>NC_140165.1:59714761-59847404 GCF_963971535.1 Notolepis coatsorum | reverse complement strand
TCTCTCTCTCTCTCTCTCTCTCTCTCTCTCTCTCTCTCTCCTCTCTCTCTCTCTCTCTCCTCTCTCTCTCTCTCTCTCTCTCTCTCTCTCTTCTCTCTCTCTCTCTCTTATTTGACATAATTCTACTCTGACAGTATAGGTCAGAGCATGTGTTTTATACCGGAAATGAATGTGTGTGTGTGTGTGTGTGTGTGTGTGTGTGTGTGTGTGTGTGTGTGTGTGTGTGTGTGTGTGTGTGTGTGTGTGTGTGTGTGTGTGTGTGTGTGTGTGTGTGTGTGATTGTGTGTGTGTGTGTGTGTGTGTGTGTGTGTGTGTGTGTGTGACGTGTGTGTGTGTGTGTGTGTGTGTGTGTGTGTGTGTGTGTGTGTGTGTGTGATTGTGTGTGTTGGTGAGGGTCACCAGACACGTTTAGTGCTCCAGACTGTTATGCTATATCTGACCTCGGATCAGCTAGTGGTCCTGTGCTGCTACATAACTACACAGTGCAAACACGACAGCAGCTGTTTTGTGTCTGACCTCAGATCAGCTAGTGGTCCTGTAGATACATACATCTACACAGTACAAACACACCGTCTGACAAAAGCTACAGTCATTTCTAATTCGATATGGAAGAAATCAATATCACAATAATCACAAGGATAATCCTGAACCTCTCCTCTCCTCCTCTCCTCCTCTCCTCCTGAACATCCTCTCCTCCTCTCATCTTCTCTTCTCTCCTCTCCTCTCCTCCTCTCCTCTCCTCCTGAACCTCCTCTCCTCCTCTCATCTTCTCTCCTCTCCTCTCATCTTCTCTCCTCTCTCTCCTCACCTCTCCTCTCCTCCTGAACCTCTCCTCTCCTCCACTCCCCTCTCCTCTCCTCTCCTCCTCTCCTCTCCTCTCACCTCCTCTCCTCTCCTCTCCTCCTCTCCTCCTGAACATCTCCTCTCCTCTCCTCCTCTCCGCTCCTCCTCTCCTCTCCTCTCACCTCCTCTCCTCCCCTCTCCTCTCCTCCTCTCCTCTCACCTCTTCTCCTCTCCTCTCCTCTCATCTCCTCTCACCTCCAGATCACATATCAGAGTGCGTCTCTCCTCTCCTCTCCTCCCTTCTCCTCTCCTCTCCTCCTCTTCTCTTCCTCTCCTCTCCTCCTCTCCTCTCCTCTCCTCCTCTCCTCCTGAAACCTCTCTCCTCTCCTCTCCTCCTCTCTCCTCCTGAACCTCTCCTCCTCTCCTCTCCTCTCCTCCTCTCCTCCTGAACCTCTCCTCAGTATCACTGTGATATAATACATAACATCACTGTGATATAATAACATCACTGTGATATAATACATAACATCACTGTGATATAATACAGTAGTGACCACATACAGTATGGAACATGGTACACATGGTCTGGTGAGACACAACACTAAACACAGCTGTCACATGGTCTGGTGATTGATTGATTGATTGATTGATTGATTTAATTTTTTTTTCAATTGATTGCAGAATTGGTACAATCATAGCTGAGGCATAGGTGAGGCACAACACTACACACACCACTGGGTTGAAGTGTTGTGTTAAAGCGTTGTGTTACATTGGTATGTTAAAGTGGTGTGTTGAAACGCTGGTGGTATCAATTTGCCATGTACAAGCTCCATAACTTGATTAATTACAAACAAATTACACATTGTCGCTTTAAGGCGCTCAATATACAGCAACTCTTCAGGAAAATAAATGCACCTCAGATGTCAGCATGGCCCTTTGAGTCACTACCATGGGTGTATGTGGTGTTTAAGTTACATTTTCACTTTTCAGACAGAAGCCTCAGTTGTGAAATGAAAAACAAAAACAAAGAAAACTATACCAAATATTTAAGTAATGTTAACAGATTGTGAAATTGTCTGAGACTAAACAAACAGACAAACCGAGACAGAGACACAGAAAGAGAGAGAGAGAGAGAGAGAGAGAGAGAGAGAGAGAGAGAGAGAGAGAGAGAGAGAGAGAGAGAGAGAGAGAGAGAGAGAGAGAGAGAGAGAGAGAGAGAGAGAGAGAGAGATAATCGGGTATGTAAGAAGATATTAGCACATGATAGTTCAGATTTTACGTTATTTGGGAGTCTTTGTAGCGCGTGGCCACATCCTACCTTCTGAAAGAAACATTATCCTCGCACACGCTGGAGGACGCACGGGGCATCATAGTAGGACACACACACACAAACACACACACTATAGCCTGGAAATAAACGGCTTTGAAAAAGCTCTCTCTTGGTGCACGTGAAAAATGAAATACCGTAATATGATGACAATAACATAATAATTATTATGATGATGATGATGATGATGATGATGACATTGATGATGGATGATGATGATGATGATGATGATGATGATGATGATAATAATAATTCAAGCTACTTCGCATATCCCCATGTCTGGGATCGGTAACGGAATAGTGAGTCACATTCCTGCACGGTAAATCCCACCCTTATAACGAAGGCCCAGCCGTTAGCCACCTTATCTACCGTTTATTAGCGCTCCGCTTTCTATCCAGAGCGCCACACAGTTATACCGCGAGTTTATACAATATGTTTATTATCGTTAGATAGTGGAAATGGAACCCTCAACCTTGGCAGCGTTAGGGCTAATCCAACCGAAGTGCCTTGCTCCCTCCCTCCCTCTCTCTCTCTCCTCATTGAGCCACACACACACACACACACACACACACACACACGCGCGCGCACACACACGCACACACACACACACGCACACACACACACACACACACACACACACACACACAGGGCCTCGGTACCCATTGATTAGAAAGGGATGTGGTTGAGAGAACCACACACACACACACACACCACACACACACACACACACACACACACACACACACACACACACACACACACACACACAGACCTGCTTTAGCCAGGCCGTCTTGGCCCGGTTCGCCTCCGGTGGCGGCTCCGCTCTGTGCAGCAGGTCTCCCCGGATTCATCCTCTTCTTCCTCTCCTCCTCCTCCTCCTCCTCCTCCTCCTCCTCTGCTCCCCTCCACGCGCCTGCTCCGCGTCTCGCGCTGTTCCCCCTCTCTCGAGCCCCAAACGTATATTATCTCCAGGTTATTAAGTAGAGTCGGTTATTATTGCTCGCGCCGCCGCCGCCCTATCCATCCGTTCCGTCGTTCTGTAGTATCGGTACCATAATAGCAGCTAACGGTGGAAGAAGGGGCTGTCCGTTACTTACTGCACGGCTGTCTATGCATCCCCCCCCCTCCTCCTCCTCCGTTCGACGATTCGCTACGGTCCGGTGGTGCCGCGAGCCCGCTGTTCGCTTCCTAACCGCCGCCGTGGTGCCGCGCGGCATCGCTGCTCTTTTCTCTCGTCTCGTCCTGCGCCCCTCGCCTCGCGCCGCGCTGCCTATTGTTGAGGGCGAGCCCGTGAGCAGAGCGGCTGGAGCGCGTGCTGCGTCGGTATAAAGGCTGGAGGCTGTCTTGCCGTTACTACGACCAAGTTTTTTTTTGTTTTTTTACAATACACTGTAAGAAAAAAAAGCTGCAAGAAAACGGTAAATGTCTGGCATCAATGGTTGCCAAATACTATACTGTCAAATGACAGTAAAATCAAATACATTTACAGATTACACAACCTTTATTTAGTTCATATTTTGATCAAAGGTAATTTACTGTATTTCTATGGCATTTACACTTAAAGTAGAAAAACTAAAGTAATCTGTAAAATAATACAGTGAATTTCCCGTGATATTATTTTTTATTTAAATTTTTTACAGTGTATAGGCTCTCCCGTTCTAACCGAGCAGGCTGCTGTACGCAGGCGCACGCGACGTCGGCACATAGAGAGGGCGGCACATAGAGAGGGGGGGGGGCTGCCTTTGCAGCAGCAGCTCGGCTCACCAGTCCCGTTTAGTAGACGTTACCGCACGTTCCCTGCCACAGTGCCATTCAAGAAGCACCGGAGGACATGAGGTCTGAGAGCCTCTCCTCCTGCCTTATGGAACCGTGTTCTATATTCTATTCTATTCTAGTGGATCTATCGGGAAACACACGGCTCTGTTATGTTTCATTGGAGCCTGTGTGCCACTCAGGGATGCAGTGGCGGTACCACGGGGTACCACGCCGTCCTAGTAGTTCGCTGAGCAGAAGTACGCGCAATCGCGCACGGATGTGTATGCGCAGTCGCGCACGGATGTGCACGCGCGCTCACACAAAAATGCGTTCACAATTTCCACTGGACTCGTCGCGCTGTGCGCCAAGTACCCGGCGGCCTAAACTAAACTTTGCATAATAATAGCCAGGATACCGATAGCATAACAAAGAACGAGAAGAGCCAAACCAAAATACAAGCCTGTACCAATTGGTGGGGGTTTGCTTGAGCTGTGGAACCTCTCACTATGTGACAATGGTCCCGACTGGAAGGATCATGGATGAGGCATTAAGTTGTGCTTCAGAAGGAAACTGTCCTTCTGTAAACTAAGTTACATTGTTAATTTAGTTTGTATTTACTTTTCATTCAATTAAAGAAATTGTAACTACAATTACATTTAAAACATTGTTTGTTTTTCAACCATATCTGTTGACAATATAATTTCTTTATATATTGAAGGCTACATCCTGCTACCTTTTTCAGCTTCTCTATTTCAAGGCAATATTTACAAAAACTAAACTAAAGCTAGTAATTTCCTATACAAACATGTTTCCTACTATTTATTCTGCATAATAATCATCTGTTCTGTGCGCATGCGCGTGCACACGCGTACCCGCGCGCGCGCGTGCACGTGGCGTCCGGCGCAGTTCCCATATTACGACTGCACCACTGGTGCCACTTGTGATCAATTGTACTCAGACCCCAAAACACAAGGACGTCAAAGCCAGTACAATCCTTATGAATGGTAAATGGTGCATTTATTTAACAGCTTTTATCCAAAGCGCTTTATAATTTGTTCCTCATTCACGCACACATTCACACACCGACGGCGGAGGCGACCATGAAAGGTGCATGCCACCCTGCTCATCGGGAGCAGTAATTATGGGGTTAAGTGTCTTGCATATAGGACACTTCGACACACTGCCCGGGAGGAGCGGGAATGGAACCAAGAACCTTCTGTTATAGTATCGTGTAGCTCCGCTCTGCGTCATACTGCAATACTCTTCCATATCAGTATTAGCACTGAATAAATTCTCACATGCACCTTTACATACCTCATCTGTCTGGCCACACCCCCATCCGCTCCCTACATAAGCAGGGGTGTGGCCATACTATCAGCTCCTTCTTTAGTTTTCACCACGTCAAGTGCCTGCATGTACCACACTTTGAGATTGCTGGAATATTGAAGAAGGGAATTGGAGCTGCGTTGACGCTATTTCTTGTTTTTTTTCTCTCTCTCACAATTTAAGAAAAAAAAGCTAAAGCGGTCAGGTGGCGTAGCGGAGATTGCGTTCATCACCAACACCGGAGACGCTGGATTCGCATGTTCGAATCCAGCTCACAGCTCCGGCGTTGTCACCAGCTTGGCTGGCCGTTCACACTAATACAATTGGCTGTATTAGAGGGTGGGAAAGCTGGTGGGGTGGGTCCGGGTCGTTGTAAACAGCGACTCCTACAGTTCGGTCGGGGCGCCTGCTCAGCGCGGATAGGATCTAAGGGGGGTAGTGTGATCCTTCCACACGTTACACCCTCTCAGTGAGAGTCCGCGCTGCCAGGTGAAAAGAAGCGGTTGATTGGCTAGACGTGTGTCGGAGGAAGCACGTGATAGCCTCCACTAGAGCTGCCGCGGTATCGGTATTTACCGCGGTATCGCTGTTACATCATGCCCACCGCAGCGTTGGGCTGAATACCGGCATCACCGCTGTTTTTTAATATATTATTATTATTATTACGCTCTCGTTGGCTTGCGGCTCTGCAGATATACCCTACTTCTCTGTCGAGATTCCAAGCGACCCTATTGGGTACCAGAAAAGTCACATGAAACACTGCAGACCACTGATTGGTCAGAAGAGATACGCGTCACATGCTTGGAGCATCTTGCAGCGCTTTTACTTCCTGAATCTCAGCCATCACAACACGGCTAATAGTACGTTAGCTCCCACCGGAGACCGGAGTGGATTACCGACGCCGTCGCTCCTCAGGGAACGAGGCATAATGATTTTACTGCAACGAAATGTTATAATAAAAGCCCTTCGTTCTATACACTTGTCTGATTGAAAACTTTATTAACAGACCGCAGAATGGGTACAACTCGGCACGCTCTGAGCAAAGAAAGGAACTTAGATATTAATTGAGTAACGCTTGCCTTGCTATGGTCTGGTAAATACGAACGTGTAACTATACTAACGTTAATGCCACAAATCGAATGCCTTTGTAATCATAAGTAGTAACGTTATAATAATAAGAAGAAGAAAGGGTCGGGGGGGTAACCGGCGGGCGCGCCGCTACCACCCCTGCTCACGACACCGTAGGGGAGACTTCGAATCCGTGTTTCACTTTTAATAACGAATGCGTGCATGCCGAATCCCAAACAATATTCATGCTGCAAAGTCATCCTCTAAAGATAGACATTTAGACTAGAGGCAGGCTATATGCTATAAAGAGTAGACTACAAAAAAAATGCATTCAAACTTTTTTTTTTGTGTGTGTGTGTGCGGTTATTACCGCGGCGGTAGGAAATATTTTGCAAATGTGTGCGGTAAGGAAAACATCAATACCGCGGCAGCTCTAGCCTCCACTCTCCCAGACCGACTGTGGGGGGTAAGTGCGCAGCGACCAGGAAGGGGATTGGGAATTGGCATAACGACTAACATTGGGATGGGAGAAAATCGGAGGAAAAAGGAGGGGGAAAAAGATCAATAAAAAAATAAAAAATACGAAAAAAAGCTAAGTTATAATGTCTTCTTCGGGGGATTCGAGCGCTAGCAACGTCACCCTTCACCAGAGGTTCACCATTGCCTCCTCCGCCATGCGTCGTGGGGCTGCACTGACTCCGCGGTCGTGGCAGTCAGCCGTACCCGATCGGCGTCCGGTGGAGAGTTTGCCTCTCCGAGGAGCTGGTGAACCAAGGCCGTCTCCTGTGAGATGGCCTAGTTCCAGCTCTGGTTCCCCCGCTGCCGGGGGGCGGTCGGCCGATAGGCTGACGGCTACTCTGGTAGCGGAGGATCTGAGATGCAAGCTCTTCGCCTCTGCTCGTTCCCGTTGTAGGAGGGTGGCCTGCAGGGGCGAACGGCCTGGTTTTGGTGAGCTGCTGGAGCCAGACGAGGGTGCTTCTGCTTCTCCGTATCCGATGGAAACGGAGGATTTTATGGTGGAAGCGGAGGCGCTCTTGTTTGACGCCCCAGTGGGGATGCATCACTCTCCCCCTCAGGGTGTGGCAGGGGGTGGTATGTCTCCTTGGGGTCCCTCGTACTCCGGTGTTGGGTTAGAACCTCCGACTCGGTGACGGGATGCCCTGCTATCGGCCACATCGGATGGTGGCACCACAATGAGTGGTAGCCTCCCGAACGTGAGGGACGCGAGCTACGTGGAGGACGGTGCGCATGGGGAATTACGTGCCTTGTTCCCGGAGCTCATGGGCGGCAGCCGCTAATGGCGTGCCGCAGCCACGGCCTGCCCCTGTCCCCGATGACTTGATAGGTCATCTATGGCAACGTCGTCCTGTGAGGGAGACGGGCGTTGTCTGCCCATTCTTCCCCTCAATGGAGGCCTACGTGCATCAGGGACAGGTGATCTCCCGCATCACTGGCCTTACCCCCGCCTACGTGTAAGTCACGCGGGTGGTGGGTTTGGTCGAGGGACTGAAGGAAGGGGGCACCGTCCTCCACGTAGCTCGCGTCCCTCACGTGGTGCCACCATCCGATGTGGCCGATAGCAGGGCATCCCGTCGCCGAGTCGGAGGTTCTAACCCAACACCGGAGTACGAGGGACCCCAAGGAGACATACCACCCCCTGCCACACCCTGAGGGAGAGAGTGATGCGTCCCCACCGGGGCGTCAAACAAGAGCGCCTCCACTTCCACCATAAAATCCTCCGTTTCCATCGGATACGGAGAAGCAGAAGCACCCTCGTCTGGCTCCAGCAGCTCACCAAAACCAGGCCGTTCGCCCCTGCAGGCCACCCTCCTACGACGGGAACGAGCAGAGGCGAAGAGCTTGCATCTCAGATCCTTCGCTACCAGAGGAGCCGTCAGCAATGGTGAACCTCTGGTGAAGGGTGACGTTGCTAGCGCTCGAACCCCCCGAAGAAGACATTATAACTTAGCTTTTTTTTCTTAAATTGTGAGAGAGAGAAAAAAAACAAGAAATAACGTCAACGCAGCTCCAATTCCCTTCTTCACTATTCCAGCAATCTCAAAGTGTGGTACATGCAGGCACTTGACGTGGTGAAAGCTAAAGAAGGAGCTGATAGCTCGATGGCGTCTCTCCTTTGTCCTGAGGTGGTGTGGGAGCCGTTGGGGAAGCCGGTTCCCCAAGGGAAATCGGCTAGGCAGTTGGCCAACTGGAGTGACCAGTCATTCATCGCCTCGACGCAGAGCCTAGCTGCGACGTCCAACATTGCGCAGCTAGCACGCTTCATGTCAGGGATGATGGCGGGCGGTACGGTGCCGGACGAACAACATCAGTTCCTGCACACCCAGGCGGCTGGAGCCATCCTGCACCTAATACAGCTGCAGGCAATCGCCGCCGGGAAGATACGCGCCCTGGCCACTCTAACCCAGCGCCACCTTTGGCTGGAGCAAGCGCGGGTGCCGGAGCGGAAAATACTTCCTTTGCTCACGGCCCCCCTCTCCGATGCTGGGCTCTTCGGGTCGGCGATGCAGCTGATGACGGCAGCTTGCAGGGACATGGAGGAGGAGCGTGCAGTGCTCCAGCCCCATTTCCCCCCACCAGATGTCGTCGGTGAGGTTCGACGGAGGCCACGTCGTCGGGGACCCGCGACCGTCGCCACCGCCACTGCTGGACCTTCGGCCAAGAAGGCCAGGAGGAGAGAGGGTGCCTCGACCGCCGCAGCCAGCCAACCCACGCCCGGAGGTGACGGTAGGGATCGTCGTGGCCAGGCACCCCAGTACCGTCCCTCCGGGCCTGCTCCCCGTGGGGGCAAACACCAAGCTGTTCGTGGCAGGCGCCGCTAAGTGACTTTCCCCCCCTGTTTACCCCTGTTCCCTTCCCCGCCCCAAATATGATTTTTGTACATTAATAAAAGGTCTCTCCTAGGAGGGACAATTTTTTGTTACACTGCATATGTTGGGGATACGATGTGTAGAACCTTCGCCTAGTTGTGGGGTTGATAGGAGAGCTGGACTTTTAGTCTTTAGCTGGTCGCTATATATATGTGTTTAACAAGGCCTGTAGCTAACACTCGGTCGAAAGGCTTTTTTCTTTCCTCGTCCTGAAGAAATATGTTTCTTCCTATAGTGGTAAAGATTTACCGTTGTATGAGGGGGTTGTGTGTTCTGTTACGTTTGAAACAGTGGCATTGAGCCACAACACTGTAGTGTTGGCCTGCAGAAGTGCTCGTGTGTGTGTAGTTTGTACCACGGTCTTATAGACCTCTCTCTCGATCTTCTGTGTTTTTTCTTGAAACATAAAACACGGGTGTTGTGTTCACACATAAACCTTGGCCTTGTTATAAACCCTGTTCGCAGACGTGTTGTCGTCTGTGGCTAGCGTGCGTTGGGTTAGCTTATCCTGTTAGGATATACGCTGTTTCACTAGCATGCTGGCTACATAGGTATCATCATGGCTTGTTTACTATCGTATACGGGGTTTGGGATCATGAGGTTGGTAACCGAATAAACCCCTCCTTCCCTCTTTTCTGATTGGTCGGGGGTTGGGCCCTCTATCATTCTGTCCTACCGCGCTGATTGGTCAGTGTGGCACGGGGTAGAGAGAGAGGGGGGGGGGGGGGTAGGGAATTCCCTGACTTCTCTCCTGTCATGGTCGGTTGAGTCATGGGATTCCCCCCGCCATAGAATACATCACTGGGCGCGTTTCTATTGGTCGCCGACTTCCGTGAGTTCTTTACAGGCCCCATGTGTGGTTCTCTGTTATTGTCAAGTTGGTGTTGCGGTGCATAGGAACTCGAGAGTTCTGCTATGCTCTGTATATATGTAGCTTGAGCCTTTGGTCACGTGGCTCAATGTTACATAAACTTTTCAATTGTTGCTCACGTGGGAAGTCTCTCTGGGGGTTCCCCGTCCCCTCCTTTTTTTTAAACTTTATTTTTTAGCGTTTATCGTTTTTCTGGTCAAGCATGACCGACAGAAACAGGTTGAAATGGGATGTAGAGCAGGGGAAGACATTCTGAGAAATGACGGCAGGTCCGGGAATCGAACTCGTGTCCCCCAGATCCGTGACGAGCACGGTTTTCCCCGAAGCAGAAATAGCGCCGAGATATGCGGTGAGCTACGGGAGCTCCCCCCCGTCCCCTCCTTTATGGAGCAGGTTGACGGGGTATTGTTTAGGGATTTCCCTGACTCCTCGCCTGTAATGGTCTGTTGAGTCATGGGTTTCCCCCCATCATAGGGTACGTCGCTCCCCGTCCCCTCTTTTATGGAGCATGGTTGACGGGGTGTTGTTTTCCCTCAGCCACGTCGTATGGGACCCATGTCCGTATTTTTTTCTGTGAAAAAAACGGCTTCTTGTCGTACTCCCAGGCGGCTTGGAGGAACGGTATCTGGGTTCTTGTTAGAATGTCCATTGATATGTTTTGGGTCTCGACGCGTACATAGTGCTGGCCCTGGGTGCTTCTGATAGGAACCACGCATGGGCTTGCGCGCCTTGGTTGCTCATCATTGAAACAGCGTTTTTATCGGGCAACTGGGATGGAGTTTGTCTCTTCCGAGCGCCAGTGTACTAGGCTTGTCTCGATGAATTCTCGTTCATATCTGGGGGATGTTAACGGAATAGATCAAAGCATTGGTAGAGGGGTCTCACGCCCTTGGGGTGGGCCACCGGGCGCGGTACGAAGGGGACCATCTGTAATATAATGTTTTGGATCAACACACATACCTACCCCCCTCCTGGGACTGGGGATGGCGGCGTGATTAGGGCATGGGACTGATTCTGGTCACGCCGGTCCAGGTCAGTTAACCCGTTGTCCGCCAGGGCGCAGATCTGCTGTTCTTTTTTCTTTTTTTTTTTTGTAAATGTTTTTATTTTCAATTTTCAACATAGAACAAGACATCACAACACAATACAATACCGTCAATAATAACAAAAATAATGACACTAACAACAGTAATAACATTACAAGACAGGCAAACAGAAAAGAAAAAAGACAATGAAAATAAATAAGGAAATGACAATAGAAAAGAAAACAAATAAAAATAAAATAAAATAAGTGTGGCTTTCACGTGTGCGCCTTATCTCGTGTGCTATATATATGTGTGTTCTACCTACCCATATGTGCGTGCGCTTTACCTATGTATATGTTTTATGTGTACATGCATATATGTGTGTTGTGAACGTGTGCGTATGACCGTGTATTCCCCAGTAGCCCAGAGTGCATGTACAGTACTACCGCAGCCAAGAGGACACGTACAGTATCAATGTAGTCAAGTGGGCATGTACAGTATTATTACCGTCAAGAGGGCATGTACAGTATCACTGTAGTCAAGTGGGCATGTACCGCATTACTGTAGTCAAAGGTATATGTACAGCATTACTGTAGTCAAGAGAACATGTACCGCACTACTGTAGCCAAGAGGACATGTACAGTATCAATGTAGTCAAGTGGGCATGTACAGTATTATTATAGTCAAGAGGGCATGTACAGTATCACTGTAGTCAAGTGGGCATGTACCGCATTACTGTAGTCAAAGGTATATGTACAGCATTACTGTAGTCAAGAGAACATGCACCGCACTACTGTAGCCAAGAGGACATGTACAGTATCAATGTAGTCAAGTGGGCATGTACAGTATTACTGTAGTCAAGGGTACACGAACAGCACTACCGTAGTCAAGAGAACATGTACAGTATTACCGCAGTCAAGAGAACATGTATAGTACCACCGTAGTCAATAGGACATGTACAGTATTTACAATGCCAGTACCGTCAGACAAAACAAGGCAGCAGTGGGAGGTTACTGGTAATGGGGAAATCCGGCGAGTACAGTGGTGGATAGTGCAGGCCCAATATGTGACAGATAGGGGTCCCATATCTCATAAAAAGTGTCCAACTTGGAATGCAGCATACACGTAATATATTCACAGGGGATACATTCCATTATGATATTGTGCCATGACCTTATTTACGGGACCTCGTCCTTGATCCAAAACAACAGGATGTTCTTTCTAGCAGCAAATGTCAACAAATTGAACAGTCTCTTATGTTTGGAATTGGTAACATGAATATCTGGGAGGCCCAGCAAAAGGCAGAGGGGATCCAGCTCGATGGGGGTGTGAAATATGTCAGACAGTACTTCTACAACGTCGTACCAGTAGCTCTGTAGTTTTACACAGGTCCAAAAACAGTGGACGTGATTTCCAATCTCTATCTTGCATTTAAAGCAAAGTGGGGACGTATTGGGATCCATTTTACTTTTACGGGCAGGGGTAATATCGATGCGATGCAATATCCTAATTTGGATGGCCTTGGTGCGGTTACAAACCGAGATTTTTTTTGCGTAGGTCCACGTATCCTGCCAGTCTGCATCTGTGATTTCTATGTCCAAATCCTCTTCCCAGGACTGTTTAGTAACATAGGAAGATAAAGATGAATTAAGGTTCAGAGTACTATAGAAGATAGATATTTGTTTTTTGGGGATCTGTAAGGAGAGGGCCTTCTCCACCTGCGAGGTGGAGATGTCAGTTAAAAGTGAGGTGTCCTTGGTGATAAACTGCCTAATTTGTAGGTACCTAAAAAATTCCGCTTTCAATAGACCATATCGCTGCTGCAGCTGTGTAAAGGACATTAGGGTCCGGCCATCAAACAGGTGGCCAAGATCGGTTATGCCCTGCTTATACCAGGTCTTGAAGCCGCCGCCGATTTGGTTTGGCTTAAAGTCGGGATTGTCTACAATCGGGGTAAGAGGAGAGGTCAGCTTGGCTCGGCCCTCCACCTTAGGGACAGTCTTCCAGGCCTTGACGGAACATAATGTGATGGGGTTGGAGCACACCTTCCTCACAGACCTAAAGTCTTTGATAAATAGTAGGTTCCACAGGGGGGACTTAGATTGTGAGGATTCAACGTCCAGCCATATTGACAGTGGGTCTGCTCTGAACCAGCCGACCAGCACCCTAAGGTGTGCCGCCAGCTGGTAGTGTCTAATATTAGGTAGGTCTAGACCCCCATCTTCACTATCCATCTGTAATTTGGCCATTTTCAGACGCGGTTTCTTCCCATTCCAAATGAATGAGCTTAGCCAGCCTTCCAGCACCTTGATAACCTTGTTTGTCAGCAGCACTGGGATCATTTGGAGAGGGTACAACAGTCTGGGGAGTACGTTCATCTTGACGAGGGCAATCCTACCCAGCCAGGAGATCGGTAAGGGGGCCCATCTAACCAAGTCTGCCCTTATGGTGTCTAAAAGAGGGGGAAAATTGGCCTTAAACAATGTATCATAGGTGGGTGTCACAAATACTCCTAGGTAAACGAAGCCGGAGGGCGACCAGCGAAATGGGAAGGGCTCGGGCAGTATCGGGATAGATTTGAGTGTCCCAAGTGGCATTGCTTCGGATTTGGAAAAGTTTATTTTGTACCCCGAGAAGGTTCCAAATGTGGAAATCATGCGGGTTAGACATGGAATTGAAGAGTCAGGTTTAGACACGAAGATCAGCACGTCGTCCGCGTAAAGAGTGATTTTGTGCTCCCTCCCGCCCACTCTAATACCTGAGATCTCGGCTGACTGCCTTACGGCCTGTGTGAGTGGTTCTATGGCCATGTCGAATAGTAAAGGGCTAAGAGGGTCCCCCTGAGGGTTCCCCCGCTGCAGAGGAAAGTTGCTAGACCTAAGTCCATTAGTCAGGATTGCCGACATCCGCATGTTGTAAAGAACCTTGACCCAGTCAATAAAGGTGTCACCTAAGCCAAATTCAGCGAGGGTTAAAAATAGATACGGCCATTCTACATGGTCAAACGCCTTCTCCGCGTCGAGAGACAGAACCACCGCGGGGTGGTCTGTCTCACGAGTCATTTGGATGATATTGAGGAGCCGTCTCATGTTGTCGGTAGAGTTCCTACCCTTAATAAAACCGGTCTGATCTTCATTAATAATAAAAGGGAGTACTTTTTCCAGGCGCATGGACAGGATCTTGGAAAGCAACTTTTGGTCCGAATTGAGTAGGGCTATAGGCCTATAGGAGGCGCACTCCTCAGGGCATTTACCCTTCTTAAGGAGAAGGCAGATATTAGCCTCCCGTAGAGACTGGGGCAGTATCCCCACCTCAGCGGAGTGATTAAGCATTGCCAGTAGGGGATCTAATAGAATATGACCGAACTCTTTATAAAACTTGCATCCGAAACCGTCCGGGCCCGGAGCCTTACCAGATGGCATAGCCTTAAGGGCGCCCAGAGCTTCTTCCTTCGTAATTGGGGCGTTAAGGAGCAAGTTCTGATCTTTCGATACCTTAGGGAGGTGTAACTCAGCGAAGAAGGCCTGCATGTCAGCGAGAGCACCATCGGGTCGCTCGGTCCTATAGAGTTGGGCATAGAAAGAGGCAAACTCTTTGTTAATAGTTTTGGTGTCAAAGGACCTGACCCCGTTGGAGTCGGAGATTGAGGCTATTACTTGGGTGTCAGCCCTTTTTTTCGCCAAGTTAGCCAGGCACCTACCCGGCTTGTCACCGTGTTCGTACATTCTCTGTTTGGCAAATTTAAGAGAATATTCGGCGTCCTGGATCAGAAGAGTGTTTAGCGCCGCTCTGGTGGCCGTAAGCTCCGTAAGCACAGCCGGGGCTGGGTTTGAAACATGCTGATTTTCAAGGTCGGCTAGTTTGGATTCAAGAAGTTTACATTGTTCATTTTTCTTGCGCTTCTTGGATGATACATAAGATATAATCAGTCCACGAGAAAAGACCTTAGATGTTTCCCAGAGTAGAGACGGGTTATCCGTAGAGCGAAAGTTAATTGAGTAGAAAATTTTAAATTCCGATTCGAAATAGGAGACAAATATATCATCTTTGAGGAGGTATGGGTTGAGGCGCCAATGCCTCGACAGCGCTCTCTCTTCTGACAGGGAGTAGACCAGATATATAGGGGCGTGATCCGATAGAACGATGCTTCCGATTGTGCAGGACGATACTAGAAAGAGCTTAGAGGAAGGGATGAAGAAATAGTCTATTCTACTGTTGCTCTTGTGTGGGCCGCTAAAAAAGGTGAACTTCAGTTCTGATGGGCAAAGGGTTCTCCAGACATCTGAGTATCCAGTGTCTTCGCATAGGGAGGTGAGCATCTTCGCTTGCCTAGAGGGGGGAGCCAGACTTGGTGGGAGTTTGTCAAGAGACGGTATGAGGTGACAATTAAAGTCTCCGCCCACAAAGGCGTTCTCAGAGGCCAGGCCATTAAATTCAGCAAATATCTTGGATAGAAAGTCAGGGGAATAGCCTGGGGGACAGTATACATTCATAAATGTCATTTATTTACCCTTAAGAACCCCTTTAATAATCACATAGCGACCTTGGCTATCCACAGAGGAAGTTATAAGTCTAAAGGGGAGATTTTTATTGATCAATATGGCCATGCCCCTACTAAACGTAGAATAGTTTGTAGCAAAGACCTGTCCTACCCAGCTCTTTTGGAGTTTAGCAGTGTCGTTGGGCCCCATATGAGTTTCTTGTAAAAAAGCAATCGACACATTTTCCCTCCTTAAAAAGGTCAGAATCACCTTCCTCTTAGCCAACCTCTGCAGGCCTCGAACATTCCATGAGCAGAGCTTAAAGCTCTCAGAGTTAGCCGTAGCCATAGAACATTGAAGGGCGTGTAGGTGGGGCAGACCTGGGCAAGCCTGTGGGCATGTAGAATTCACTTAACCTAAACACTATGCACACGTATTTCGAGCCATACATAAAACACATAATAATGACATAAAAAACATATAAATGTGTGGGACCGGTGGGTCTTTCCCCAACATCACAGGGACTCACCAACATTTCCAGAGACTTCAAACCTACCACTCGTAGAACCATCTCCGTGGCCAACTGCCACATTTCCCTGTATACAAAAGTGCCTCAGAGTGTAAAGCAAACAAGAAAAAATCAAATTGAACCATAAGCCAATAGTAAGGTCAACGGCTGGAACCCAGAACTGTCGGTAAAAGGGGGGGGGGGGTGTATTTGCCAGGCATGCTGCGACAAAACAGGCGCGCAGTACCACCACCAGGCCGGGAGGGGGCGATACCCTGTCCGCGAGACTGTTATCTCCCCTGACGCTGGTTCGACCCCACACAGTTATGCCTCCCTACCAGAGGAGGGCGCTGTGCCGGGGGCCGCCCGCCGCTCCCGCGAGCACATTGTCAGCAGCAAACATTAATGGGAGCCATGCGGGTTGCATGGACCGGTTGAGATTCAAGCAGGTGGCGCAGTCACGAGACCCCATCTCGCTCGACGTGTAATCAACAGTAAATGCATCCCGGTGGCAATGATCAAAAACATGGCCGGGAGCTGGTATATCGCGTAAAAGTCATAAGCGTGGCAGAAATATCCGAAACGGAATAGAATAGGTCCCGCTCCTTCCGAAACGTTAACAGTTAGCAACCCAGCCCGTGGCTATGGTCGTGCATCAGTACAACAGTCATATACAACATACTTGTCCCCCTCCTCCCCTTATGTCAGATAGCGAGAGAAAAATAAAAAGATAACTTTCCAGGCGAGGCCTAATGTCAAGTAGTCATCCATACTCACATATGTAATAAGATACCAAATGCGACCCCTTTCTGTGTGATAGCCGTAGCAGTATGCTAGCGGTCCATCGCTACTACCACATCAGGATCTGATGAGGCCGGTGTCGGGTCCGCGTCCGGCTCCGGTGGAGCCAGCGTCGGGTCCGTGTCTCGCCCCGGTGAAGCTGGTGTCGGGTCCGCGTCTCGCCCCGGTGGAGCCAGCATCAGGCCCACGTCTCGCCCTGGTGAAGCCCGTGTCGGGTCCGCGTCTCGCCCCGGTGGAGCCAGCGTCATGCCCGCGTCTCGCCCTGGTGAAGCCGGTGTCGGGTCTGCGTCCCGCCCTGGCGAAGCTGGTGTCGAGGTCCCTCTGGGTCGGGTCCTCAGGAAGTCCACGGCGTCCTTGGGCGACGGTGGATGCAGCCTGCCCTCCTTGGTTCGGATGATTAGCCTCGCAGGGAACTGGAGCGATGGTTTAAATCCGCGCTTGTACAGGGGCCCCATGACATCACGGTATTGTGATCGTTGCTCGACCACCTCGGGGGGATAGTCTTCGAAGATAGCGACCGGTTTCCCTCTGTATGTCAGATTCCCTCTCCTCTTGCGAGCTTCCAGGATAATAGTCTCTTTGATCTTGTAGTGATGTAAGCGGGCAATTACGGCCCTAGGCCTGGAGCCTGGTGCTGGTCTGGGTGTTAGCGTCCTGTGGCAACGGTCAAGCTCCGGTGGTGTAGCGAGGACATCTTTCCCCATGATTTCCACCAGGACCTCCGCGAAAAAGACACTGGGACGGTTGCTGTGCAGGGATTCGTCCAGGCCCAGGATGCGTATGTTAGAACGTCGACTACGTGACTCAACATCAATTAGCTTGTTTCTTAGCTTGTCGATGACTATATCCTGAGCTGTGCATCTTACTTCTAGCTCCGCCATCCTATCCGACCACCTATCCATGCCGTCCTCCACGGAGGTCAAGCGTTGGGAATGGTCTGCGATCTCCTGCTGGAAGCCGTCGAGTCTAGACTCGAGCGAGGCAGCAAACGTTCTGAACTCCGTGGTGAAGGCCTGTTTGAGCTCCTCCATTAGCTTAGCCATGGTAGCCCCATCCACAGGGGCGGCCTCGCTTCTCAAGACTCGTGCAGTCATCACGCTCGTTATTTTTTTTCCTTTTTGGGTCGAATAGTACAGTCTTAGATACGGATGTTGTATATTAGTGGTTCAATCATCTTGAAAATAAAAAGAAAAGGCTTTTTAAAGTAAAATAAAAGTTCGGGAGCGGCAGCGTGGCTCAGAAACGTTCACATCCTTCCGACCCGGAACCGGACTGCTGTTCTGGTACCCTGAGGGACTTGTACCCTGAGGGACTTCGGCCTGGGTGTTGCAGGGTTTGACGTTATGGAGATGTTCGTGGTTGTGTTACTACGTGTTACCCCTCACTGTTGCTTGGTCCATGTTGTGTTGTACCTTGCGCTGCGCTGAGGGAGCCTGGTCCTTCTCCATTCTTTTTCGCCCCTCTCTTCTCCTGCTTAGGCAGGGCTGGGAGGGGGCTGTTGAGGTGGTTCTTGTGGAATTCCTCTGGCATCCCTGTGTTTGTCCCGGTCCGCCGGGCCCGGGTTCGAAATTGTTTTCGTCGACACGTTGGCCTGGGTTAACCCCTTTTTGAAAACTGAAACACTTATACTGTGGTATAGCCAGTGTATACCCGCAGTTGTGTTTTGGAATTTTTTCTTGGGGGGTTATAGGAACAACCTCCTCATGTTAGAACCAAGGGGGTGGTTGGTTCCCTGGTGTGTTGGTAGCGGAGTCAACTCTCGGGGTAGGCCGGGTTTGGCCCTGTCTACCTGTGAATGTGCCCCCGCACCTTTCATGACGTCTGCCAATCATGTCAGCCTTCTCTGCCTCGGCCCCTCTAGAGAGTTGAGGGGTTTTTGTGGAGGCTGTGACAATAGTGTGACATGGTGCACAACAATGCCAGCATACGCCCCTTCCGCCGGGGTGCTGTTTCAGCAGACCCTTTTGGCGCCTGTTTAGTCCGCAGTGCTCCAGGCTCAGGTCGAGTGGCCTGTTGCCTGGATTGAGGGATCGACCTCTTTTGGGGGTCATCTCCCCGGTGCGCTGCCTGCCCCCGCTGTGGGTGTAGCCTCTTGAGTGCTTCGGGCTTACAGCCATACCAACCTGAACACGCCCGATCTCGTCCGATCTCGGAAGCTGAGTAGGTTCAGGCCTGGTTGGTACTTGGATGGGAGACTGCCTGGGAATACCAGGTTCAGTAAGATAGGCGGCGTGCTGTAGGGGGGAAGGGCCTGCTCTTGGATGGGCCCTGTCCGAATACACTGGCGATGTGGGGGGTGGGGTCACTAGTGACCGCCTGGTGGGGTCTCGATGCTGCGGCGTCATTGGCCTCTCCAGGCCCCTTTTTTTCCCGGGGGGGTCCAGTCCCTTCCTGGGTCTGGGTCCTCCTTCGCGCTCCGCTGCTACGGCCTTGCCACGGGGTTGGGCTTTTGCTCTTGACCCCGTGATATTAGGGGTGGTAACGGGGGTTTGTTCCTTTCCGTTCGTTCCCTAGTGGCATGTGGGTTGCGCGTTTGTGTAGTCGTGGGTACGCCCCACGGTCTGCTCACCCTGTGCGTTGAGTTGCTAAAGACTCCTCTTCGCACAGTCGGATCCGATACCCTCCCGTCCTCCGCTAGGGGGGTCCGGGGGCTCGGGTCCTCCCCGGTTCTGATGGTTGTGGGGGACCTCAGCGGGTACATTTGTCGAGCTCCGCTCTGCTCAGCTCCTGTATTGCAGTATGACGCAGAGCGGAGCTACACGATACTATAACGTACGGTTATGTATATAACCATAGTTATATGAGTGTAGTGACGCTCTGCGTCGGACTCACTGAGGACCCCATGGTCTTGCCTTGTGGTGAAAGACTTGGGAAGGAGCTGATAGTATGGCCTTATGTAGGGAGCGGATGGGGGTGTGGCCAGACAGATGAGGTATGTAAAGGTGCATGTGAGAATTTATTCAGTGCTAATACTGATATGGAAGAGTATTGCAGTATGACGCTGAGCGTCACTACAGTCATATAACTATGGTTATATACATAACCATACGATTACCAGACTGCTCTACCTCTTGAACCTGTTGCCTGTTCTATTATAATATATCCACAGAGTCTTTATACCTGTATCACTGTACATATTAATACTACAACTCTGAACATACATCTGATTAGCACTATTACTCTACTAGAATCTATTCCTTGACATAGACCCAAAACTAAGTATTTCACAATCATTCTATTCTATTCTATTGTTCTATTCTATAATATATTGTAACAATGTGTTGACCATGCTCAGAACTCATTGTGGACAATTCCCCTCTACAGGCCTGCTGTGCAGATATATATGGGGGCGACAGTGGCTCGGGAGGTAGAGCAGTCGTCTGGCAATCCGGAGGTTCCCGGTTTGATTCCCGCTCCTCCCGGGCAGCGTGTCGATGTGTCCTTGAGCACCTCGAATTGCTCCCGATGAGTAGGATGGCACCTTGCATGGTTGCCTCCGCCGTCGGTGTGCGAATGTGTAAAATGTTAGTAACAAATTGTAAAGCGCTTGGGATAAAAGCGCTATATAAAAAAGCAGCCATTTACCTATTTACCATGTGGTCAGATCTGTGGTCCAGGTAGAATCTGTAAGGCCAACAAACAGTGCCCTCTAGGTAAAATAACTAGGTACTGCACTTACCAGCACATGTGTGAGGATTTAGAAGAGTCTGTTGGAGGCGTGTCAACGCTCCCTTGTGCTTCAAATTGATTGGTCGATACCAGGGGTTCTCAAAGTCAAAGTTTAGGGACCCGACGTTGGATCCTTTCCTCGTCATGACAACCATTCCTTCATCTCACCTCCACAACCAACACTTTAACCAGGGTCTAACTTTCAATCTCAGAAAAAAGACAATCACTGAAATCTACCTGCAATGATGACGTCATCTGTGTCGCGAGATGCCTAGTTGCCATGCAACCAGTAGCCTAGCAAGCTTTCAACAAGCTCTCATTCCTAACTTGAGGAGGGCGCTGTTCTACCTTCTTAAAAACAAAGGACTGTGTGACGTTGTAGGTTGTTTTGAAACTCTATTGGAACCGGACCAAATATTACACCTTAACTACTCATTTACACCTTAACAACAAATGTACACCTTAACAACTCATTTACACCTTAACTACTCATTTACACCTTATCAACTAATTTACACCTTAACTACTCATTTACACCGTATCAACTCATTTACACCTTAACTACTAATTTACACCTTATCAACTAATTTACACCTTAACTACTCATTTACACCTTATCAACTAATTTACACCTTAACTACTCATTTACACCTTATCAACTCATTTACACCTTAACTACTCATTTACACCTTATCAACTCATTTACACCTTAACTACTCATTTACACCTTATCAACTCATTTACACCTTAACTACTCATTTACACCTTATCAACTCATTTACACATTAACTACTAATTTACACCTTATCAACTCATTTACACATTAACTACTCATTTACACCTTATCAACTCATTTACACCTTATCAACTCATTTACACCTTATCAACTCATTTACACCTTAACTACTAATTTACACCTTATCAACTCATTTACACCTTAACTACTCATTTACACCTTATCAACTCATTTACACCTTATCAACTCATTTACACCTGCACTCATTTACACCTTAACTACTAATTTACACCTTAACTACTAATTTACACCTTATCAACTAATTTACACCTTAACCATTCATTTACACATTATCAATTCATTTACACCGTATCAACAACTCATTTACACCTGCACTCATTTACACCTTAACTACTCATTTACACCTCAACAACAAATTTACACCTTAACAACTAATTAACTACTCATTTACACCTTAACACTTTAAGTGCCGGAAACGTGTTTAGGCGTCTTTCCTAGCCATGCTCAAGTTGCCTAGGACGCCGTAACTTATCTTTGATATCAATATTTCAAAAATCTGTGATCGGAATCATATTTCCCCTCTGCAGCCTTCACACACAGTTCTGATCTCCTCTCAATCCTCTAGCGGTTCAAGAGCGCCATCTGGTGGCCGATCGGCAGATCGCCCAACAGGAAGTCATGTGGATGAAGTGGTGATCACCCATATTACTTCCGGGCACTCGCTATAGGTCCCGGGACTCGAGCTCGACACAATACATAGCGATCCGTTGCCAATAACTCGATAAACAACATGATTTGGACGTATATACTATTATACAACCTGGAAATGGACCGGGTATTTCGACATCCCATAATGGAAAACTGTCTACCCCACGCTGATCGCCCAACGGCCCGAGGAGACTGGGGTGAGTTTTAGCGTGTAATATTACCGTGTTCGATACTAACTGATCTGATGAACATATGACCCACATTAGATGAATGGTATAACGCTGCCCACGGAATTATAAACGCCCCCTCGCCCATCCGGTCAACATCAGATGACGTGTAGTAACTTCCAGAAGTACGTCCAGTTGGAATTTTTTATATCGCGCCGATTGCTATCAAACTGTATTTCATCATCAATATAATGCATTTGGGGCTATAAATCACGTTCTGGAGAAAGCTGCAGAAAGAGATGAAAACATACTTATACTTTAGACCATATTTCAGTATGAATATGTGAATGAAAAAGTTTAACGTTGCTACACCATGAACAATACATATAGGACCTTGAATGGGCCCTAATAATGGCAATCTAGCAATAGAATTTAAAAAGTTATAGCCCTGCAAAGAAGGGGAACTTCTCCATGTTAAATAGAGCTGGCAACGGATGGTATATCATGAATTTAGCCTTAGGCAATCAAAGTGTTAACTACTCATTTACACCTTAACTCATTCCCCGCCAATGCCAACAACGAGTTTACTCGTTATTAGGAGCCGACACTTGAGCGCTAACAAGAGTATACTCGTTATTTGATCGTTTTTCCTTTTTCCTCGATATTTTTATTCATTATTCATCCAGGGACCTTGGTGTTACCATAGGGAATGAGTCTGAGATCGCCAAAGTGCAATACCGGCCGCATCCAGCTAGACGGCGGTATCGAGCACCCTTTGAAACCTTGTATCTTGGCCTGTGCAATGGTCAAATGTCACCGGGCTCATTTTTCTTTGTCGGGCGAATGGAGCGGTTATAACGATCGGATTTGGGAAGCGTCAAATGCTCCCGATGCATGATGTGTGGTGGATTATGTTGGCAACACGATCGATACCAATACTGGGACTCGCAATAGGATAATTGGAATATTCTTTTTGGGGTACATCCTAGTGAAGGTAAGGGCTATATGATATCAATCCTGCGTTGATCCAACCATGTCTTCACCTTGATCACAACATGTCTGTGTAATGTTACTCCACAACGTATGCCGTTGGTGACGATCAAAGCATCAAAAAACGACCCCCCTCTTTCATGCATTCATGATGAAACATAATACCTATGATATAGATTTGATTTGGGAATAATAGCGTGCAGGCAAGAAATGGCAACGTTTATAGTAGAATTGACGTATAAGGCTATTACTCATGCCCTTCGGGAATTACCCCAGACCATGCTATAACCATACTTATATTCACCACGGTAACAACGGTCACACGGGAATGTATGGATGAAGAAATTAATTATATTTCACATATTGAACGATAGATAGGCGATGTCAAATGGGCCATAGTATTGTATCCATAGCTATAATATAGAATATAGTTATAGCTCTACAAACAAGGTGACGCACTCCTATCTTTTAAAGCGTGGCAGTAGAACGGGGCCCGACTAATCCCCGACGATCAATGAGTTAACAACTCATTTACACATTAACAACTAATTTACACATTAATAACTGATTTACATCTTAACAATTAATTTACACCTTAACAACTAATTTACACATTGACAACTAATTTACACCGTAACAACATCTTTACACTTTAATAACTCATTACAGGAACCAGAGGTTCCCGGTTCGATTCCCACTTCTCCCGCGCAGCTTGTCCTTGAGCAAGACACTTAACTTAACCCCTAATCGCTATAGAGACTAACTGTTTTGCTGCGGTAGAACGTCACTACGAGTTGGAAGAGCCGTCGCGTGTCGCGCTAACCCTTTGAGGCGCTTTGTGGTCCGGGCTTTAATTTTCCATAAATGTGTCCATATAAATCCATTTAGTTAGATCCAACACTGTCCGAATGTTTCTTGTGATTATTATCAATTTCCGACGACGACAAAACAACTGAAATCCTGTCTCGTCTTGAGTCGCTGCGACAATCATTGATGTTGTCATCAGTCCGCGCACCTCCTAACACACCAGTGCATATATCTATTTATCTATGCATCAATGCAGCAGTCAGTGTGCGAACCATAGCATGGTCTTTGGGTGAGCCAAATAATATTTTTTCGCCGGGGGGGGGGGGGGGGGGGGGGGGGCGCGGCGCGCCTCTCAGGGAGGAGTCAGACTGTTGGAGGATACTGTGATCGCAGACGTTAATGTAGCCTGTAGCCTGTAGACCTTGTGTATGTATGTATGTGACAAATAAACCTCTTGAATCCTGTCACATATTCAATCAGTTTCAGTTCTACAGAACACATAATACTAGACAACTCAGTTGTTGAGGTCCGGCCGTCTGGACGGTCTGGGCTTCCACAGCACATTCCATGATAAAAAAAAAAGTATCCATTTAATTAGATGATAGATCATCATCCAACACTGTCTACAGTATCTAATCCTATCCTGTGTTCTGATACGAGTCCGACCGCAGGCGCCGGCACGGTCACCGGGCGTTGTAATACTAATAATAGTCGCAGTAGGCTGCAGCGCCGCCGCGCTCCGAATGGTAATTGCAAGAATAGCATGCATGTTGCCATATTACGTGTGAATTAGTGCGCAAATCATTAATCATACATCCAAAATAGCATACGTTTATTATTATACACGATGATGATACAGAAAATTACAGAAAAATGAGAAATGCATGGCAAAAGTAGCATTTATTTTCAGTAATTTAGAGACCCCCAGGGGAGCTTTAGAGACCCCCAAGGGAGCTGATGTCTGATCTAGGGGAGCTATAGCGGACCGAGCTCACCCCGTGGATCGCACCCTGGCAGCAGTGACTCTGCTTGGGGCGCTAGAGAAAGCGCCCTTCATGCATCATATTTTAAGACACTGATTGGCAAAATTTTGTTGCTATGTTGCTCTGTGAATTTTTCAATTGGCTGCGTTGCGCACTGATGCCCAGTGACGAAATGTCTAGCGCCCGAGAAGAGAGGGGGGGGGGGGGGGGGGGGGGGGGGGGTGAATAGGACACACGAACAATGATTTATATTTGATATATTACACGTTATTGTGCATTTTAAACACAAACATACTTAAAATGAGTAATTATTATTTATTTTAAAATTGTTTATTATATTTTTAGCTGTCGAAATCGACTATTATAGAAAAATCCCAAACCACTTCTTTATTCTTTCTTCTTCCTTCCACCCTCTATGGACCAGCCGCCACTGCCTTAACCTCTTAACAGTCCTGCAAATTTAGCATAAGACGCCTGTCGATTGCATACTGAAAGTAAATTGGACGCTATTCGGGTACCATTTGTAGCAGATGCACAAGTCTGGGCCTCTTTTGAAAGGAGACACTCTGGATTTTCTCTCTGAATCACTCTGAGTGCTATTGTCATAGAGTAACAGAGGCTTGAACACACTGAAATAAAAGTTTCTTTAATTTTTGTCTGAATTCTTTTGCAAACTGTGGCCTGCAGATCTATACTCTATAGTTATTAGCTGAAAACACTGCATGGGGCCATAGCCTGAAGTCCTACATAGAACATGTCCAAAGTTGATAACAATATTTAAAAAATAGTGTTTTACACATCTTTATGTAATGGTATGTTTTAAGACAATGTCTACATTTATGTTTGTTTCATATTATATATTATTTATATTATATATAAACAATGTGGGAATGGTTCATTTTTCCTAAATACATTCTAGGGGTATGATTTGTGACAAGATGGCCGCCAACCCTGAGCTGCTGTGATGAGAGTTGATTGCTGCAGGGGGTAATGAGCAGCAATGCAATTCAGGTGTGAATGCCATCTTGGGGTGGAATAGGCAGAGGAAAAAAAATCTTTGCAGTGGAAGGACTAGTTTCCTTCAGTGGGAGAAGAATGCCCATTTAGAATTAGAAAAGAGGGAACCAAGTGAAAGAATCACTCCAGAGACGCCATTGGTATGTATGTTTGTAGTTGTGTAATTGTGAATTTAAATCACTATAAATTGTACCTGTGGAGGGCTGGGTTGGTGGCAATTTTGTGGGAATCATTCCAATTAATGAATGTTTGGGTGAACTGTGTAACTAGATGGGAGGGGATGCCTTTTGGCAAGTTGTTTTGTTTACTTTGGGTTGGATCTGGTCCATTGTGATCAAGTAACAATTGTTTGGTTAAATGTAATTCAAACATAATTGATTTGGTCTGGTTAAATTTAAAGTAAAATGCATTTGGAAGGTTGGTAAGACTAATTTGGTTAAATTGAAATTCAAACTAATTGATTTGGTCTGTAAAATAGCCAAAGAATGTATAAAATGTAATTTGGTTAAATTTAAATTCAAACTAATTGATTTGGTCTGTAAAATAGCCAAAGAATGTATAAAATGTAATTTGGTTAAATTGAAATTCAAACTAAATTGACTTGGTCTGTAAAATAGCCAAATGATGTATAAAATGTAATTTGGTTAAATTGAAATTCAAACTAATTGATTTGGTCTGTAAAATAGCCAAATAATGTATAAAATATAATTTGGTTAAATTGAAATTCAAACTAATTGATTTGGTCTGTAAAATAGCCAAAGAATATATAAATGTGTTTGGAGGGAAGAAATAATCATACTGAAAATACTACAATTGAAATGTATTTGATTATTTGGCATGCACTTATTTGTGGAGTGGCTAATTTTTGTGTTTTTTCTTTAAAGGTTTTCAACCTACTTCTGATGATGCAACAAATGATGATGTGTTGGAGCAAAACGTCATTAAAATCTGCAATATGAAGTCGAGTTGTCCCAGCGTCCTCTGTTGAGGTTCAAGCTATTTTCAAGTTTGGGCAGCACTGGTACCAAAGGGGGGAAAAAAACCACATAACTTGACAGTATGTTTAGGCATTTTTCCAAAAACGAGTGAGATGAGTCAACACTATAGCTCAGTCCCCTCGCCCACTAATCTCTTGTGACATACACCCCCCACCCCTTCTCACCCCCTTCTCACACAACAGATCAACACAACAACAGATTAGCGCAATTTGCGCTCCGGAGAGACAGGCGCACCTTCATTATCTTGCGTACGGCATGCTTTTACCACTTTTACCGCTTCTCAGTCTTTGAAAACCAACTCAAGTACATTCTTTTCAGAATTTCATTAGCTACACAAACGGTCAATCATTTTCATGTGCCCTGAGTGGGAGGTTCAAAGGGTCAAAGTGGGTATAAAACAGGAGTGAAGACTGTCCAGTTTTAAACTGTGGATACCAAACAGAGAAGGTAAAGACGACTTTCAACTGTTGAACAGTAATCCAGAACTATTTTATTGCACTGTAAAACATTTTCTATTTTTTATTGATCTATTCTACTATTTTATTGCACTGCACTATTGCACTATTTTACTCTGTCTATTTTATCTTACTCTTTTTATTATTGTCTATTTAAAACTGAATCAAACCATAAACAAGGTGGCCTGTTGGGATGTTAGATCCTAATGTGAAAAACTGTGATTTTATGTCAGCACTTTATGTGCTAATTTTATACCTGTCTTTTTTCTGTTGTGAGCTGCAGTTTCTGTATGAAAGGTGCTATACAAATAAAGATTATTATTATTATTATTATTATGTGGTGATTTATCCGGTCATTGAGAGGCAAAACCGGAGGTGGTAACTTTTTCTAAACTGACGCTCGTTGACTGTTTGGTTTTATAACCGAGATTGGAACCACATACTGTAATAGGGCAAGTGGTGTGTCAATCAAACTGTGGCCATTTTAGTTTTCAACCGATGTGTTGCTTGAGAGGCAATAACACAGCGTGATGCCGACAGATAGACAGCAAGCAGACAGCAGGCGGGCCTTCGGAACGTTAAGTGGTTTTAACAACTCAATTACACTTTAACCACTTATGCATCTGGCACATTTAGCATAAAACTCCTGACGATTGTATACCCAAAGTAATTTTAGATTTATTTGTGAACCATTTATACCACATGCATGAGTCTGGTCTCTTTTAAAAGGGAACATTCTGAATATTTTTCCACAACCGGAAGAATCACTCTGAGTGCTAATGTAATAGAGTTAGAGAGGTTTGAACACACTGAAGTAAAGTGTGCAGATTGATTGATTGAAAAGTTTTATTAACAGATTGCAGAATGGGTACAATACAGTACGGCTCAATACACATAATTGTTAAGGGAATGCAGACCAGAGAAAGACTTTCGTCTTGTTTACATCAGGGTCCCCCATCTTCAATTCATAATGAATTGTAAGTAAGGGTGCAACTTGCTCCGTGCAATCCATTCTTTGTCCATCTAGCCCCTGGTTTATATGATCTTCCTCAAAATCACAAGCTAACTGCTGGTCAATCAAAGGAGATCAGATTTATTGCCACTTTGCCAAAACCAAAGGTGAAATGTAAAAGAGCACTTCATCGAAAAAACACAACTTGAAGTATTATATAGTCATTTCTGGAGGAAGCCACACTATGACAAGCGCCCCTTCATCTCCTCATACCCGGGCCTGCCCCTTATTCCCACGGGTCCGCCTATCCAGCCCAACCGAACCAATCCATTCAATACACGATTCGGCTCCATCAACGTGGCTCGCCATTTGCCCAATTTCCTGTGGTATTCCGTTTAAGATACCCTCTTTCCCTTCCTCATTGTCTGTTCTGTATGAGGAAATACAAGGTACGTGTGTCAAATGTCTTTGTTTATATACCGATCATTCATTGTCATGTATTATGCCGCTTTTACCATTTTGCACAGCTTATATCCCGAACGTAAGTACAGGTAAGTATTTATATTGTAATGTTTAAAATTACGATAAGCATTGGTAACTATATTTTTTGTATAATGATTATAAGTTATCCTGAAGTTTAGAATTACGATAGGTAAGTATATTGTCAGTGCAATGATTAAGTTATCCTGAATATCCTGGTCTCGCCATCTACATGTCACTTGTCTAATCATGCTTTCCTGTCATCCTATTCAGACCAATCCGATTACAAAACAACCCCCCCCCCAACCCTCCTGTCTAAAGGCCACATTCCCGGAGCTCAGCTCCATCGCCCTTTTAGGGGATCGGGGAAGAATCTTTCCCAGGGATTCCCTATTGGTTTGGGATATCCGTGTTTTCGCTTCCCCCCGGAATGGGGTCTCTGTTCCATAAAAGTACAACATCTGAGCAAGCGCTCAGCTCCCCCACTGAGGCCACTCCAACGATTCTAACGCGAGCCAACATGATCTTTTCCCCCTCCAGAAGCCACTCTGTCAAGAGGCTGGCCATAGGCTAACGGAGTCTGGTCCCCCTTTCAGAGGCTACTCTAACTGTTAGAGACAGCGCTCTTGTGAAAGGTCCTCTTTCAGAGGCTACTCTAACGGTTAGAGACAGCACTCTGGTGAAAGGTCCTCTTTCAGAGGCTACTCTAACGGTTAGAGACAGCGCTCTTGTGAAAGGTCCTCTTTCAGAGGCTACTCTAACGGTTAGAGACAGCGCTCTTGTGAAAGGTCCTCTTTCAGAGGCTACTCAACGGTTAGAGACAGTGCTCTTGTGAAAGGTCCTCTTTCAGAGGCTACTGCCTACTCTAACGGTTAGAGGCAGTGCTCTGGTGAAAGGCCCTCTTTCAGAGGCTACTCTAACGGTTAGAGACAGTGCTCTGGTGAAAGGCCCTCTTTCAGAGGCTACTCTAATGGTTAGAGACAGTGCTCTGGTGAAAAGTCCTCTTTCAGAGCCTACTCTTAACGGTTAGAGACGGTGCTCTGGTGAAAGGTCCTCTTTCAGAGACTACTCTAACGGTTAGAGACAGTGCTCTTGTGAAAGGTCCTCTTTCAGAGCCTACTCTAATGGTTAGAGACAGTGCTCTGGTAAAAGGTCCTCTTTCAGAGCCTACTCTAACGGTTAGAGACAGCACTCTTGTGAAAGGTCCTCTTTCCTTTCCCTTCCCTCCTCCAATCCCCGCTGAGCTCACCTGCCCAGGGGCGCACAGCTCCATGTGCATCCTCCCCAAGCCGCCTGCATCAGGCTGTTGCATCGTTGCTAATAAACTACAGATTTCTATGACATTTGTTAAACCTATCCTTTGTGTCTGTTGTCTTTGTGTGGGTTGAACTTCAGCTAGAAGGCTCTAGACTGTTTTGAACACATTAATTTAGTATGACAGTTATTGAGAGTTAATGAGTTTGAATATGGCCACCATGAAATGATGTAGATGGAAAAAATAGAGATGAGAATTGCAATAGGGATTGGCATTCTTTCATCTATATAATTGCATAGATATGTAATTATCACAAAACAAGGATTCAGTGTCCACTGATGGCCAAGGTCATTAACTCTTAATAACTGTCAAACTAAATGTATGTCTGAAAAAGAGTTTAGAGCCTTGGGATATGTATGAGATTATGTGCAAAATGAATCCATGTAAATGGTAAATGTTATATAATAATAATAATAATAATAATAATAATACATTACATTTATATGGCGCTTATCTAGACACTCAAAGCGCTCCCCACAATGTAGGGTGGAAATTGCCTCCTTCACCACCACTGGTAGCACCCAACCTTGGGCTACGCAGGCTCAATGGCTGCCATACACTGGCACCAGGCACACACCACACTACACAATGTGTGATGGCATAATTATGGTATATGGTAAATGGTAAATTGAGTGCACTTATATAACCATGCAAGGTGCCAACCTGCTCATCAGGAGCAGTTAGGGGTTAATTGTCTTGCTCAAGGATACTTTGATGCGCTGCCGGGAGGATCTCGAATTTAACCGGGAACCTTCTGATTACCAGACGACCGCTCTACCTCCTGAGAGACTGTATATGTGTGTGTATATATACAGCTAATCAGGGGACTGCAGGTAGACAGCCGGTAGACAGCAGGACTGCAGGTAGACAGCAGGTAGACAGCAGGACTGCAGGTAGACAGCAGGTAGACAGCAGGACTACAAGTAGACAGCAGGTAGACAGCAGGACTGCAGGTAGACAGCAGGTAGACAGCAGGACTGCAGGTAGACAGCAGGTAGACAGCAGGACTGCAGGTAGACAGCAGGTAGACAGCAGGTAGACAGCAGGACTGCAGGTAGACAGCAGGACTACAGGTAGACAGCAGGACTGCAGGTAGACAGCAGGTAGACAGCAGGACTACAGGTAGACAGCAGGTAGACAGCAGGACTGCAGGTAGACAGCAGGTAGACAGCAGGACTACAGGTAGACAGCAGGTAGACAGCAGGACTACAGGTAGACAGCAAGACTGCAGGTAGACAGCAGGTAGACAGCAGGACTGCAGGTAGACAGCAGGTAGACAGCAGGACTGCAGGTAGACAGCAGGACTGCAGGTAGACAGCAGGTAGACAGCAGGTAGACAGCAGGACTACAGGTAGACAGCAGGACTGCAGGTAGACAGCAGGTAGACAGCAGGACTGCAGGTAGACAGCAGGACTGCAGGTAGACAGCAGGTAGACAGCAGGACTACAGGTAGACTGCAGGTAGACAGCAGGTAGACAGCAGGACTGCAGGTAGACAGCAGGACTACAGGTAGACAGCAGGTAGACAGCAGGTAGACAGCAGGACTGCAGGTAGACAGCAGGTAGACAGCAGGACTGCAGGTAGACAGCAGGTAGACAGCAGGTAGACAGCAGGACTGCAGGTAGACAGCAGGACAGCAGGTAGACATCAGGTAGACAGCAGGACTACAGGTAGACAGCAGGTAGACAGCAGGACTGCAGGTAGACAGCAGGACTGCAGGTAGACAGCAGGTAGACAGCAGGACAGCAGGTAGACAGCAGGTAGACAGCAGGACTACAGGTAGACAGCAGGACTGCAGGTAGACATCAGGTAGACAGCAGGACTGCAGGTAGACAGCAGGACTGCAGGTAGACAGCAGGTAGACAGCAGGACTGCAGGTAGACAGCAGGTAGAGTAGCAGGACTACAGGTAGACAGCAGGACAGCAGGTAGACAGCAGGTAGACAGCAGGACTACAGGTAGACAGCAGGACAGCAGGTAGACAGCAGGTAGACAGCAGGACTACAGGTAGACAGCAGGACTGCAGGTAGACAGCAGGTAGACAGCAGGACTGCAGGTAGATAGCAGGTAGACAGAAGGACTGCAGGTAGACAGCAGGTAGACAGCAGGACTGCAGGTAGACAGCAGGACTGCAGGTAGACAGCAGGACTGCAGGTAGACAGCAGGTAGACAGCAGGTAGACAGCAGGTAGACAGCAGGACTGCAGGTAGACAGCAGGTAGACAGCAGGACTGCAGGTAGACAGCAGGACTACAGGTAGACAGCAGGTAGACAGCAGGTAGACAGCAGGACTGCAGGTAGACAGCAGGTAGACAGCAGGTAGACTGCAGGTAGACAGCAGGTAGACAGCAGGACTACAGGTAGACAGCAGGACTGCAGGTAGACACCAGGTAGACAGCAGGACTACAGGTAGACAGCAAGACTACAAGTAGACAGCAGGACTACAGGTAGACAGCAGGACTGCAGGTAGACAGCAGGTAGACAGCAGGACTACAGGTAGACAGCAGGACTACAGGTAGACAGCAGGTAGACAGCAAGACTACAAGTAGACAGCAGGACTACAGGTAGACAGCAGGACTGCAGGTAGACAGCAGGTAGACAGCAGGACTGCAGGTAGACAGCAGGTAGACAGCAGGACTGCAGGTAGACAGCAGGTAGACAGCAGGACTGCAGGTAGACAGCAGGACTGCAGGTAGACAGCAGGTAGACAGCAGGACTACAGGTAGACAACAGGTAGACAGCAGGACTACAGGTAGACAGCAGGACTGCAGGTAGACAGCAGGTAGACAGCAGGACTACAGGTAGACAACAGGTAGACAGCAGGACTACAGGTAGACAGCAGGTAGACAGCAGGACTGCAGGTAGATAGCAGGTAGACAGAAGGACTGCAGGTAGACAGCAGGTAGACAGCAGGACTACAGGTAGACAACATGTAGACAGCAGGACTACAGGTAGACAGCAGGTAGACAGCAGGACTGCAGGTAGACAGCAGGTAGACAGCAGGTAGACAGCAGGACTGCAGGTAGACAGCAGGTAGACAGCAGGACTGCAGGTAGACAGCAGGACTGCAGGTAGACAGCAGGTAGACAGCAGGTAGACAGCAGGACTGCAGGTAGACAGCAGGTAGACAGCAGGACTGCAGGTAGACAGCAGGTAGACAGCAGGACTACAGGTAGACAACAGGTAGACAGCAGGACTACAGGTAGACAGCAGGACTGCAGGTAGATAGCAGGTAGACAGCAGGTAGACAACAGGACTGCAGGTAGACAGCAGGTAGACAGCAGGTAGACAGCAGGACTGCAGGTAGACAGCAGGTAGACAGCAGGACTGCAGGTAGACAGCAGGACTGCAGGTAGACAGCAGGTAGACAGCAGGTAGACAGCAGGACTGCAGGTAGACAGCAGGTAGACAGCAGTACTGCAGGTAGACAGCAGGACTGCAGGTAGACAGCAGGACTGCAGGTAGACAGCAGGTAGACAGCAGGTAGACAGCAGGTAGACAACAGGACTGCAGGTAGACAGCAGGTAGACAGCAGGTAGACTGCAGGTAGACAGCAGGTAGACAGCAGGACTACAGGTAGACAACAGGTAGACAGCAGGACTGCAGGTAGATAGCAGGTAGACAGAAGGACTGCAGGTAGACAGCAGGTAGACAGCAGGACTGCAGGTAGACAGCAGGTAGACAGCAGGTAGACAGCAGGACTGCAGGTAGACAGCAGGTAGACAGCAGGACTGCAGGTAGACAGCAGGACTGCAAGTAGACAGCAGGTAGACAGCAGGACTGCAGGTAGACAGCAGGTAGACAGCAGGACTGCAGGTAGACAGCACGTAGACAGCAGGACTGCAGGTAGACAGCAGGACTGCAGGTAGACAGCAGGTAGACAGCAGGACTACAGGTAGACAACAGGTAGACAGCAGGACTACAGGTAGACAGCAGGACTGCAGGTAGATAGCAGGTAGACAGAAGGACTGCAGGTAGACAGCAGGTAGACAGCAGGACTGCAGGTAGACAGCAGGTAGACAGCAGGTAGACAGCAGGACTGCAGGTAGACAGCAGGTAGACAGCAGGACTGCAGGTAGACAGCAGGACTGCAGGTAGACAGCAGGTAGACAGCAGGTAGACAGCAGGACTGCAGGTAGACAGCAGGTAGACAGCAGGACTGCAGGTAGACAGCAGGACTGCAGGTAGACAGCAGGTAGACAGCAGGACTGCAGGTAGACAGCAGGTAGACAGCAGGTAGACAGCAGGACTGCAGGTAGACAGCAGGTAGACAGCAGGTAGACAGCAGGACTGCAGGTAGACAGCAGGACTGTAGGTAGACAGCAGGACTACAGGTAGACAGCAGGTAGACAGCAGGTAGACAACAGGACTGCAGGTAGACAGCAGGTAGACAGCAGGTAGACAGCAGGACTACAGGTAGACAGCAGGACTGCAGGTAGACTGCAGGTAGACAGCAGGACTACAGGTAGACAGCAGGACTACAAGTAGACAGCAGGACAGCAGGTAGACAGCAGGTAGACTGCAGGTAGACAGCAGGTAGACAGCAGGACTACAGGTAGACTGCAGGTAGACAGCAGGACTGCAGATAGACAGCAGGTAGACAGCAGGACTGCAGGTAGACAGCAGGTAGACAGCAGGACTGCAGGTAGACAGCAGGTAGACAGCAGGACTGCAGGTAGACAGCAGGACTGCAGGTAGACAGCAGGACTGCAGGTAGACAGCAGGTAGACAGCAGGACTACAGGTAGACAACAGGTAGACAGCAGGACTACAGGTAGACAACAGGTAGACAGCAGGACTACAGGTAGACAGCAGGTAGACAGCAGGACTACAGGTAGACAGCAGGTAGACAGCAGGACTGCAGGTAGACAGCAGGTAGACAGCAGGACTGCATGTAGACAGCAGGTAGACAGCAGGACTACAGGTAGACAACAGGTAGACAGCAGGACTACAGGTAGACAACAGGTAGACAGCAGGACTGCAGGTAGACAGCAGGTAGACAGCAGGACTGCAGGTAGACAGCAGGTAGACAGCAGGTAGACAGCAGGACTGCAGGTAGACAGCAGGTAGACAGCAGGACTGCAGGTAGACAACAGGACTGCAGGTAGACAGCAGGTAGACAGCAGGACTGCAGGTAGACAGCAGGTAGACAGCAGGACTGCAGGTAGACAGCAGGTAGACAGCAGGACTGCAGGTAGACAGCAGGACTGCAGGTAGACAGCAGGTAGACAGCAGGACTACAGGTAGACAACAGGTAGAGTAGCAGGACTACAGGTAGACAGCAGGACAGCAGGTAGACAGCAGGTAGACAGCAGGACTACAGGTAGACAGCAGGACAGCAGGTAGACAGCAGGTAGACAGCAGGACTACAGGTAGACAGCAGGACTGCAGGTAGACAGCAGGTAGACAGCAGGACTGCAGGTAGATAGCAGGTAGACAGAAGGACTGCAGGTAGACAGCAGGTAGACAGCAGGACTGCAGGTAGACAGCAGGTAGACAGCAGGACTGCAGGTAGACAGCAGGACTGCAGGTAGACAGCAGGTAGACAGCAGGTAGACAGCAGGTAGACAGCAGGACTGCAGGTAGACAGCAGGTAGACAGCAGGACTGCAGGTAGACAGCAGGACTACAGGTAGACAGCAGGTAGACAGCAGGTAGACAGCAGGACTGCAGGTAGACAGCAGGTAGACAGCAGGTAGACTGCAGGTAGACAGCAGGTAGACAGCAGGACTACAGGTAGACATCAGGACTGCAGGTAGACAGCAGGTAGACAGCAGGACTACAGGTAGACAGCAAGACTACAAGTAGACAGCAGGACTACAGGTAGACAGCAGGACTGCAGGTAGACAGCAGGACTACAGGTAGACAGCAGGACTGCAGGTAGACAGCAGGTAGACAGCAGGACTACAGGTAGACAGCAGGACTACAGGTAGACAGCAGGTAGACAGCAAGACTACAAGTAGACAGCAGGACTACAGGTAGACAGCAGGACTGCAGGTAGACAGCAGGTAGACAGCAGGACTGCAGGTAGACAGCAGGTAGACAGCAGGACTGCAGGTAGACAGCAGGTAGACAGCAGGACTGCAGGTAGACAGCAGGACTGCAGGTAGACAGCAGGTAGACAGCAGGACTACAGGTAGACAACAGGTAGACAGCAGGACTACAGGTAGACAGCAGGACTGCAGGTAGACAGCAGGTAGACAGCAGGACTACAGGTAGACAACAGGTAGACAGCAGGACTACAGGTAGACAGCAGGTAGACAGCAGGACTGCAGGTAGATAGCAGGTAGACAGAAGGACTGCAGGTAGACAGCAGGTAGATAGCAGGACTGCAGGTAGACAGCAGGTAGACAGCAGGTAGACAGCAGGACTGCAGGTAGACAGCAGGTAGACAGCAGGACTGCAGGTAGACAGCAGGACTGCAGGTAGACAGCAGGTAGACAGCAGGTAGACAGCAGGTAGACAGCAGGTAGACAGCAGGACTGCAGGTAGACAGCAGGTAGACAGCAGGACTGCAGGTAGACAGCAGGTAGACAGCAGGACTGCAGGTAGACAGCAGGTAGACAGCAGGACTGCAGGTAGACAGCAGGACTGCAGGTAGACAGCAGGTAGACAGCAGGACTACAGGTAGACAACAGGTAGACAGCAGGACTACAGGTAGACAGCAGGACTGCAGGTAGATAGCAGGTAGACAGAAGGACTGCAGGTAGACAGCAGGTAGACAGCAGGACTGCAGGTAGACAGCAGGTAGACAGCAGGTAGACAGCAGGACTGCAGGTAGACAGCAGGTAGACAGCAGGACTGCAGGTAGACAGCAGGACTGCAGGTAGACAGCAGGTAGACAGCAGGTAGACAGCAGGACTGCAGGTAGACAGCAGGTAGACAGCAGGACTGCAGGTAGACAGCAGGACTGCAGGTAGACAGCAGGTAGACAGCAGGATTGCAGGTAGACAGCAGGTAGACAGCAGGTAGACAGCAGGTAGACAGCAGGACTGCAGGTAGACAGCAGGTAGACAGCAGGTAGACAACAGGACTGCAGGTAGACAGCAGGTAGACAGCAGGTAGACTGCAGGTAGACAGCAGGTAGACAGCAGGACTACAGGTAGACAACAGGTAGACAGCAGGACTGCAGGTAGATAGCAGGTAGACAGAAGGACTGCAGGTAGACAGCAGGTAGACAGCAGGACTGCAGGTAGACAGCAGGTAGACAGCAGGTAGACAGCAGGACTGCAGGTAGACAGCAGGTAGACAGCAGGACTGCAGGTAGACAGCAGGACTGCAAGTAGACAGCAGGTAGACAGCAGGACTGCAGGTAGACAGCAGGTAGACAGCAGGACTGCAGGTAGACAGCAGGTAGACAGCAGGACTACAGGTAGACAACAGGTAGACAGCAGGACTACAGGTAGACAGCAGGACTGCAGGTAGATAGCAGGTAGACAGAAGGACTGCAGGTAGACAGCAGGTAGACAGCAGGACTGCAGGTAGACAGCAGGTAGACAGCAGGTAGACAGCAGGACTGCAGGTAGACAGCAGGTAGACAGCAGGACTGCAGGTAGACAGCAGGACTGCAGGTAGACAGCAGGTAGACAGCAGGACTGCAGGTAGACAGCAGGTAGACAGCAGGTAGACAGCAGGTAGACAGCAGGACTGCAGGTAGACAGCAGGTAGACAGCAGGTAGACAGCAGGACTGCAGGTAGACAGCAGGTAGACAGCAGGACTGCAGGTAGACAGCAGGACTGCAGGTAGACAGCAGGTAGACAGCAGGACTGCAGGTAGACAGCAGGTAGACAGCAGGTAGACAGCAGGACTGCAGGTAGACAGCAGGTAGACAGCAGGTAGACAGCAGGACTGCAGGTAGACAGCAGGACTGTAGGTAGACAGCAGGACTACAGGTAGACAGCAGGTAGACAGCAGGTAGACAACAGGACTGCAGGTAGACAGCAGGTAGACAGCAGGACTACAGGTAGACAGCAGGACTGCAGGTAGACAGCAGGTAGACAGCAGGACTACAGGTAGACAGCAGGACTACAAGTAGACAGCAGGACTGCAGGTAGACAGCAGGTAGACTGCAGGTAGACAGCAGGTAGACAGCAGGACTACAGGTAGACAGCAGGTAGACAGCAGGACTGCAGGTAGACAGCAGGTAGACAGCAGGACTGCAGGTAGACAGCAGGTAGACAGCAGGACTGCAGGTAGACAGCAGGTAGACAGCAGGACTGCAGGTAGACAGCAGGACTGCAGGTAGACAGCAGGACTGCAGGTAGACAGCAGGTAGACAGCAGGACTACAGGTAGACAACAGGTAGACAGCAGGACTACAGGTAGACAACAGGTAGACAGCAGGACTACAGGTAGACAGCAGGTAGACAGCAGGACTACAGGTAGACAGCAGGTAGACAGCAGGACTGCAGGTAGACAGCAGGTAGACAGCAGGACTGCATGTAGACAGCAGGTAGACAGCAGGACTACAGGTAGACAACAGGTAGACAGCAGGACTACAGGTAGACAACAGGTAGACAGCAGGACTGCAGGTAGACAGCAGGTAGACAGCAGGACTGCAGGTAGACAGCAGGTAGACAGCAGGTAGACAGCAGGACTGCAGGTAGACAGCAGGTAGACAGCAGGACTGCAGGTAGACAACAGGACTGCAGGTAGACAGCAGGTAGACAGCAGGTAGACAGCAGGTAGACAGCAGGACTGCAGGTAGACAGCAGGACTGCAGGTAGACAGCAGGTAGACAGCAGGTAGACAGCAGGACTGCAGGTAGACAGCAGGTAGACAGCAGGACTGCAGGTAGACAGCAGGTAGACAGCAGGACTGCAGGTAGACAGCAGGTAGACAGCAGGACTGCAGGTAGACAGCAGGTAGACAGCAGGACTGCAGGTAGACAGCAGGACTGCAGGTAGACAGCAGGACTACAGGTAGACAACAGGTAGACAGCAGGACTACAGGTAGACAACAGGTAGACAGCAGGACTACAGGTAGACAACAGGTAGACAGCAGGACTGCAGGTAGACAGCAGGACTACAGGTAGACAGCAGGTAGACAGCAGGACTGCAGGTAGACAGCAGGTAGACAGCAGGACTGCATGTAGACAGCAGGTAGACAGCAGGACTACAGGTAGACAGCAGGTAGACAGCAGGACTGCAGGTAGACAGCAGGTAGACAGCAGGACTGCATGTAGACAGCAGGTAGACAGCAGGACTACAGGTAGACAACAGGTAGACAGCAGGACTACAGGTAGACAACAGGTAGACAGCAGGACTGCAGGTAGACAGCAGGTAGACAGCAGGACTGCAGGTAGACAGCAGGTAGACAGCAGGTAGACAGCAGGACTGCAGGTAGACAGCAGGTAGACAGCAGGACTGCAGGTAGACAGCAGGTAGACAGCAGGACTGCAGGTAGACAGCAGGTAGACAGCAGGACTGCAGGTAGACAGCAGGTAGACAGCAGGACTGAAGGTAGACAGCAGGACTGCAGGTAGACAGCAGGACTGCAGGTAGACAGCAGGTAGACAGCAGGACTACAGGTAGACAACAGGTAGACAGCAGGACTACAGGTAGACAGCAGGTAGACAGCAGGACTGCAGGTAGATAGCAGGTAGACAGAAGGACTGCAGGTAGACAGCAGGTAGACAGCAGGACTGCAGGTAGACAGCAGGTAGACAGCAGGTAGACAGCAGGACTGCAGGTAGACAGCAGGTAGACAGCAGGACTGCAGGTAGACAGCAGGACTGCAGGTAGACAGCAGGTAGACAGCAGGTAGACAGCAGAACTGCAGGTAGACAGCAGGTAGACAGCAGGTAGACAGCAGGACTGCAGGTAGACAGCAGGTAGACAGCAGGACTGCAGGTAGACAGCAGGACTGTAGGTAGACAGCAGGACTACAGGTATACAGCAGGTAGACAGCAGGTAGACAGCAGGACTGCAGGTAGACAGCAGGTAGACAGCAGGTAGACTGCAGGTAGACAGCAGGTAGACAGCAGGACTACAGGTAGACAGCAGGACTGCAGGTAGACAGCAGGTAGACAGCAGGACTACAGGTAGACAGCAGGACTACAAGTAGACAGCAGGACTGCAGGTAGACAGCAGGTAGACTGCAGGTAGACAGCAGGTAGACAGCAGGACTACAGGTAGACAGCAGGACTGCAGGTAGACAGCAGGTAGACAGCAGGTAGACTGCAGGTAGACAGCAGGTAGACAGCGGGACTGCAGGTAGACAGCAGGTAGACAGCAGGACTGCAGGTAGACAGCAGGACTGCAGGTAGACAGCAGGTAGACAGCAGGACTACAGGTAGACAACAGGTAGACAGCAGGACTACATGTATACAGCAGGTAGACAGCAGGACTACAGGTAGACAGCAGGTAGACAGCAGGACTGCAGGTAGACAGCAGGTAGACAGCAGGACTGCAGGTAGACAGCAGGTAGACAGCAGGACTGCATGTAGACAGCAGGTAGACAGCAGGACTACAGGTAGACAACAGGTAGACAGCAGGACTACAGGTAGACAGCAGGTAGACAGCAGGACTACAGGTAGACAGCAGGTAGACAGCAGGACTGCAGGTAGACAGCAGGTAGACAGCAGGACTGCATGTAGACAGCAGGTAGACAGCAGGACTACAGGTAGACAACAGGTAGACAGCAGGACTACAGGTAGACAGCAGGACTGCAGGTAGACAGCAGGTAGACAGCAGGACTGCAGGTAGACAGCAGGTAGACAGCAGGACTGCAGGTAGACAGCAGGTAGACAGCAGGTAGACAGCAGGCACTGGACCTGCCCTCAGCTAAAGCTATTTTTGTACGACTTCTGTTTAACCCATTTCTACAAGGCAGCCTCCTGCGACGAGGGTCCGTGTGTCCTTCATCAGAGGAGGAGTACCCTGTACTGTACAAATACCCTTCACCAGAGGAGGAGTACCCTGTACTGTACAAATACCCTTCATCAGAGGAGGAGTACCCTGTACTGTACAAATACCCTTCATCAGAGGAGGAGTACCCTGTACTGTACAAATACCCTAATAACATGTGTTTCATCATACCAACTGATCCTGGTGTGACAATACCTAACATTTAGATTAACCCAGTTAATGCCTTAACTAGACAGTTACAATGTAACATTTAGATTAACACAGTTAATGCCTAACTAGACAGTTAGAAGAAAGCAGGAAGCCGGTCCAGCACTCTCAGATTCAAAGTTTTAATTGCAGCCTGGAACATACATGTTTCGGAACCAATGTGTAACTAGACAGTTACAATATAACATTTATATTATTTAACCCAGTTAATGCTGTGGTATATTCTAATCACAATATCTAAGGTTATTTGCAGTGCATACAGGTTGTTATCTGGAAGGAGGGAAAAAGGACAGAGTGATAGAATGGTCTCCTCGCCTGACTTAGTCAGATGAGAAATAAGCTTGTGCAGCCAGACAAAAGAGGAACTTATGGTCCAAACTCATTTATTTGCCGAGAGGCCAAAGGTGGATAAGCAATCAGGTACATACAGGAATTATTCATAATTTTTCATAAGACATGATTGTACAAAAGGATTGATGAGATTTACATAATCATATAGCCCATTCACAGTGGCTTCTTCACATCAAGACAGTTTTGCACATAAAAAGTAGTCATGTTGTGTCAATGAAAAGAGAATGTACTGAGCAATACACATGGTTAAACCTGGGCCCTCATTCATCAACGTGGACTTTGACCTTGACCTACTTCCACACGTAAGCACGGAATTTAGAACTAGCGCACGCACAGGGAAGTCGGCATTCATCACACGTGCGTAAGCAGGCTCTACGCACACCTGTCATGATGAATCCCACCTTGGCCCTGCGCCGCAGCTCGTGCACGCTTTCACGTATTTGCATACCAAAACCGCCCCGACCAACCAAATATGGTCAGGCCCTCCCCTTCAAATACCATGAGGGAATCCCTGTGCGTGGAATGTTGGAGGATGGCAAAGCGAACGAAAAAGAGAAACTACACAGACACCGAGGTGGAGGTCCTCGTAACGGAGGTGGATAAATAAAAGGCGGATTTGTAAACGGTGATGTCAGATATCAACGGCTCCCTAAGACCATTGCTGCAATTCTGCCTGGACAGCTCAAAATACTAATAAAGACCGTTCGTTGACCACTGTTTGGCGTTGGTTGTGTTGTGTGTCATTATAACCGTGCTGTACAATATGAATGCCTTTATTAGTTGTGTTCGATTGGCTATATGATTTTTAGAGGCATCTATTTTGTTGTCGGCTAATAAAGACCGCGCTGGAATATGACTGCCTTTTCCCGTGTTGTTTGATTAATACCCACGGATTAAAGTTCTCCTCAATTCTATTCCAAATCGCGATGGATCTCCCGTCAATTTTCTACCTGCTGCATGATTTCTAGAGGCATACTACTACAATCTATTTTGATGTCAGTATTGGGTAGCCTATATAAACAATATAATACGAGAGCATATACAAGAACAATGAATCTCACTGCATGTATGATGTATCCTGCCTTTCAATACATGAACTTGAATTCCATCATATAGTCTGTCCACTATCTGCATGGTGTCATTGCAATGCGTTTTCTATTCTTTCTTGTACAGTAAAAAGGGGGAAGAACACTATATTCATATGACTTATTCTGCTTACAGCTTCGAAATTCCACTTGTTTCGTTTAACGTAAAGCCTTTTAAATATAATCAAAACGTTCCCGTGTTTCGGCGGTCTGTGCGCAAAATAATAACGAGTTGAGCTTTATGATTTATGATGAATTGAAAATGGGGGACCCTGATGTAAACAGGACGAAAGTTGGTCTGCATCCCCAATTAACAATTGTATGTACTGAGCTGTACTGTACTGTACCCATTCTGCAATCTGTTAATAAACTTTTCAATCAATCAATCAATCAAGCTACGCGGAGCGCAGTCAGTCAGTAGCCTACACCCCGTATATTCCGATAACGCTATATAAACCATGAATGAATGAATGAATGAATGAGAACTTTATTAACAGATTGCAGAATGGGTACAGTACAGTACAGCTCAATACATACAATTGTTAAGGGGATGCAGACCAGAGAAAGACTTTCGTCTTGTTTACATCAGGGTCCCCCATTTTCAATTCATCGTAACATATATGACATGCTGCATTCATTCTGAGAGAAAGATCTATTATTCCAAATGCTATTTATAGGGTTTTGACCATAATTACACTAATATCGCTGTTTCACAATGAACTATGATGAATCACGGGGGTCATACAGAACACGCGCCAGTGACTTTATTTCCGCCTTGGAACTAATGCAGGACTGAGGAGTGCTTATGCGTAGTAACGATATTCTACCACTGGGAGCTAGGTACGCCAGGTCTGAAATGTGCGTAGATGTACGCACGAAGTCAAGTTCAAATCGAAATTGATGAATCCCACTCTTTGCTTAGAAATGATCGTACGCACGGGTTACGCACAGATCTGTGCGTAGAACACGTTGATGCATGAGGGCCCTGGTCTAAGATTACACTAAACAACACCCAAACAGTGGGTTCCATGATTCACTTACATGTATTTTGCCAGGCACATTCTCTGGTGGGCGATGGAGGCGCAGCATGACCCCCTGGGGTAGGGTGTGTGGCTGGCCTCCCTACTAACTTTACTGATCCAATATTTATAGGTTAAATGACCTCACTATTTTTAAACTAGTTCAACCAATCACAAGTATCTAAAAACAGGCGGTCTTCTTGTTGGGGTTATCTGCCCCAACATGTCCTTGTCGTGTGGTTGCCTGCAGCAACCAGGGGGGGGGCCGTGGTAGGTTGATGAGTTGGCGTCTTCTCCCCCCAAGAGAGAATGAATTGGCAGTTGCACCCTAGAACCTCTTCTAATTTGTAGTTTTAATGTAATGAGTTACATCTATATTCAGCATTAAACCAATGTGGCGTTGTCTTATATTTTAATACCAGATTTCCTATATAAAGTATACTGAATTAATAGTTCCTTGGTCTTAGATTCTAGCAAGCTTTACAACCAGAGTGAAATAGCTTTATTACTTAACCAGTTTGACATTCCTAAAATGGTATTCAAATCTTCTTTGTAAGTTACTTTCTAAATTGATATGGTTTAGTTTCATACAGACTTAAGACATTATTTGACCTGTGTGTCTGGTCTCTAATCTATTATTATGTGGATTCAAACAGTTTTAGCATGCGGGGGCTTTTATAACCTGTCCCCTGTGTCTCCAACTGTTTTCCTAAATACAGTTGGGTAAACAGTAACATGAGAGGGGGTTGCCTGAAAGCTCCCCAGAATGTCACACAACCCTGACCATATTTGCATCTTCATTGTTTTGTTACCCTGAGAGTCCATGTAATGCTACAGTTCAATATTAAAGCATTATTTTGAATTAACTATTATAACAGATATTTTCAGTTTCAGGGTTGATCTAACAGTCTGCTCAAGTATACCATAATTCCTCACTCTGACAATTTACATTGTCATAAAACCAGTATCTTGACTTGATTTTCTATACATATTAACCATACAATTTAACATAATAACAAAAATCATAAATTGTTCCAATTTTTCTCAATTTTCTCAAAATTTTTTCATTATTCTTTGGTACATATCATCAATAAGCTTTTGCTCCTCAAGCCAGAGGCCCACATTTTTTTTTCTTTTAAACTTTGACCAGTCAGCTGGTTCTTTTCGCGTTTATCGCTTTTTCTGGTCAAGTATGACCGACAGAAACAGGTTGAATGGGGGTATAGATGGGGGGAAAGACACTCTGAGAAAGTACGGCTTGTCCGGGAGTCGAACTCGCTACCCAGATCCGTGACGCGCACGGTTGTCCCCAACGCGGAAATAGCGTTCGAGGTACGCGGTGAGCTACTGGAGCTCCCCCAGAGGCCCACCTTTTAAACAACAACTTTTGGATTTGTTTGAAAACAATTAAAAAAAAATTTCTAAACATCACAAATTAAAATCAGTATTCTTCATCTATAGTAAAGATGTTCCCACACTCTTAGATGATCTGGTTGAGAGAAAACATACATTAGTATCACAATATTGCACTTTACATACATTTTTTCTCCTGTTAATTCTTTCTTAAAATAGTACCATCACATCTTGCATAATTCATCAATTGGCTCTCCATCCTCCCCCCTTTTATGACCATATAATGGACATAATCTTACCAACTTGGTCTCCACAGCTTCAGTTCGGCCGGGGAAAGCAGACACTCAATGAAAAAAATGTTCACTACCTATCCTCACTCTGACCCTAATCGATGTGTTGTTCTTACCCTGCGTTGTGTTAATCCATCCGCCCTCTGTCTGTGCCTCCTATCAAATCAAATGTGCACAAACAGAGACCATCAGTAGCTCTGTTCAGTCACCTGTCCTGTTTCCCACAGCCCAATTACACAATTCCCAGAGGATCCTGCTCACACGTATCCTGCTCAGCCCTCAGACCGGCTCCGCCCCCTCAGGCCAGGTATGCCCCAGGTCCAGTCCTCTATTATCACATGACAACCTGTCGTCAGACAATTCTTTTAGCCTGGACATTTTCCCAAACCTCATCTGTTCAGTTATTACAACCCGGCCCCTCCCTGTATGGGGTTCTGTAGAGACGGGGGTCTCTGTACACAAGAATCCTCTGACCCCTTTTTGGTAATAACCACTATTTGGACTGAAAAGAAACAGGAAAACCGAAGTTACACTGTACCGTGTATTTCTAATGTAATGTATTCATGTGTCCTCCGAGTTGATCTGCATTCCCCCCCTTGACTGAGCTGTGAAGAAACAAAGCACAAAGCAACTTCTTTTACACAATATTTCAACATACTTTTAAGAGAAGCCATCATGATAATCCATATGCAAATGTGACGGAACTACTTAGCTCTTTTTGACATTCTGTCCCGACGTATCTCAGCCTTCAACAGTTCTCTCTCCTCTCACCCAGATCATGAAAAACAGTTGGGAAATAAAAGAAAAAGACAAATAATCAACAAAACATCTCAGTAAACACATCCTTCAACCACATGTGTTGCATCTCCACATGTGAAATCACCACGCATACTTAAAAACATGAAAGAAATAAAAACAACAATTTCAAAACCATCCACTCCGCTCTATCACTCCTGTGGTGACTCCCACACACTTGTTTCTCACTCATCATCATCACGCAACTGTCCCATTCAAACATGTCCCTGTGACTTGACATCTCCACAGGCTCCATTCAAACACATTTCAGTCCAGAAAATTACAGATTAAAAATAGAAAAGAAAACTAAAAATCTAAATTCAATACCTCATCCATACATATACTGAGCACACATCAGTGGCTGTTAACTTAAACAAAATAAACTCTTTCATTCAAACAAATGATATGAAACAAAATAAACTCTTTCATTCAAACAAATGATATGAAATGATAAGCGATAATAATTCCAGTTGTAATATACCAAGTTTTCTGATTTTCTATTCAGATTGACAAGATAACAGCCTTACTACTCATTAACGTCGGTATTGTTTTATTTGACCTAGATATGACTTATACTAAAAGTGGTCTGCTGGCTCACCCAGCTGACATCTGATCCTGACACAAGACCTAACATCCTGTAGTGAGCTTGGTATGCTTATTGTTAGGCTTCAACCAGATAACAGAATCATGTTATGACCCGCCATCAACAGCCTTAATCATTCACTGAAAAAAGAAAACAACATAGGCAAAAACAGACCACACTCAATCATCCACAGCCACTCTGATCATTTCAACCACCATCGCTTCCAACATATATTACACATATCATAAACAAATACTTCAAACTCTCTCTCATACACTCGTTAATCAACCACAGACAGACACACAATGGTTCGTTTCCCTTCCTTTCCTGCTCTCAACTCAGTCTACACTCATTCCAGGCTAATACAACCTACACCGACATCTGCACTCCTACCCTTACTTCAAAGATGGACTGGAATCCATCTTTAATTCAAACCCATCCATGCCTTCCAGTGCACAGACAGACCCAAATTATTCCCTCACCAAATAGTCACCATTCAAAAGTCATAAACCAATTGAATGAGTACCTTATTGATTTTCTCACTCAATCACCAAGCTGTGTTCTGTATTAGCGCTCCTCCTGTCACACCTCTCTGTCACTCCCTATGGCCCCTGTTGTAAAAATACCTCTCCTGTTATCTCACTCTGACCATTCCCTCCTATCTTCACCTGTGACCTGTACTTCCCCCATTCGGCTCCCACCAACTGCTCACTCCTCCATACTATTATAGTGAACAGCTGACTGGTATCGTCACCTCAACTACTTACCCCAGGCCACCACAGATCTCTATCTTCTCCTGCATTTAACTGACCAGCTCTGCTCCGTCTTCCTGTCGTAAAACAGCCACTGTAAACAACAGCTGCCCATCTTGACCCCCCTTGGCATACAACCTTATCAACTTTTGTCCCTCAGCCTTCTGGCACGGTAACCTGGTGTAAGCCTTTGAACCCCCATTGTCCCCTGATGAATGCAGGCCCTCCTGTAAAACTTCCCCCAGAGCCAAAATTAACACACAATTACATGGCGCAACACTTATAACCTTCAAGATCCCTGTGTATGCCGACTTTCTAAATGCTCAAATTTATTCTCCGAACATCCTCTGGTGTCCACAAGCCAAAACCCCATATTTCTCCTAATCTACCACGCCATACACAGTCCTCATCGCGGCAAGCCCAGTCATATATTTAATAATAAAATTGAGTCCCACTAACAGGGTATAGATTCCCACTTTCACACACTCATCATACTTTTTACCTAACCCTATTAATCTTCTCTTTAAGATCTTTGACTACTCTGCATTTTCCATTACTGTCCATAGTCACCTCACAGTCCCCTTCCTGCCTTTCTGTAACTATAATCCACATTCTACCACTCCTCGCCTTACCCCTCTTAAGTAATTACCTGTCCCTACCCTATGTGCTTGGATCACCTTCAGCTATTACGTTCACCAGTCAATCATACAAATTCGTGTACTTTCCCTCATCTCAGGTCTGCTCAATCGACGCAGCCTCCTAAACTGTGACACCCTGTGACACCATCTCCTCAGCGCCTCCTAACACCAGCTGTCCCTAAATATGACTAATAACTAATCGTCGGGCCGCCGTTTTTAAACAACAACAAAAAATAAAAAAATTCTATCCCCCTGCTCACAAAGGCTTGGCATAAATACGCTGCCCGTATTTACTGCAATAAACCCCAAGCAAGCAGGCCGAAAGCGGCCTCCTGTCTCTGAATAATCACACATTCATCAAAGCTCATGACTGCATATTTACTGGACAACAAGCACGCCCCCTTTACCTTTGGACAGTATAATCTAATCACCGCTCCACCATTCCTGTATGCAAAGAATATATTCACCTTGGGCCCCAACAAATGGCCACACAACCAAATTTCTATCCATCCCTCGTTCCTCCATCCAGACAGCAAACTCTGCACTGCAAACCCCTCGTAATGAACATATCAACCTCCGGCTTTATTCTGGCTGTCCCCAACGTGCAGGCAGGGGCCGTGCGGCGCTGAGCAGCTGGCCACACCAAACCCCACCGCACATCTTTTTTAGGGGGGGGGGGGGCAGCTCAGAACGGGTCACACGGCACCATTTCTGTGGTATATTCTAATCACAATATCTAAGGTTATTTGCAGTGCATACAGATTGCTATCTGGAAGGAGGGAAAAAGGACAGAGTGATAGAATGGTCTCCTCACCTGACTTAGTCAGATGAGAAATAAGCTTGTGCAGCCAGACAAAAGAGGAACTTATGGTCCAAACTCATTTATTTGCCGAGAGGCCAAAGGTGGATAAGCAATCAGGTACATACAGGAATTATTCATCATTTTTCATAAGACATGATTGTACAAAAGGATTGATGAGATTTACATAATCATATAGCCCATTCACAGTGGCTTCTTCACATCAAGACAGTTTTGCACATAAAAAGTAGTCATGTTATGTCAATGAAAAGAGAATGTACTGAGCAATACACATGGTTAAACCTGGTCTAAGATTACACTAAACAACACCCAAACAGTGGGTTCCATGATTCACTTACATGTATTTTGCCAGGCACATTCTCTGGTGGGCGATGGAGGTGCAGCATGACCCCCTGGGGTAGGGTGTGTGGCTGGCCTCCCTACTAACTTTACTGATCCAATATTTATAGGTTAAATGACCTCACTATTTTTAAACTAGTTCAACCAATCACAAGTATCTAAAAACAGGCGGTCTTCTTGTTGGGGCTATCTGCCCCAACATGTCCTTGTCGTGTGGTTGCCTGCAGCAACCGGGGGGGGCTGTGGTAGGTTGATGAGTTGGCGTCTTCTCCCCCCAAGAGAGAATGAATTGGCAGTTGCACCCTAGAACCTCTTCTAATTTGTAGTTTTAATGTAATGAGTTACATCTATATTCAGCATTAAACCAATGTGGCGTTGTCTTATATTTTAATACCAGATTTCCTATATAAAGTATACTGAATTAATAGTTCCTTGGTCTTAGATTCTAGCAAGCTTTACAACCAGAGTGAAATAGCTTTATTACTTAACCAATTTGACATTCCTAAAATGGTATTCAAATCTTCTTTGTAAGTTACTTTCTAAATTGATATGGTTTAGTTTCCTACAGACTTAAGACATTATTTGATGGGGAGCTCCAGTAGCTCACCGCATATCTCGGCGCTATTTCTGCGTCGGGGAAAACCGTGCTGCGTCACGGATCTGGTGGACTCCGAGTTCGATTCCCGGACCCGCCGTCATTTGCCAGAATGTCTTCCCCTGATCTATATCCCGTTTCACCCTGTATCTGTCGGTCATGCTTGACCAGAAAAGCGATAAACGCTAAAAAATAAAGTTTAAAAAAAAAGACATTATTTGACCTGTGTGTCTGGTCTCTAATCTATTATTATGTGGATTCAAACAGTTTTAGCATGCGGGGGCTTTTATGACCTGTCCCCTGTGTCTCCAACTGTTCTCCTAAATACAGTTGGGTAAACAGTAACATGAGAGGGGGTTGCCTGAAAGCTCCCCAGAATGTCACACAACCCTGACCATATTTGCATCTTCATTGTTTTGTTACCCTGAGAGTCCATGTAATGCTACAGTTCAATATTAAAGCATTATTTTGAATTAACTATTATAACAGATATTTTCAGTTTCAGGGTTGATCTAACAGTCTGCTCAAGTCAATATACCATAATGCCTTAAGAGAAAGAGTCTGGTGGTCAATGTCACTTCGGATTGCTACGACACATCTCTACTGCTTGTGACAGGCTGTGGTGCGTTCCAGACTTTACTCCTGTTGGGAAACTATAGCGATCAGAGAGGGGCTTTGCTCAACCAATCAGAGAGGGGTCTGCAGAAATGGGCTCAACCAATCAGAGAGGGGTCTGCAGAAATGCAGCTACGGAAAGTAGAGACACGTCTGGCCCGACGTTTTTACTTGGTTACTTCCTGTATTAGTTACAGGCATAGCTGTCAACACGCACGGTTTTACCGGGATTCTCCTGTATTTCGACCCTCTGCACGCCGTCTTTACGGCGCACGGATTGGTACGTATTTTGTACTAATTATTATTATTTTTTTTTTTACAAAATGGGTGCAATTCTCCTCCGTGACGACAGGTGGCAGCAGTGTAGATTAGACCGTTATCACAGGAAGTCAGACCGGGAGACGGTTGCCAGCCGAAGAAGAGTAAGAACAGAACAGCGAGCGGATTTGCTCAGAGCTCAGGGGAGAGACTGATGCGGCACCGAGGGTGTCAAATCAACTTAGCCAGTGTCTCTTGATTGCCCACTCTGTGGCTTTTGTCTCTGGAACAAAGGGTTTGCAAATCTTCTGTGGATAAAACAATACAAAGTTACTGTGTATGTGATGCAGGAAGGAATGTGTAAATGTCTTGGTGAACAGCCGTTTGCTCTGCGCCTCGGCGTCCCCCTCCTTCACTCTGACGCCCAATTTCCTGAATGCGATTTATAAATAATAATTGATCCGTTTTAAAAGTTGTCGTGAATCGTCATGGTATGACAAATACAGTTACTGGTAACTCGCAGGCATTGCAGAGATATTGAGGAAAAACACAAAATCGCATTGGCTTTTTTTCTATCTCACATTTCTCTGTAGACACACACTGTTCCAAAATGATATTCCCACTGCTAAATTAATGACCATAGGTATTTTTTTATAGCTTTAACGAGTTGTAGTATTAATATGTAGCCTACAGTGATGAAGGTATAAAGACACTATGGTAATACATTGATTGATTGCTTTTATAGTTTCACAAACACATCAAGACAAATCACAAACACAAAGAAATAAAAAGAACAATAGTATGTTGCCAGACACTGTCACATCAATGAACAAACATACACCATGTCATATGCTTTACACTAAGGACGCAAGGGGCTGATTCTCTGACATATATATATATATATATATATATATATATATATATATATATATATATATATATATATATATATATATATATATATATATATATATATATATATATATATATATAATATATACACCAGCGCCGCCAATAGATAAAAAAAATTAACTAATCAATCTCACAATTTTCTGTAATCAATCTAGATTAATCTAGATTAAAAACAGCATTTTTCTACATAAAACCGAAGCTTGTAACAGATATTTACTTGAGTAAAATCATGGAATTAATGTAAAATCAACACAAAGAAAGTATATTTAGATTCAAAGACTATTTTAATAGCTTTCTTTGAATACAGTTTCTCTCCTGTGAAATACAAATGTTCAACAAAACCATAATTTACATAGCATTTACACTCTAAGTAGGAAAAGTTTACCCTACAACGAAATGGCTGGGTACATACAGGTTTTGACCAGCAGATGGCAGCGACGAGGCAGCTCCATTGGGAGGGGGCGGGGCCGGGTTGGAGGGGGCGGGGCCAGGAGAAGGGGCGGGGCTAAAACGTGCACGTTTTCTCAAAACGAAATGTTGACAGCTATGGTTACAGGTCTCGTGAGCAAACAGGAACTTGTGGCAACCTTTATACTATAGGAGGATGAGCTCTGCCTCCTTGTGGACACTAAAGGAAAATGCACAAGCTGCAACTGAGATATTACACAGGGTTCTTAAATAGAAAGTTTAACATTATAAACCAATAAAGAAAATGTTGATCATCTAGACCGATGTAAATGAAAGCTTACTGATAATAAAGATGATAGGCATCTTGACCCTTGGTGGTCATTTACACTTCACCAGAGGAAAAAGTACCCTGTACTGTAAGTACTTAACCCAGCAATGAACTCCACGTCTAAACCACGTTGACAGGCCACGGACAGAAGACGGTAAGAAGTTGATCCATGGCCTCGGTGGTGCATGTAGAACAGTCACTGCAATCTTGGCCAAGACCCCGAGACATCCACCACCTTGGTCAAAACTACGAGACAACCACTCAGAGAGATGGGGGGAGGGGGGGGGGGGGGGTTGGGGACAGGGGTTAGAGAGTTCCCCTGTTTGTAGTGGGCGGAAATGGAGCAATAAATACATGTAGTAAGCATATCAAAGTATATAAGAAAATTGTGAAATTGAGTAATAGATAGAGCTACTGCAAGTGTATGTATACAGGATGAGATAGAAGACAATAGCTCAGGGCCGTATGCCCCGTGGCCGGGGGGCAGGAGGAACCACTCAGAATTGGTCAGGGCAGAGCAGGTAAGGTTCAGCACTGCCGGCTAGACAGAAGACGGTATGAAGCTGTTCCATGGGACCGGCTGAGACAGAGACAGAGGTTAAAAAGGTTCTCCCATGTCTGCAGAAAAATAGACATCCTAACTAAACTAGACAGATTAATCTAAGGGTCAGTCAAGGTGAGATCAAGGTAGGTTGAAGGAGAGAGAGAAAAGATGGGTCTTAAGCAGGGATTTAAAAGCTTCGACAGATCAGGCGCCCCTGACGACGGCAGGTCATTTGTTCCACAGGTAGGGAGCGCGGTAGACAAAGGATCTGTGGCCGGCGGATTTTTTATTTTAATTTTTTTTGTATCTCTCTTTCTCCGATTTTTCTCTGTTTTTCTCCCCGTCCCAATTTAGTCGTTGTGCCAATTCCCCCCCTCCCCTACCTGGTTGTTGTGCGCATGTTCTCCTACTGGTCAGTACAAGGAAACCCTGAAGTATCCGCACGCTTCCTCCCGACACGTGCGGCAACAGCCAGTGGCTCTCTTCTCACCTGGCAGCGAGGGCTCTCATTGGTGAAGTGTAACGCGTGGGAGGTCACGCTGCCTTCCTCAAGTCCTGCCTCCGCTGAGCAAGCGCCCAGACCTGACCTGTAGGCGTCGCTGTCCACAATGCCAGTTTCCCACCCACGGCTTCCCTCCCCCTAACCCAGCCAACGAGTTAGTATAGCGATCAGCCCAAGCCAAGGCAATGCTGACTCCGGGAGTCGAGACCGCAGCCTCTTGCATTGGTGACGAGCGCAATCTCCGCTACGCCACCTGACCGCGCGGATTTCTTTTGAACCCTAGGAATCGATAGAAGCCCCGCATTTTGTGAGCGCAGAGCACGAACGGGCGAGTATCGAGAGATGAGATCGGATAGATAGAGCGGTGCGAGCCCATTAAAAATGTTGTTGAGGACAGAAGAGTCAACCATCAGAGCACAGGAACCCCAGCCTACTTACAGACACTGCACACCTGACACCAACCAGGTGCCAATCAAGCCTACACACCTGCCCTGCCACCTGGCAATTAACCCACAGAGAATCTGGTGATTGACAGATTAACAAATTAAATTGTTACAGTTTTTTACAATGACAGCATAACTATGGCAGTTTGTTCGTGCATAATATACAGTATATAGTCAGTATTTCCATACCAATTAATGACCAACAGACAGACAGACAGACAGACAGACAGACAGACAGACAGACAGACAGACAGACAGACAGACAGACAGACAGACAGACAGACAGACAGACAGACAGACAGACAGACAGACAGACAGACAGACAGACAGACAGACAGTTACACTGACAGCTAAAATGAACAGGAAGTCCTGCTCAGAGCTGAGTGGCCTGCAAGACTAATTCACCAGCAGGTTTGCTGTCAGAATTAGGACTATGGCGCCATCTTGAGGCCGTTATTCACAGTGAGATGATTTAACTCAGTTGTTAGCAGTGGTGAAAGACGTACACAGTTCCTTTACTCAGTAAAGATACTCAGATAAAATAGTTATCTGGTAAAAGTAAAAGTCCTCCATTCAAAATTCTATTTAAGTAAAAGTAGAAAGGTTTTTGCTATAGAATCTATGTTGAAAGTAAAAGTATGCATTGTACATGAGGTTTTTGTATTCCAGTGCTTGGGAGCATTCCATCCTCGATCTATTGACCTAAAGATGATGTTGAAGTGGCAGGTGGTCAGTGATGTCTGGGTGTTGGTGACCAGACATGAAACACAATCGAATCGAAACAAATCGAATCTAATCTAATATAATGTATATAATACAATACAATATAATGTATAATGTAATATAATACAATATAATATAATATAATATAATGTATATAATACAATATAATATATACATAATATAATATATATAATATAAATAATATAATATATATAACTATATAATATTATATTTGTAAGTTTACTGTACAAAAAGGGATAAAAAGGAGATGCATTTCTATTGTTGGTGTTAACTTGTGGAACAATGCTTAGCCTGGAATGAGTAATTCGCTTTTGGTTTTCAAAAAAAAATTGTATTATGTGTGTGTGTGTGTGTGTGTGTGTGTGTGTGTGTGTGTGTGTGTGTGTGTGTGTGTGTGTGAGAGTGCATGCCCAGTTTGAGGCCTACTCTTGGGGGTTAGGGTTAGAGGTGTGTGTGTGTGTGTGTGTGTGTGTGTGTGTGTGTGTGTGTGTGTGTGTGTGTGTGTGTGTGTGTGTGTGTGTGTGTGTGTGCGTGCGTGCGTGCGTGCGTGCGTGCGTGCGTGCGTGCGTGCGTACGTGCGTGCGTGCGTGCGTACGTGTGTGTGTGTGAGGCTCCATCCCTGGTTTGAGAGCCTCTCCTGGGGGTCAAATGTGAATGGATGAGCGGCACCATGCATGTTGAATGCATTTCAGCACCACGGACAGAGACAGATAAAAGTGTCCCCCAGAATGAGTCCCTCTTCCTGGGGTGAGTTTAGGGGGGTTAGGGGGGGTGTCCGTGAGACCATCATGTGAATGATATTTATTTTGTAAATGTTTTTTGCTATTATTTTAACTTGATAAGAATATAGGACAGGCCTAATAAGCGCTATGCTTCAGCCTGTACCTTTTCAGTCGTTCCCAAAATCAAAGACCGTTGACTTCAGTCTGGAATGATTGTGCATATTGTATTGTGTGATGACTGAATAAAACGACTACTACTACTGTATAGTTATTATACTGTGAATTTCTCAAGACCTCTGTTGTCAGAGCCTGGGGTGAGGCCAGCAGTAGCAATAGCTTCTCTTATCCCCACTCAACCACAACCCACTCATCAGACCAAAACACTAATTATTCTGTGGGTAAAAGCTGCCATTGGCCGACTATTTCAGTCAGAATTCTCCTCCTCTTCCTCTTTTTCCCCCCTATAGTGGAATGATAATAGGTTCAGCCAGACCTCTATGCAGCGCTGGTACAGTGCTAATATAGTGTGGAGAGAGGTATGGTTACACAAGACCAACAAAATGTAAACAAAGTGCAGAACCAAGAGGGACTGTTCTGCCTAGAGGTTGCTGTTTGACCGCATTACATTTACATTTAGTCATTTAGCTGACGCTTTTATCCAAAGCGACTTACAAGTTCTGTACTACAAGTCAGCAGGACGGGTACAACTCTTACAGCTGAGTAACAATGATCAAACAGTGCTGAGACTTGGGTGCTGCAGTATTGAGTGCATAGACAGAAGACATATTAGTATAGTAGGAGGAGTGCATGGTAGTATAGGACAGTAAGAAATTATTATTATTTTATTATTATTATTCTATATATCTATTATTATTTAAAATAATCTTACATTATTTAAATCCTCGCTCTTATAACATACTGGGTTATCATTTAACCCAATTCAATACAATGAATTTTCCATATTTCAGGTTCCAAATCATTACGTGTCTTTAGGAAATGTATTTGTTACGGGTCCCAAGGCTGTCGGGTACCGCAGTAACAAGTAATGTGTTCGATGTCTTAGTCTCCTGAAAAACATAGGAAATGTATCACGGAATGAAGACAAGAACCGTTCCTTTCTCTTTCCAAAATTCCTCTCTTGGTAGTTTTATTACCAAAACATATAAATCATAGTCACATTTTCCCTACTCGCATTACAGATTCTACCTTTAAAGTATAAAGTATGTTTGCACCACACAAGGTGAAAGGTCAATGATATGTCACAACTCATGAACCCGGGAATCATGGAACTGTTTACCACTGGTATTCATCACTTGGTCGGCCATTCAAGTGCAACTGGTGATAAACTTGGATACTTCCGACCACATGACCACCCGGCTGAATGCACTAGTATCACAGATACATGATAGTTACGTACATGATGAATGAATGACTTTATACGTCGATGGACTTGTGGCCAAATCAATCATTAGCCTTTATCCCTCTTGGAGTGGCTAAGCTCCACCGCGTACGTGACTCGGCAGTGAGGAGACAGGAAACAAAGGTCATTTTTACACAACACATCAAGAAACAAACACAGAGAGCCATACTTACAGGAGGAACTATCTACAGGAGGTAATACCACTGCTGCTGACTACATCTACTGGACAGGGGGGTTTACAAGAACCAGGAAAGTGAAAGCATTAATAATAATAATTTAGGACCTGCTCCGAGGTCATCAATTGGCACACATGCGATGCATGCATGCAATTCGTATCTGCGATTAACCCATCCCGTCGTCCTTCCCCCCCAAGGGCAGCCGGGAGCAGACAGGCGTCAACGTGAGCCGCGCCAGGGGACCAATCCAAGTGCTCCTGTCCGTCTTCGTCAAGGACGCCACAGCGTTAGCGATCTTGTTGTTGTGCATGTTTTTCCATTGGGTTTATCTTATCGGGGGGGAAACCCTTGCGAGCACGGGAAAAACATGCAAACTCCACACAGAAAGGCCTGGGAGATACCCCACCTGGGTAACTGGCATCATGGAAACCTGGTCCCCAAGCGGGAATCGAACCCTGGACCTTCTTGCTGTGAGGCTGTGAGGCGACAGTGTTAACCACTACACCACGTGACTCACATTCCAGAGGAGAAAGTGTCACCAGGACCTATTTTAGTCTTTACCGGGAGACAAAATGGCTTCCCTATCATCTCTCCCAGAGGGCGGACTTCCTCTGTCCTGTGTGCTGTGATGTCTTCAGCGATCCTGTGGTCTTGTCTTGTATAGCCACAGCTTCTGTAAAGCTTGTCTGCAGAGACACTGGACAGAGAGACCGCTAAAGGACTGTCCAATGTGTGGGAGAAGATCGTCAAAGGACAATCCCACCTCATAAGTTGGCGTTGAGGAACCTGAGCGAGGCCTTCTTACAGGAGAGTCAAGTCAAGTCATTTATTTATAAAGCACTGTTGAAGTCAGAGGTTCTGTGTAGGATTGTTAGTAACTGTCTAACTGTATATGGCTGTTTACACTAGTAACTGTTTACCTGCATATATAACTGTCTCCACCAGTAACTGTATAGCTGCATATATATATCTGTTCCCACTAGAGGGCGCTCTAGGGGGAGCCACCCAGGTACACCACCATGTGGCGAGTATAAAAGTAGATGTCTCCTCCCACTTCTTTCTCTCCCCCATGTCTCTCAGTGAGAGAAGACCTGTGTTACTGCTCTTTCCATCTGAATAAAAGAAACCACGCCAGTTCAGGCTCAAGATAGAAACCATGCCTCTTGACCACATTATTGTCGCCCTATAGCCGAATTCTGTTAACAAGCACGTTTAAAAACTCAAGAGCCAACCAAAGTGCTGTACAATCAGAGCATAAAATGTCATACTATAAAATACAAAAATACCCTTGAAGAAGAAACTGGAGATGTTTGACAAAGTTGAACAAAACTGGGATCAAACGGCAAAATACCTTAAGGTCTAGGCGCAGCAGACAGAGAGGCTGATTAAGAAGAAGTTTAAGAAGCTTCACCAGTTTCTACAAGAGGAAGAGGAGGCCAGGATATCATCACTGAGGGAGGAAGAAGAGCTGAAGAGTCAGATGATGAAGGAGAAAATGGAGGAGTCCAGGTCCAGGTGACAGAGTCCAGGTGACAGAGTCCAGGTCCAGGTGACAGAGTCCAGGTGACAGAGTCCAGGTGACAGAGTCCAGGTCCAGGTGACAGAGTCCAGGTGACAGAGTCCAGGTGACAAATTCCAGGTGACAGAGTCCAGGTCCAGGTGACAGAGTCCAGGTGACAGAGTCCAGGTGACAGAGTCCAGGTCCAGGTGACAGAGTCCAGGTGACAGAGTCCAGGTGACAAATTCCAGGTGACAGAGTCCAGGTCCAGGTGACAGAGTCCAGGTGACAGAGTCCAGGTGACAGAGTCCAGGTCCAGGTGACAGAGTCCAGGTGACAGAGTCCAGGTGACAGAGTCCAGGTCCAGGTGACAGAGTCCAGGTCCAGGTGACAGAGTCCAGGTGACAGAGTCCAGGTCCAGGTGACAGAGTCCAGGTGACAGAGTCCAGGTCCAGGTGACAGAGTCCAGGTGACAGAGTCCAGGTCCAGGTGACAGAGTCCAGGTGACAGAGTCCAGGTCCAGGTGACAGAGTCCAGGTGACAGAGTCCAGGTCTAGGTGACAGAGTCCAGGTGACAGAGTCCAGGTCCAGGTGACAGAGTCCAGGTGACAAATTCCAGGTGACAGAGTCCAGGTCCAGGTGACAGAGTCCAGGTGACAGAGTCCAGGTGACAGAGTCCAGGTCCAGGTGACAGAGTCCAGGTGACAGAGTCCAGGTCCAGGTGACAGAGTCCAGGTGACAGAGTCCAGGTCCAGGTGACAGGGTCCAGGTCCAGGTGACAGAGTCCAGGTGACAGAGTCCAGGTCCAGGTAACAGAGTCCAGGTGACAGAGTCCAGGTCCACAAGTCATACATCATTAAGGGGGGAAATGTGTGTGTGTGTGTGTGTGTGTGTCTGGGGGAGGGGGGGGGGGGGGGTTGGGGGTCAAGGAGGTGTATTTTATCTATTTTATTATTATTAATGATATATGTATTTACTGTATGTATGTATATGTATGTATGTATGTATGTATGTATGTATGTATGTATGTATGTATGTATGTATGTATGTATGTATGTATGTATGTATGTATGTATGTATGTATGTATGTATGTATGTATGAACTGGATAATAATGTACACAAACATTTTAACCTGGAAGAGGAAAGAATGGAGAGAAGTAAAAAAAAAAAAAAAAAAAAAAATGATTACAAATAAAATAGTGTACTGGGACTGCCCACCAGTTAAAATATTCTGGAAAGAGGTGACCCAGCAATTATCAAATCTCTTAACTCTGAATATACCTGTACACCCCTCTGTATTACTGCTGAATGATGTTTTTGAGTATGCAGTACATCCACAGCTAAAGAGATTGGTTTTATCGGGTATCACAGTGGCTAAAAAGCTGATAGCATCACGATGGTTCCAACCGGAAAAAAATTGCCGAAAGGTCTGGATTATTACATATCTCGATGTGATTTATCAAGAAATATCTACAGCAAGAATTTTGGGTCTCAATGAATCCAAAATGACAATGTGGTTAGAAGTGGTGGAGAAAATAAAAGCTAGCATATAATGGTAGTGTCTGGTTAGGAGCGAGGGATAATGGATGGATTATCCAATGGGGGGTCCGTGAGGGGGGAGTACGAGCTAGAGCATATGTGTGTAGGGTATTAGATAGCAGGTATTGGGGGTATATCCTGTATAAGACATTTAACTATATGGTGATTTCATTGGATGTGCACTGTTAATAATGCTTGTATATCTTATCGTGTGTTGTCATGTTTGTTTATATGTTTGTTTAAAAAATAATAAAAAAATAAAACACAAAAAATAAAATAGTGATTTTCCATTTTTCTAATTAAGCAAAGGTTTAAAAAAGATTGTAGTCCAAGGAACAGATTGATAGTATTGTCATGTTCTGTCCTGCAGGTGCAAGACCACCGCTCACACCTAGAGACACTAAAGACAATAGAGACAGACCTAGAGACACTAGAGACACTAGAGACAGAGCTTAACCCATGTTGACATTCTACTAGACATTCTGCTCTGGCAGCCAGTAAACCTGCCCCCTGTAGTTTCATCATATGGAGTTCTACAGAGTACTCTGTTTGGGGCTGCATCTTCAACTGTGGAATGATAGTTATTATTTACATATACATATTTAAACTAGTTATATATTTCAACTAGTCTACATCTTTAAACTAGTCTACATCTTTAAACTATTCTACATATTTAAACAAGTCTACATATTTCAACTAGTTATATATTTCAACTACTGTAGTTATATATTTCAACTAGTCTACATATTTAAACTAGTATACATATTTAAACTAGTTATATATGTCAACTAGTCTACATCTTTAAACTAGTCTACATATGTAAGGATTCGTTGTTGGTGGTGTGGACCCAATCGCAATAACAGGAACGAGAGAGATAGATAGGCAGGACACAACGGGGTGTAGTTGGAAAAAGGCTTTACTTCGCTTCAACTACAACAACAAAATAATAAGTACCACAGCATAAGCTGGCAGATAATGATAACAACGGATGAGACAAGAAACGTTTACGAACCGACAGGGGAGTGACAGGAACAGACAGAATATATAGGGACACTAATCACTAACAAGACACACCTGGGCAGAACAAACAATGACGACAATATCTAACATGACAGTAAGGAACAACAATGATACATACAAATACAACACTAAACCAGACCGGGAAACAGAGTGGGCAACACACACAGGAATACAATACACACATTGAACATTGACGTAAACATTGAGGACAACAGGAGATTAAACATATGGAAACCGATTAACAGAGGGAGTAACACATTGAGTCCGCTAGAGGGAGCTGCAGGGCAGGCCTTCTGAGGCGGAGGGATCGTGTGGTTAGCCTGTGCAGGAATCGAACCAGGCTGGCGCGGATCCTGACAACATATTTAAATTAGTCTACATATTTAAACTAGTCTACATATTTAAACTAGTCTACACATTTAAACTCGTCTACATATTTAAACTAGTCTACATTTTTCAACTAGTCTACATATTTAAATTAGTCTACATATTTAAACTAGTCTACATTTAAACTCGTCTACATCTTTAAACTAGTCTATATATTTAAACTAGTTATATATTTAAACTAGTCTATATATTTAAATTAGTTATATATTTAAACTAGTCTATATATTTAAACTAGTCTATATATTTAAACTATCTACACACCAACGTACTGTAGTGCAACACCTTTACACACTGTAGCTACACACCAACTTACTGTAGTGCAACACCTTTACACACTGTAGCTACACACCAACGTACTGTAGTGCAACACCTTTACACACTGTAGCTACACACTAACTTTGTTGTGGTTTGTAACCGACCCCAATCGCACAACACAAGACAGGTATGAGAGTAAGCCAAGAAACGGGCATTTATTGAACAGAAGGAAAAACCGGCACTGTCCCTTTAAGGGAGAACACAAAATAAAGGATAACATGACTGGGAAAGGCACAGTGCCTTTAAGAGGCGAGCTGGCTAAGGGGAAGGCAAGGGAAGTCAGGAACAGGGAGGAACTAGGGGGAACTGGACAGGGAGGAACTAGATAGGGGAGAAGGGACAGAGGCCCGCGGAGGCGGGCTGGGGACAAACAGGGTAAGGCCTTGGAACAGGGCGAGGGCAGGAGCTGCATACCAGACGTTTGTGCGTAAAGAGTGCTGGAACAGCAGCGGGGCGAGAGCGTCGCCACCGGGGAGCCGGCTGTCCGAGCGGAGGTCAGAGTGGTGCGCCACTGCTTGGAGTGCGCGCCGGTACAGAGAGACGCATCTGGAGTGCGTCTGCGTGGAGGAGCGTGCCAAGCTCGGAGGTCTGGATGATGCGCGTCTGCTGGGAGTGCGCGCTGGTACGGAGGAGCGTGCCAAGCTCGGAGGTCTGGATGATGCGCGTCTGCTGGGAGTGCGCGCTGGTACGGAGGAGCGTGCCAAGCTCGGAGGTCTGGATGATGCGCGTCTACTGGGAGTGCGCGCTGGTACGGAGGAGCGTGCCAAGCTCGGAGGTCTGGATGATGCGCGTCTGCTGGGAGTGCGCGCTGGTACGGAGGAGCGTGCCAAGCTCGGAGGTCTGGATGGTGTCTGGGCGTCTGCAGCGCGGAGGTCTGGATGAGCGTCAGGACGACTGCTGCGCGGAGGTCTGAAGTGGATCACTGGGATGCCTCCCGTGGAAGTCTAGGGAGCGCAGTCCAGTCTCTCCCTCAGGCAACGGCGACAGGAGGCGAAGGCTGGAGCACATCTTTACGCCGGAGATAAAAACAGCATAGACCGAACAGAGGACCTCCCGAAGGAGTCTTGATGATAGAGAATATGATACCGAAAGTTACGGCATGTTACAACACGACCCCACGAGGAACAGAGTGGAAGAGCCAGGTATTTAAAGCCCACAGGGGAACTAATTAGAATGCACCACAGGTGCGAGAGGTAATTGATAATCGAACTAAAAGTGTGAGTTCGGCACCAGACCAATCAAACACATAATGACAGGTAGTACAGGTGTGGCCACTGAGAGAAAACGAGAGTAAAGAACGAGAGGGTGGGGGCTAGTGAGAGTGAGTGAGAAGGGAATTCCTAAACAGTAGGCTAAAAGGAAGGAAAGAGTAGGTGAGCAGCGGACAAAACCTCACAAACTTACTGTTGTGCAACACCTTTACACACTGTAGCTACACACCAACGTACTGTAGTGCAACACCTTTACACACTGTAGCTACACACCAACATACTGTAGTGCAACACCTTTACACACTGTAGCTACACACCAACCTACTGTAGTGCAACACCTTTACACACTGTAGCTACACACCAACGTACTGTAGTGCAACACCTTTACACACTGTAGCTACACACCAACTTACTGTAGTGCAACACCTTTACACACTGTAGCTACACACCAACGTACTGTAGTGCAACACCTTTACACACTGTAGCTACACACTAACGTACTGTAGTGCAACACCTTTACACACTGTAGCAACACCAACGTACTGTAGTGCAACACCTTTACACACTGTAGCTACACACCAACGTACTGTAGTGCAACACCTTTACACACTGTAGCAACACACCAACGTACTGTAGTGCAACACCTTTACACACTGTAGCTACACACTAACGTACTGTAGTGCAACACCTTTACACACTGTAGCTACACACCAACGTACTGTAGTGCAACACCTTTACACACTGTAGCTACACACCAACGTACTGTAGTACAACACCTTTACACACTGTAGCTACACACCAACGTACTGTAGTGCAACACCTTTACACACTGTAGCTACACACCAACGTACTGTAGTACAACACCTTTACACACTGTAGCAACACACCAACTTACTGTAGTACAACACCTTTACACACTGTAGCAACACACCAACGTACTGTAGTACAACACCTTTACACACTGTAGCAACACACCAACTTACTGTAGTACAACACCTTTACACACTGTAGCAACACACCAACGTACTGTAGTACAACACATTTACACACTGTAGCAACACACCAACTTACTGTTGTAGTGCAACACCTTTACACACTGTAGCTACACACCAACGTACTGTAGTGCAACACCTTTACACACTGTAGCTACACACCAACGTACTGTAGTGCAACACCTTTACACACTGTAGCTACACACCAACTTACTGTTGTAGTGCAACACCTTTACACACTGTAGCTACACACCAACATACTGTAGTGCAACACCTTTACACACTGTAGCAACACACTAACTTACTGTTGTAGTGCAACACCTTTACACACTGTAGCAACACACCAACGTACTGTAGTGCAACACCTTTACACACTGTAGCTACACACTAACGTACTGTAGTACAACACCTTTACACACAGGGCAGTACACCAGGGAGGCAGTGTTCCTTGTAACTAATTTATTAATTAAAGGAACACTCCAACATTTTGGGAAATTAGCTTATTTGCCATCTACCCTGGAGTTAGACAAGAAGATATATACCTTTTTTCTTCTCTGTGCATGCAGTAGGAGTAGAAAGACGCGTGTCGTAATCATAAGAGACATTATGATGTCCTAAATAGGATCGGTTAGAGACAATTCTGTCCCTCAGGTCCAGCTGTTCAAACAAAGCCAGCAGACATGTCTTGAGACAGGATGCAGGCGAGAAGAGACAGCTGTTAAAATAGCCTAAAGGGGAAGTCTTTTGTCTTAAGAGGTTTGTGATAGAGAGCAGAAGATAGATGGGGCGCAAAAGATAACACTAGGTTGTAGTAAAATTCAGTCAACTGTGACCACATGGTTGGATTGACTGGTGCAAAGATTAGCAAACAGCCTGCAACTACAGAAACAGGAATAGCCCACAGCCAGGAACTGAGACAAAAGGGTTCTAATCTGCATTTATTGTCCTAAAGCAGCTGTGGGTGACACAGTCAGACTACCAGAGCTCTGCCCATAAAGCAAACAGAGCTTTTTGATTAAAAGCAGAATATCTAGTTAATATTAGCAATCAAGAGACTCAGAAATAGTGGAGGAATCTTTAGCTTGTCATTCTGAATAGAAAGATATCAAACGCTGGGTTCTCACTATATCGATAACTGGAATTATCAAGTAAATCATTTAAGTATCATATGATTAAATAAACAATAAAGTTGGAAACCTTACTCCAGTAATGTTGGATGATCTTATGCTAAATTAAGTGATATGGCGATATTGAAACCTCTGTAAATTACTGTAATTGTCCAACTGCTTATCTGATAGTCAGATTTGGTCAGGGATTTCACAAGGAGGTGTATTGGGACCAGACCAGGGATAAATGTTTAATAAGAAATTACATGATGTAATGCAACAAGTCTATTTTAATCAATCAAGAAATTGTGTGGCAAACGGTCGCATTAAAGAGAGGGAGGCTTTTCCCTCTCTGGCTTACATTCCAGAGAGGGCTTCAGGGTTCTGGTTGGTTGTGTGTGTGTGTCTGTCATCTTGATGATGCGAGTAGCAGGGGGCGTGTCTGGAATGTTTAAAAAGCACGCTCCCCGGGAAGAAGAGGAGACCAGACGAACGGAACGAGAGAGAGGAGAGACACCACCAGACCACTGGACGTCGATGAAGGGTCCTGTTTCCTGTTGCTGAATACTGCTGATGCTGAAAACTGCGGAAGAAAACCAGAATCATAACTGAACTATTCTTGAAATACTGGAAAATCCAGAACGAGTGTGTATTTGCGATAACAGAATGCTTTGAGACGGCCAATGCCAGGACACCTTGAATAAAAGTCATTCCATACCACTCTAAGCGCACCCGTGTGGGACTCGGTTTCATCTGCACTTCTACACCTGCACTGACCGGTGGTCGTCCATACACGTAGCCAGAGACCAGAGTGCTAGCCAAATATACGACAGTTTGGTGCCTTGACGACAACGTCTTTGACCGCAACGAAGACCCTTGCAAGCTGGCCAGAAGTTCAACAACTAGTAGGTGAAGTGATGCCTGGGGTTGGGGGCCAGCCGCGACGGGCACTGTTGCACGGATGTCAAGGATCGGGGAAGCGGACAACGTAGCATGAATATGCAGTAAAGCAATGGGAGCGGGAGCCGGCCGCCCAGCCAGGGTGGGGCAGAGACGCACCGACGCTTTCAGAGGATGGACTCGGTGCGGTCCCCTGTTCCAAGTCTAAGTTGATGGCGGGGTTCAGAGGGTGTGTGGAAGTACGTCGTTTGCGAATTGCAATTCAATCATTTGTTAGGGAAAGCATAGGGTAAATTGGCGTTACAGACGATTCACGGGCTGGAATTAGCGCCATGCTTCGGTAAGGAAAGAAGTAATAGATCAGGGATAGAATGAGCGAAATTCGGCATGAATGTGTTTATTATTTTGTAAAATGAGTGGACCGCGATGGGCTACACGGCGAGGATTGCACAGGTAGTAGGGTTGATTGTGTATCACGGAGCTATATCCTGTATTTAGGCATAATGGGATCTAATATTTAAAGTTCGTCAATGATTGAAAACGGCGCGCCATGGAGGAATTAGGAATCTGCAATATTGGGAGGGATGAGTTTAAATTCATAATTCGACCAAAAAGTGTTCTAGAGAGTACAAATAAAGTGACTATTTTCGGGCATAAGGTTTTCGGACACAAAGACGTTTGTTATTTAAAGGGGAACTTATAAATGGCCTTTTTCAGTGTTTAGCATTGTTTCCTAGCTATGTGGACTTATATTAATATGATCTCTAATTCTCATATTGGCGCATTCTTCCAATTCTCCTCTCACAATATTCACCCTCACTGAACTGAGTCATCTGAAAATGTGCTGATTTGTGATGTCAGAGAGACACCGCTGCATGATAATCATCAGGCGAGGCAGTGGTTTACCATTGTGGTTGGAGCCCAGGCTCAAAACGGCTTAAGATCTTGAGGTAGAAAATTTTTGTTTTTGAGGACTTGATTAGAAATACAAAACAATGAATTAAAAAAAAAAAAAAATTACAGAGGTGTTCCATAAACTCACAGGAATTTGGGAGATGAATTGCGGGCCCCTGTCGGAGACGATGTCCACCAGGATCCCGTGGAGGCGGAAGACGTGGAGCACCATCAGGTCCGCGGTTTCTGAAGCAGAGGGGAGTTTGGGGTGAGCAACAAAGTGCACAGCCTTCGAGAAACGGTCAACGATAGTGAGAATGACTGTGTTACCGTGTGAGAGGGGCAGACCGGTGACGAAGTCCAGGGCGACGTGCGACCAGGGCCGACCGGGAACAGGGAGCGGACGGAGGAGCCCGGCGGGCGGTTGGTGGGAAGCCTTCCCACGAGCACAGACGGTGCATGCAAGGACGAAGGCGCAAGTGTCTTCCCTCATGGAGACCCACCAGAAGTGCCGCCTCAGCAGGGACAAAGTATGGTTGATCCCAGGATGACAGGCGAACCGGGAGGCGTGGACCACTGGATCACCTGGGAGCGGACAAGGTCGGGGACAAAAAGCCGGTTAGGTGGGCCGTTACCTGGATCAGGCTGGACGCGCTGGGCCTCCCGGACGACGGACTGGATCTCCCAGGTGGCGGCGGCCACCAAGCAGGAGGAGGGGAGGATAGTGTCAGGGTGCGCGGGACCCTCTTCGGGGACAAACTGCCGGGAGAGGGCGTCTGGCTTGGTATTCTTGGAGCCAGGCCTGTAGGTCAGGGTGAAATTGAACCTGGCGAAGAACAGTGCCCAGCGTGCCTGGCGGGAGTTCAGGCGCTTGGCCGTCTGGACATAGGTGAGGTTCTTATGGTCAGTCCAGACCAGGAAGGGGATCTCTGAGCCCTCCAGCCAGTGCCTCCATTCCTCCAGGGCCAGCTTGACTGCCAGGAGCTCCATCTATCTATCTAGGTCGTCCTCGGACGGGCCCTCCATCGGTGCTTCCAGTCATCCCGATCCTCCATGCATCTGGCTAGCTCGCCGGTGCATTCTGTTCCCGCATCTCTCCTGAGTACGTCCACGTAGGTTAATGTGGGACGTCCTCGTGATCGATGCCCGTGTGTTGGTTCCCACAGCACAAGTTTGCTGGTTGGCATCTCATGATGTCTCTGGCAGTGACCTGCCAGCCTCATTCTCCTGACTGCCACTTTCTCGCTCACCCTTAGCACCCCCCCATACAAGTTTGCATTAGTGACATGCTCATCCCTGTTGATGTTGAGCACCACACGCATCATTCTGGTGTAGCACCCATCCAAGGACTTCTGCAGGGTGGGCTTCAAGGTCCAGCATTCACTGCCATACAAAAGGACAGACTCAACTGTTGAAAGAAGTTGAGCTTGATTTGATGGGGGAGGTTGGATTTCCACACACTGGTCATGCCATTCAGAGCCCTCCACGCAAGCGCCTTCCTCACTTTAAGGTCTTGCTCGGACGAGTTGACCCACGAGCCCAGGTATTTGAAATCACAGACTTCCTTTAGAGCAGAGCCTCCTGTTGTCCTTAGAGGTGGATGATCCGGGAGGATGTTATACATTATGACCTCGGTTTTCTTGGCATTTAGCCTAAGGCCAACCTTGGCGCACTCCGTCTCCACTCTGCACAGGAGGCCTATTGCTTAATAACAGCGGAGCAGTGCTGCCGTTGCTTCCGCGTTTTCCCTGATTGGCTGCGACACGCCCCGCGGCAGGCGCGGCAACCGCAGAGCGGAGCGGCAGAGCTTGCGGCATTATGTAACCGCCCTAATCCGCCATGATTTTCATTCGGCGCTCAGCTCACCTGGCAGCGCAGCGGTCCTGCGGTCCTGCGGTCCGTTGTTGACAAGTTCGAATCCCATCAAATTGTTTTTTTGAACGTGATTTTTTTTTAACATGTATTCTTTCGCCGGTTAAGGTTAGGCATGGTTAAGGTTAAGGTTAAGGTTAGGCATTGTTTCGGAGTTGGTTAAGGTTAGAACGGTTAAGTTTAGGCGCTGTTAAGGAGCTGGTTAAGGTTAGAGTTTGTCTTAGAGAATGGCAATATTCTTTCTATGGTTAAGGTTAAGGTTAGGCATGGTTAAGGTTAAGGTTAAGGTTAGGCATTGTTTCGGAGTTGGTTAAGGTTAGAACGGTTAAGTTTAGGCGCTGTTAAGGAGCTGGTTAAGGTTAGCGTTTGTCTTAGAGAATGGCAATAGACAGCCTATTTCCGCACTGCCGCTCTCCCGCGTTGCCGCGGTCACATGGTCAAATTGTCACATTCTTGCACTGCTCCGCTGTTAAAAAGCAACACGCGCACAGGAGTTCCTGTGCCTGCTCCACGTGGTCAGAGAGCAGGCTGATGTCGTCAGGAGCTCCAGGTTCCCAATATCGTAGTTGACCTCCGCTGGGGTCAGGCGGCGAGAGAAGAAGGCGCAGGGATGCAGTCTCTGGTCGAGAGCGGAGCGTTGGGAGAGCACCGCCCCTACTCCGGTACTCGAGGCGTCTACCTCCACCACAAACTGGCGGGACGCGTCCGGCTGGACGAGGATGGGCGCGGAGGTGAAGCACCGGCGCAGCTCAGCGAAGGCGGAGTCCACTCTGTCAGACCAGACGAAGGGCACGGAAGGCGAGGTGAGTTGGGTGAGGGGTGCAGCGATCCGGCTGTAGTCCCTGATGAAACGCCTGTAGAAGTTAGCAAACCCCAGGAAGCGTTGGAGCTGCTTGATGTTGGTGGGACGGGGCCAGTCGGACACCGCCTTGATCTTCTCGGGGTCCGCCCGGATCTTGCCGCCATCGATGATGTAGCCGAGGAACCCGATGGAGGAGACGTGGAACTCACACTTCTCCGCCTTGACGAACAGCTTGTTCTCCAGTAGGCGTTGGAGGACCCGGCGGACATGCTGGACGTGCTCCTCCATAGAGCGGGAAAAAATCAGAATGTCGTCCAGATAAACAAAGACAGAGCGGTTAAGGACATCACGGAGAACGTCATTGACAAGGGCCTGGAAGACAGCAGGGGCGTTGGTCAGCCAAAAAAGCATTACCTTGTACTCGAAGTGACCGAGCAGGGTCTTAAAGGCCGTCTTCCACTCGTCCCCCTCCCGGACACGGACAAGGTGATAGGCATTTCTGAGGTCCAGCTTCGTGAAAATGGTGGCACCTTGCAGGGGTTCGAAAGCAGAGTTAATCAATGGCAGGGGGTACTTGTTCTTGACCATGATGTTGTTGAGACCCCGGTAGTCAATACAGGGGCAAAGGGAGCCATCCTTCTTGGAAACCAAAAAGTTGCCCGCAGTACAAACATGCCCCCGTCCTGAGTCTGTGAAGGCGTTCGCGGAGAGGGAGGCGAGAGCGGTCGAGTTCCATAGGCTTTGAGTCTTCGGCTCTGCGGCTCTGCAGCTCTGCGGCTCTGCGGTTCTGCAGCGGCACACTATTGACGGTGCGCTCCGGGTCTGCGGCTCTGCGGCTCTGCAGCGGCACACTATTGACGGCACTAGCCTTCTCACGGCGGCGTTCGCGGAGGCGTGTGTCCAATTATCTGGCGAAGTTAATCAACTCGTCAAGGGAAGTTGGCTTCTCCTTAGACGCCAATTCATCCTTTAGGACGTCGCTGAGGCCTTGGCGGAAAGCCCCTCTTAACGGAGAGTCGTTCCACTCAGAACCTGCTGCCAGGATACGGAATTCAATTGCATATTCGCTCACGCTGCGATTACCTTGGCGGATTGTGAACAAGGCGGCAGTACTATCCGGGGGGATGGTCGAAGACCATTCGCATGTTGCCGACATAAGCAGAGTACGAATCGCAGAGGGGGGAACGACTAAAGTGGAGGGCGGTTGCCCATTCTAGCGCGGGACCCGTGAGCAGACCAGACAGGTAGGAGACTTTTGATCTTTCGCTCTGGAAGGTGTGTGGCTGTTGCCCGAATACTAACGAACATTGAAAAAGAAAGGCTCGACACCTAGAGACATTTCCGTCATAACGTTCTGGAGCGGGTACATGGGGCTCCCTGCACTGGGGTACAGCAGGTGGGGATTCAACAGGTGGGGAGACAACAGGTGGGGCGTCTAGCTGGGCAGTGACATATGCATCAAAACGCTCAAATTGTCTGTCTCGTTCCTGGGAGCGAAGCGCGAGAGCGCCGAGTTGGGCAATGGTGTCGTCTAGTAGTTGTGAGTGTTGGTTTACCAAAATGGCGCGTCCAGTGACGGTGGCCTGGATATTGTTGCTCCATTCCCCGACGTCCTGTGGTGCTGGGTCCGACATCTGGTCGCAGTGTGAGGAGGGGGTTCTTGCGGAGCCCAATAGCAAACACAGGAGGAGAGAGAATGGAGCGGTTTAGGGTTCTTTAATTGTATTTCCCCAAGCAGACAGAGTTACATCAGGAAATGTGCAACAGACAGGGGTTAGAATGTTCTTGGGGGGGATGAGGACAGGTGCACTCCCAGTGCAGCTGTGGGCAGAAGACACAGGTCTGTGTCGAGAGAGAGCAGGAGCACTCCTTGTGCAGCTCGAGATGTCCAGGCAGGAAGGTGCGCTGGAGCGGGGGTCCTGGGCACAAGAGAGACAAGATTAGAGAAGGAATAATCACAAGAGCAGGTCTAGCAGGTCTTCAGGTTGAGTCGTCGTACCTAGGTAGGCAGTTTAACACTGCGACGAGGGACGACAGGATCCGTCGGGTGATATAGGGGCTGCTGATGAGGGAACTCCTCACAGCCGCGCTGATTGATGCTTGTCTGGCAGCGTGGGAATGCTGCAGCAGGAAGCTGCCCATATATGGGGGCGCGGCAGGATGGGGGCAGAGGAAGGCCCGGGCCCTGACCATGACAGCATGGGGGAGCCGAGGGGCACTTGGTGCTGAGAAGCTGGGCGAACAGCTAAAGAGTACTTCGGGGAGGCTATGCTAAGCAAAGTTGGCCTCGAGCTACTGTTTATCTTGTATGATAAATATTGTGCAGTGTGTTTTATATGACTGTGTGGCTATGACGTTTTGAACGTGTGTGTGTGTGGGGGGGGGGGGGCCAGAGATGGTTTTCCCTGGGAGTGATGAAGACTGTGAGTGTATGTGCTGTTATAATTTCTTTTCTTTAGCGTGTGCTGGCGGGGAGGATTGTATGCGTGGCTCTTATGACGTCACGTTGTAGTCTTTTTCGGACTAATGTATAGTTTGTTGTCTTCGTGAGATCCCCACCAAACAGCGGTGACTGCTCATCTGTGAGCTGTGACCACGTTCCGATGTGTGAGGTGGCTTCTGGCTGCCTCTCTATAACAAACAGAATGTACTTGTCAAATTGCTTTTAAGCGATATTTGAGTGTCATTAGCGTGGGAGGAGCATGACCATGGGTGATTCTCTCTTCAATATAGATTACATATCTGGTGTTGAACATGTGTTTTTTTTTTTTTAAATATAGAGCGCAGTACCATACAGAGTTTAATTACATGCTGTGAGTATTGGAAAGATTCTGTTCTTAGTGCATATAGACTGAAAATAGGTGTGATCTCTCTTTAACTCTTAATACACAAGCGTTAAATTCCGGGTAATTAGCATTCCAACTGTTGAGCTTGTAATTTATATTCCTTTCTATACATATAGAGAGAAAAGGTTATCTATAGGGATGCCCCGATCGTTCGGCCAGCGATCGGTATCGCCCGATATTCAGTATAAATATGAGATCTGTGAATTCCGATAATGCTTTATTTTTGCAGATCGTGAAAACCGATCGATGACACGGAAAACATGATCCAATTCTCTGCGGAGTTCTCACTCGCTCTTCTCTTACAGCCACACTCTGCTGCTGCACGTCTTGCCCCTCCTCCTCCTCCTCCTCCTCCTCCTCCTCCTCCTCCTCCTCCTCCTCCTCCTCCTCCTCCTCCCCCTCCCAGACCCGTGTCATGTTGTCAACAAACCCTTCGGCAAGATTCGAGAGCATGAGCACCGCAGAACATAATAAGCATTAAACAAAATGGCACAGTCATCTATTCACTTTTGTTTAATACATGAGGCGTTGTCTAATGTTATCTAGCTACTGATAGCTCCTGATATCAACGTGACAGTTTGGCATTGGTTTTCGCAAGTGCTGGCTAGCGTTGGCTAACTAGCTATCGCTCGTGAGCTAACATTTGCTACCGAGCTAACGTTACTGTTTAAACAAAACTACACAGTCAACTATTCACTTTAGTTTAATACATGAGGCGTTGTCTAACTGGCTAGCTACTGGTAGCTCCTGATATCAACAAATGCGCATTTCAGTTTAAGAATGATTGGGATGCGCCAGCATGAGACCTCCGTTAGATAGGTAGCTCACGTTAGCTCACTGTTTTAACGAAATGCCCCCGTAAACTAAATAGTTCACTTTATTTAATACATGATGCATTGTCTAACGTCATCTAGCCGGCTAGCAGTAGCTACAGATAGCTCCTGATATCAATGTCTTATAACATAATTGACATTATTCGTTTTTGCAGCTGAACATTGGCTAATTAGCTATCATGTTTCATAACACTTCAGACCCTTATAAAAGAAAGGTTGAGATCCAAGGCAGCTCTACACATTTTTAAAAAGCCTTTATTTATTGGCTTACATTATTTAGAACATTTCTTTTAAAAAACCGACATGTTTCGGCCTACATGGCCTTCTTCAGGGTGTTGTAGCTGTGACAAAAGCAATGCTGTGACTAAATAGAGGAAAAAAGGAAAAAACATAACTCAGGGAGTGACTAATTACAATGGGGGACAGCTGGTCCCAAATGAATGGAGGTAAAGCAACATTCTCAACTTGAGTTGAAGAAATATACAATAATACTAAATAGAAATAAACAAATTTGTATATTATATAAGTATAAGTATAATATATACACACAAACTCAAAATATTATAACAACATAAAGAAATGAGTCAAAACAAACATAGAATAGATCAATAATAATATAAACAATTATCAAAAATTATCAAACAACAATGTAAGAGCATTGAGTAATGCAAGACAAAAAATAATACTATAATGTAATCTACTTAGCCTATAAAAGTGACAGTATGTCCATAGAGTCATTTAAACCTGCAAAGAGGTGGCCTGTAGTCTATCAAAATACAATAAATAACAATGTATAAATACAATAAATAAATAAAGTGTTCTACTGGCCTATAAAAATGATACCATGTCTATGGAATCATTTAAACCTGGGAGTGAGGTGGCCTGTAGTCTATCGATCCAGCGACTTTCTTTCTGGTTTAGAATTCTTTGTCTATTTCCTCCTCTAGACGTGAGTGGAACACTGTCAATTCCGATAGCTGTAAATAAAACAGAGGTACTATGGTGAACTTCATGAATATGTTTAGCCATTGCATAATCCATGTTGTTAGTTTTGATAGCATATTTATGATCTGCCAGTCGATCAAGTAGGCGGCGTTTCGTACGACCAACCTAAAAAGAGTCACATTTGGAACAAGACAGTATATAAATAACATGTGTCGTTTGACAATTAATAAAGCTGTTAGAAGTATATGTCTGTTTTGTAACTGGGTGGGTAAAACCTTTTGATCTTATCACCACATCGCATTGTTTGCAGTGACCACATCTATACGTTCCTATAGGAGGCTTTGGTAACCATGTAGATTTGACATCTGCCGGTAGATGGCTTCGTACTAATTTATCTCCGAGATTGGGAGCTCTCCTAAATGTACAGAGGGGCGGGTCAGGGAATATGTTAGACAGGGCCTCATCACATTGGATCAAGCTCTAATTCTTTTTAATTATATTGCGAACAGCAAGGGCCTTAGTACTATAAGTGGTAGAGAAAAACACCCTATCGGTTTTCTCTTTCAGTGTCTTTCTTTTTAAGAGGGAGTCGCGTTCTACAGTAGCGGCTTCAGATATAGCTGTTTTAAGAGTATTATGTGTATAGCCACGTTCTCTAAAGCGATAATACATTTCTCCGCTCTTTTCTCTAAAATCAGCCTCACTGTCACAGATTCTACGTACTCTTTTAAATTGGCTGTACGGAACATTGTTGATCAAAGTAGAGGGATGGAAGCTCTCTGTATGTAAAATAGTATTTATATGCATTAACTTCCTGTACAATGACGTATGTAGGTCACCATTCAAATCTTTAGTGATTTCTAAGTCCAGAAAATGGATCTTATCAGGACTAAAATCTAGAGACAGTTTTATATTTGGGTTAGTGTTGTTCAAATAACTATGAAATGCTTTCAATTCATCAATAGTGCCTTTCCACCACATAATGATGTCATCTATATATCTGGCCCACCAGATGATCTTATCTTTAAATACGTTTTGAGTGTTGAACACATAGTCCTCCTCCCATTTTCCCATAAACAAGCCTGCATATGAAGGGCTAAAACATGCACCCATAGCACAGCCTTTTACCTGTCGATACATTTTGTCCTGAAATAAAAACACATTGTTAAGTAAAGTAAATTTAGTTAGTTCGACCAAAAAATCTGTAGGGGGGTCCTGTGAGTCAGTGCGAGTATCTAAAAAATGTCTCATGGCTGTCATGCCTTGGTCATGGGCAATACTGGTGTAAAGGGCTTCTACATCCATTGTCGCCAAGTAAGTGCCTGGTCCAATATTACCTTGCTCTTTGATTTTATTGAGAACATCTGTAGTGTCCTTTAAATAAGCTGGAAGCGTTGAAAGTAGTGGTTTAATAAAAAAATCTACGTATTTAGATATAGGTTCAGTTAGGCTATCGTTCCCTGAAATCACTGGTCTCCCTGGTGGTTCAGTAAGGTTTTTATGTATCTTAGGCAATAAATAGAAGGAGGCCATACGAGGGTTATCATTGTATAAGAACTTAAATTCTTGGTCAGAGATAAGGTTATCTTCTTTCGACCTAACTAGCAAGTCTTTAAGTTCTTCTGCTAATATAGTTGACGGGTTAGAAGTAAGAGGGAGATAAAAAGTAGTGTCCTGAAGTCAGGGCCGCCTCAGGGGGTGTGCGAGCAGTGCGGTCGCACAGGGCCTCGCGGGAAGGGGGGCCTCGCAAAATTAAAAAAATAAATAAATAAAAAAAAACATTTTTTATTTATTATTTTTTTTATTTATTTTTTTTTTATTATTTTTTTTTTTTTGCGAGGCCCCCCTTCCCGCGAGGCCCTTTTTCATCACATACCTAAAATCTAGTTTTGCTTATATGCTTATATATTTCACATTAGACACGTTTGTAGAATGTGTCTGACTTGTTCCTGGGTCTGCACCTGGGTCACTATTGGAGCTCTGGGGCTCTGCAGCAGACATACTATTGGTTTCAACGAAGGGAGTGGTTACTTACATCATGTGTAGTACGCCGCCGGAAACTTAAACGAAGAAGAAGAAGAAGAGTCAGCTGCGTTTGACTATTTCGCGCGTGCAGCTTTTGACTATTATGCTTAGTTATGCCAGCCAAGGTCGGTCATTATCAGTCGGTCAGTCACCAAGGAACGTTGACGAAAGGCCTCTCGCTGGCGGGACAAATGGCCGGAGCCTTGTCATGATGCAGTCGGGATATAGCCATGATGATGTCGGCTAGTAGCTAGCTTAGCTAAAGGCTAACTAGCGTTAGCTAACCTAGAGATGCAGCCAAGATGAAGAGGATGGTCGTTTGGCAGATGAACTTCGTCAACTCCACGCGGTTGTCTCCATCCTCTTGGACGTTTGGTGAGTTTTTAACCTATTCTATTAACTCTATTATATTCCCGCCGTGGACATCTCTCTCTCTCTCTCTCTCTCTCTCTCTCTCTCTCTCTCTCTCTCTGGAGCTAAACTGCGCTCGGCTGGGAACGTTCGTTTGATGCTATCAGTTAGCCTTGAGTTAGCTGTTAGCTTGTGCTACGACCATTGACATTAGCCGTGAGAATAGCAGGGGGTTCTGGCACTCTGACTACGACATCATCTTTGACAGAAGATGTAGTCGGGCCTGCACCATGACAAGGCTCTGGCCATAGCTTATTTTTGTCCCGACAGCGAGAGGCCTTTCGTCAACGTGGAGACCTGTGTTGCGGCCTTTCGCCCTGCGTTCCTTGGTGCAGGTAAGATTAATGAAAATGTCATGACATTACCCCACTCTTCCTTCCTTCCCCTCCCGAATGTTTTGTTAATAACGATGTTTTTTTCCAGGCAAAACATATGTTACTTCACAACATTTGGAGATACGACATGTGCTGTGTGTGAATTCATTGTCTTGGTCGTTTGTGTAGCTTGGGTAGCGTTGGGCCGTTGGCCAAAGCTGTGTGTGGCCTGGTGTCAGTAGCCTACCTGGCTAGCCTTTAGCTGTCGGCCATTGGCTCCTTGCTGCTTTGATTTCTCTGGTATAGACCCTCTTCTCTTTGGATTTAAGTGTTGATCTTTGTCCTTTTGGATCTATGTATATTCATGTTGCCTTTGTGAAGTTATCTTTTCCTTCTGTTTTGTTCTTTCATTAAAAGTTGAATATCCTTTAGGGGGTCATCTTTGCTTATCTCTCTCATACATGCTCTCTCTCTAACACACATGCTCTCTCTCTCTCTCTCTCTCTCTCTCTTTCTAACACACACAGTCTGCCTATGGCGGCCTTTCTCGATGGCTAGGCTGTGCTCGCTGAGTCTGTACCTAGTCAAGGATCTTCAGTCACAGTGCTCAGGTATTCTGCCACTGTGTACTCTCTGTTTAGGGCCAAATAGCATTTAAATTTCTTTCCAATGTGTCTCTCTCTCTGTACACTGTATATTGACTGTAGAACGGGAGCTCTCTCTCGCTCTCTCTCTTGCTATATGTTGACTGTATCATGCCCAGCCTCGGGCAGCGCTATTATTTACGAATATGTTGACTGTATGAAAAAAATAAAAATATATATATATATATATATATTTTTTTTTTACCGTTTGGGGGGGGGGGGGGGGGGGGGCTCGCTTTTAAATCTCGCACAGGGCCTCGCATTTCTCCCAGGCGGCCCTGCCTGAAGTTGTCGGGACGCCTCTTTAACGTATTGTTCTACACCCCAAACCACTATGGCTCCTCCCTTGTCGGCTCTCTTAATGACAATATTTTTATTATCTGAGAGTTCTTTGAGGGAATCTCGTTCGTTTTTAGTCAAATTATGGTGGACATGTGTCTTGCTATTAGTTAATTTCTTTACTTCATACTTAACTTTTTTCTCGAATGTGCTCAACGTAGTATTCTGTACTACTGGACAAAAATATGATTTAGGCTTAAAAGGAGTACAAGGAGTAATAATATTTTGACTAACTGGGGTAAACACACACTGTGGATTCTGCTTATACCATGCCTTAATGTGTAGATTCCTATAAAAACGAAACAAGTCTGTTTATAATTCAAAGTCATTGGGAAGATTGGTAGGGGAGAAGGAGAGACCCTTGGATAATAACTTGTTCTGCGCATCAGTAAGCTGTACGTCTGACAAGTTGATCACTACCTCTGTTGGCTCCGTGTGTGATATTTGCGATGCAGGTTTCTTTCTCCCCCTCCTCGTCCTCTTCCTCTGTTTTCCTTGTGGGGTGTCCGTGTGTCCTTGTCTTGGCTCGTTAGAGATTGGTCTTCTCCTAAAAAATCCACTCCGGGGTTCCTTCGTGGGGCATCAGATTCTTCTTCTTCACTGGTGAAGTTGAAGGAGACAGTGCGGGGACGTGTGCGCTTGGGTTCATGGAAGTGTTGAGCCTTGCGTCTATGCCATGGGTTGGCAGCCCCTGGTCTGTGCCATGAGTAAACATTGTTCTCTTTAAAATCTTTTTCATCCCGCTGGAATTTCCGGAGCTTATCTTGTTTGAGTGTCATTGCAAATTTGTTCAAATGTTCTGTTAATTTGATTTCAAATGGAGCCTTTTCCAGGTCTTTGTTCAGTGTATCCACCTTCTTGTTCATTTCCTCAATTTCATGCTGAACAATCTGTCGATCTTTGGTAGCTTCTTCTATCAGTAGGAGCACTAAATCGGACAAGCATTTATTAAGAATAGATTCCCATTTCTTTTTGAAATCAGTATTGTCCTTTGATCCAAATGAAGGGAATTTCTTGATTCTTAGGCCCCGTGGAATATATCCTTTTCTCCAGTAATCGGATAACGTGATAGAATTAAGGTCCAATTTAATGTCTTTCTCCTTGAGGTATTTCAAGTCGGTAAAGATATCTTTAAGATCAGAGTTCATTGAGGTGACAGCTAGTGCTCCATCAAGTAATGATGAGCTTATGATTGCAGATAGCGAGCATTTTGACTTGTTGCGTGGTGGCGATGTCTTGCAGATAATACAACTACAAGTATAATTATATAATATATATATTTTATATAAAATAAAATAAAGTATATATTAATTATTATAATTTTTTTTATAAAACCAAAAACGATCGGTATCGGTATCGGCCGATATGGCTAGAAGATCGGTGATCGGTATCGGTGGCAAAAAACGTGATCGGGGCATCCCTAGTTATCTACATCAATGCTTGGTATCAAACTGGAGCACATTACATACGCCGGTTGAATATCACATTCGAAATTATGAAGTAGAAGGCGGTCAGGTGGCGTAGCGGAGATTGCGTTAGTCACCAACGCCGGAGACGCTGGATTCGCCTGTTCGAATCCAGCTCCCGGCGTTGTCACCAGCTTGGCTGGCCGTTCACACTAATACAATTGGCAGTATTAGAGGGTGGGAAAGCTGGCAGGGTGGGTCCGGGTCGTTGTAAACAGCGACTCCTACAGTTCGGTCGGGGCGCCTGCTCAGCGCGGATAGGATTTAAGGGGGGTAGTGTGATCCTTCCACACGTTACACCCTCTCAGTGAGAGTCCGCGCTGCCAGGTGAAAAGAAGCGGTTGATTGGCTAGACGTGTGTCGGAGGAAGCACGTGATAGCCTCCACTCTCCCAGACCGACTGTGGGAGGTAGGTGCGCAGCGACCAGGAAGGGGATTGGGAATTGGCATAACGACTAACATTGGGATGGGAGAAAATCTGAGGAAAAAGGAGGGGGAAAAAATATTAAAAAAAAAAAGAAAAAAAAATATTATGAAGTAGAAATTGTTTTCGTTGGGGCCAGTTGCTACAACGAGCACTGGCCTTGCTTCTGATTATGTATTTCATATTCATGACTGAGTGTCGGTACGTCTGTAGAATGTAAGTTTACATTCTAAATATACTGCCAGGCCGGCTGTTGGTATATCACTGCAGATGACAATGTCTGTTATAATGGTTTAACTCGAATGTAAAATGCTTAGTATGGGTTGGTGTCAAACTGTAGCTTTAAATACACTGGTAAATTCTGGAAAAATATGGAGATCAAGCGCATGCCATATAACTGGTTTTGGTTTGTGTACATGCCATGGCGGGTGTATAGGCTCACACATTTAGGTTTAGATGGACAGTGGTTGGTTTATCAGTAGAATATCTCCATTAGGCACGACGGTTGAGCTGTTCTGTCATAGAGTAGTGCAGCATAGTGTGATATTAGTTATTATAGACCGGTTATACAGGCTTGTGGTAATGTGTCCCTGTTAGACGTTGGGTAGTCATGCACACTGTCTATTAACATTTTTAGACGCTCATTTGAAGTGAGTGTATTCTGTACATGGTTTGATAGACAGTTGGTACATATCTTTATAAAGCGATGAATAGGGATGTGTGCAACTACTTGGAGTTGCAATACGGTTATTTTAGATACACTTTCTATTAGGTGAGGCGTGTACAACAGTGCATCGCTGCGACATATACTGTAGGTGTGCATTGATTAGGGCTATATGCAATTTCTTTTTTTTATATGGTTCGTTTCAACGTTGAATTGGATCATACTGCAGGGCGATGGTATTTCTAAACATAGGCGTGCTTTTGATTAATGTTACAAATGCTTATGCTGAGTAATTCTGTGTTATATAATGTACTGTACGTTCCACATCAATGTGGAACGCCCTACCCAAAGCTGTAAAGGAATGTGAATCACTACCCACTTTCAAAAACACTCTCAAAAAACACCTAAGGGAGACTGCAACTCGAAACTGGCCCCTGTAAATGTCTGAACACAACCCCCGCCAACACCCCCCTCCCCCCCCACTCCTACCCCCCCCCCCCCCCCCCCCCCCCCCCCCCAACCACCTCCAATGTACAGTCCCACCCCCACCTACCCAATCCAATGTACAGTTTCTACGCCTAATGTATATACTCTTTTCTTTCTGGACTCTTTTTGTATCACAAATACAGTACTGTAATTGCAAATCTGGTATGTCATAAATGTATAGATGTAGCAGTACTGTCTATCTGTATGTCATGTATGTCATATATGTTACGATGAATTGGAAATGGGGGACCCTGGTGGAAACAAGACGAAAGTCTTTCTCTGGTCTGCATCCCCTTAACAATTGTATGTATTGAGCTGTACTGCACTGTACCCATTCTGCAATCTGTTAATAAAGTTTTCATTCATTCATTCATTCATTCATTCATTCATTCATTCATTCTGTTAAAAATGCTGTGTTGCTAAAAGTCTTTAATGATGGAGTCTTATTGGAAGTTGGTGTTTATAGAATTGAGTATTGTAATGCAATGACATTTTTTTTATAATGATTATGTTGATCTGTTTATAATAATTGTGATCATTTGTGTGATTGTTTTCATTCCATAGTAGGGTATTGATAGTGAATAGAAGGCACTGTAAGTTGTATGTATGTGTTTTGTGTTTAAAGTAATGATATTGATTTAGGCTTGGGAACAGGCAAATGTGTGTTAATTTTGGCTCTGGGGGAAGTTCCTGGAAGCGTTGGAGTGATGTTTTAACCCTTTGTTGATTTGCTCTTGAGTCAGATTTATTTGTATTAATATGATATTTCGTTTTTGGGGATTAAGGACTGTGTTGTGTTTGTATAGAGTTGATGTTCGCTGCATTGGCTAGGTCGCCCTGGCCTGCAAATTCATTTTTGTCCAGGTGGGGGGAGTGACCTATGGATAGAGTAATAGTCTCAGGGAATCGACTAAAGCATTAAATTCAGTGGCGGCTCTGCCACTAGGGGCGCACGGGCGCCGCCCCACCTGCTGTTAAATCAGAGAAGAAGAAAATAAAACGTTTTAGTTTTTTGTTTTATAGCCCTATAAATAATATAAACATGTTTAAAATGAATAATATTTACTCATTTTAAGTATGTTTGTATTTCCAATGCACAATATAACGTTATTATCTAAAATAAAAAACACTCGTTTTCCTGAGCAGGAAGTGATGTTTTTTTATTTTTAAATTTTTTCGTATTTTTCGGCCCGGGCTAGACGCGATAGCGCTCTGAGTGCGCGTCACAGTTTGATCGCTGTATCCGTCACAGCCAATCAGTGCATAACGCGTTGTGCGTTGAAATATGACTATTATGTTGGAATCCGGGCGCGATTTGAAGCGGTCTAGCCAGTAGCGTCAAGAATTTCTGTAGCCGCATTTCGCGGAGACGCTCTCTGATTGGCCGACGCCAGTATTTTTTTCCGTAGCAGAATTTCACAGAGACGATCTCTGATTGGCCGAATCCAATTTCTAATGTTCCAATTCTAGCTTATTCCTAGGTTGGTCCGTTGGTGAGAGATAGTTGTGTTGTTGTGTTGTTGTGAGATGCAGCCGGCAGCTGTTTGTCTTAGAGCGTGCCGTGACTGCAAGTTCTTTAGACTGTTAAGCTTAGGCACTCTTTCAAAGTTGGTTAAGGTTAGAGTTTGTCTTAGAGCATGGCGATAGAACGCCAGGTAGTTTGCAGTCTGTTCGAGCGGAAATGGACAAAGGAATGAAGTACTTGTGTTGTGTGGTGCTGCTAACTGCTAACAAGCTAACACTTGGCTAACAAGCTATATGGCGGATGCAGTCTGGACACAGTGGACAGTGGTCTGGAATACATCAACAGTGGATTATACACTACTTTATCAAGGCAAGCCCTCCTGCCCTTGACGTGTCAACTAAACAGTGAGTCTCTCTCTCTCGCTTTTGGATTGAAAATACGTGGATTATGGCTTGTTCAATATCGTCTATGTTTGAATGAATGAATGAATGAATGAATGAGAACTTTATTAACAGATTGCAGAATGGGTACAATACAGTACGGCTCAATACACACAATTGTTAAGGGGATGCAGACCAGAGAAATACGTTTGTCTTGTTTACATCAGGGTCCCAGATTTTCGATTCATATCGATAGTTTAATAGCTAGCCTTGGCTCGTTTAACAATATGCAAAATATGTGTACAGCCCTGTACTCATACTGAAGTTATTCTTGGTATATAATAGGTCTGATTGTGTAACGAATCGATTCCACGTCGCGCTGTGTGTGAGAGAGAGAAGGAGAGAGGGAGAGATCTGCGTGTGTTTGGAGACGGAGCGAGTTTTGTTTCTAACTTTTCTATTTATATATTGTGTTTCAAGTTGTGAATTAGACTATACTTTATTTGACTGGTTGTGTGTTGTTGTAGTAACAGCTGAGCGACTCGTTCATAAGAGCCGATTCATTGCCGTGAGCGTGAGTCGAATCGCTCACGTCTTGCCATGAGTCGGTTGCGTGGTACTGTACATGTTTGCAAAATGTTTGGTATAGCGCCCCTAGTGGCGAAGCATCCACGAGCCGCTACTGATTAAATTCAAGTTAAAAGTTTTAAAGAATGGTTAAAAATGCCTTTAAAGAATGGTTAACAAATTATTCCACATATATGTTGTGCACCACAAATGCTTCTGTGCTGTAATTACACTGCACCAAGGAACAAATATCTATCTACTATAGGTAAATTCAGTAAACAGAAGCGAAAATGGAGTTAGTGAAAAAGAGATGCCATGTTTCGTCACAAGGTGGCAGCAACGTGCCTTGGAAAACATTTCAGAGACTGACTTGGCCCTAATGCAAGGACCAATGTTGCTTTAGAGGCATGGTCATTTAACAATAAGTACATTAGTATAATCACATTTGCCAAAGTACATAAGTAGAGATAATAAATGACACATGTTTTGATCTTCATTCATTTAGGTTTAAAATAAATAGATTAAGTAATTTTAGGATGCGGGCCCTTGCCATCAAAATGTACAATATTATAAATGTCAGTGATAAAACTGAATTTATAGGGACTTTGATAATAGAAACAATGAGTTATCGTGCTTTCATAATTAAGTATGTGATATCAAGAAGCGCTCTATCGTTTTGCCTTTCTTGAATAAAAAAAAAATAATAATAATTGTAAGATACAAATTTGTAGCTGTATTGTGACAACATCTAATCAGAATGCTGTCCGAGAGTTATGAAATTGGAATTCTTGTGCCCCGCCACTACTGCCTGTAAAGTAGGCAGTTTAAGCAAGAACGACAGTTTCGTGATTTTAAACGCTGGGAAAATTGCTCGGATAGCATTGCAATGTCACCATATGAGCAACAAGAAGCGAATTAATGTTGGAGAAGTCTAAAAATATGGGGATATTTTTGTTTTAAAGTATGATTAATTGTAACATTTGAATTTGATTTATGTACATTTTGTGTGTGAAATTGAGCAGTCGAATCAGTGGCGGCCGGCCGATAGTGGGCGCTAGAGCGCCGCCCTCCCTGGTTAAAAGATAGAAGAAGAAGAAAAAAAAAATAAAAAAAAAAATATATATATATATATATATATATATATATATATATATATATTTTTTAAGAGCCCTAGAAATAAAATAAACATGTTTAACCCTTATGCCCCCCTAATGATTTAGCAGAGTTGTCACCTTAGTGCATGAAAAGATTGCATCGGTCGGCGGGGGACGAGGAGGAGACGAGGAGAACGGGAAGGTTAAGGGGATCTGAATCGATTCAAAGCAGATCAACTGAGAAGAAGGACGCAAGGACACGGAGAAAGGGGGCGGAGAGGAGACGAGACGGTGATCAAAGGGAGGATGAGTACAATGCACACACACAAAATAGATAGTGAGAAGATAGTAAAGTGCATACGAGATAATTATAATTAAACCAAAATTTAGAAAGGAAGGCATAGAGATTCGAGACACATTAGACTGATATACGTATGACGCACATAATGCAATAGAGTGAAAACATGAAAGAGACTTGTTAGGCAGGAAGAAGATGACAAAATACATGTGGGATAATTAAACCGAAAGTGATAAAAAAAAGGACATGTGCATTCAAGAGATATATGGAGACGGACATTAAAGGAACTCAGGAAAACACATGTCGCATAACACAGTTAGACGGGAACATGAAAGTGACTAAAGCAGAGCTTTTTGACCGGGAGCTCGGACAGGTCACACACAAAGCTGGACATATATAGTGCGCTTGTTGTAGCCACTAGGGGGAGCCCTCTCACTAGGAGAGCCACTACTCCCCACCCACCAGCGGGGAAAAGAGGGGAACGAGTAGGACCCTCAAATGCCATGGAAGTTCAAAGAGTGAATTTTGATGTTGATGTTGATGTTTATTATGTAAATATGTATGTAAATCAGAAGGAGATAGCAGAGGCTACAACCACAAATATTATTTTATGTGACATGGATAGAACGGGAGAACAATTAGAAAAGAAATATGACACAAGTTAAGGGTGTAAAGATGATGTTGTTAAATGTGAATGGTATGAATAACCCGATAAAGAGGAGTAAGGTGATGACGAAACTTAAAAAAAGAAGAGGAGCCGGTCATCTTCTTGCAAGAAACGCATCTTATATCACAAGAACATGAAAAGCTAAAGAGATTCGGGTATGAAAATCTGTTCTATAGTTCTTTTAAACAGAACCTTAGAAGAGGAGTAGCTATACTAATTAAGAACACAGTGAAATTTGAGATGATCAAGGAAATAAGGGACAAGGAGGGAAGGTATGTGTTGGTCAAGGGGAAAATGGAAGGTCAAATGGTAACACTAATAAATGTATATGCTCCACCAGACAGTGAGAAATATCTATTTGAAGCGATCTTTGATATTATAGCGTTGGAAGGGGAGGGGGTCCTGATCTGTACAGGTGATTTCAATGTGGTACTGAATTATGACATAGACACGACTAGCACAAATAAATGGAGGACAAACATTAGCAAATATATGAATATACAAATGGCAGAATTAGGAATCATAGACATATGGAGAGCAATGAACACGCTAGATAGAGAATATACGCACTATTCACACCCGCACACAACATATTCAAGGATAGACTATTTTCTCATGACAACAGGGGACAGATATCAGGTGGAAGAATGCAGGATAGGAGTGACGGATATTTCAGATCATAGCGCAATATATCTGACAGTAAATCTTAAAAGTAGACGGAGGAATACAGTTTGGAGACTGAATGTAGGACTATTGAACAACAAAGGTTTGGTTAACCAAGTGAAGGAAGACATAATTAGATATAGAGAAGAGAACGATAATGGGGAGGTAGCTCCAAACATTTTATGGGATGCACTAAAGGTAGTAATACGGGGAAAATTGATAGCAAAGACGGCATTACTCAAGAAGGCTAGAATAGGGACATACCAGAACTTGATAAAGAAGCTGAAAGAATTAGAGAAAGAACACCAAAGCTCAAAGAACCAGAAGACACTTAGAGAGGTCAAGGAAGTTAGAGGACAGATAAACAGGGAGCTGCTGACAGAAATAGAGAAGAAAGCTAGATACATGAAACAGACATACTATGAAGGGGGACCGAGGGCGACCAGACTGTTAGCTAGACGAATTAGGACACAACAAAAAATAAACACAATACACACAATAAGGGACACAAACACAAACAAAATACTGAGAGAGCCAGCGGAAATAGAGAAGACATTTGAAGAATATTATAGGAAACTATACACACAACCGATATCGGCAGGGGAAGAGGAGATAGAAACATTTTTAGAAAAATTGGATTTACCATCAATAGGGAAGGAACAGAATGAAATATTAAATGCAGAAATCACAGAACAGGACGTTTGGAATGCGATCAGTAGGGCAAAGAGTAGTAAGTCACCGGGTAGCGACGGATTCCCCTCGGAATTCTACAAAACATTTAGGCAGGAACTGAGCCCCATATTAGAAGCAGCATTCAGACACACAATGGAAAAAGGCACAATGCCACCTTCATGGAAAGAGGCCATAATTACTACAATTCCAAAAGAAGGGAAATATAGAGAACTGTGTAGTAGTTTCAGACCTGTGTCCATACTTAATGTAGATTACAAGATGTATACATCAATAATATCCAAAAGATTTGAGACATTTATATAATAGACGAAGACCAGACTGGATTCATTAAAGGAAGGCAGACACAGGATAACATAAGGAAGACAGTAGTAGATAGTAGAGGAGATACAAAAGGAAGGAGGAAGTGCAGTATTAGTTAGCCTAGATGCAGAAAAAGCCTTCGACAGTGTAAGCTGGCTATTTCTATATAAAGTATTGGAGAAATTTGGATTAGACAAAAACGCTATGAAAACAATTAGGGCATTATATCAAGAACTGACGGCTAGGATTAAGGTGAATGGTAGTCTGACAGACCGGATTAAACTAGAGAGAGCTACCAGACAGGGTTGTTGTCTTTCGCCGACGCTCTTCGATGTATTCATCGAACCACTACCAACTAATTAGACAGACCAAAGACATCAAAGGGGTGGAGATAAGGGGGACGGAACATAAATTGGGATTATTCGCAGACGACGTGATAGTATATATGAGACAACCAGACACAAGCTTCCCGACACTGATGGATCTACTGACAGAATATGGATATTACTCAGGGTATAGACTTAATGTGACGAAGACACAGACATTAGCACTGAACTACACACCAACGATAGAGATCAAAGAAAAATACAAAATCAAATGGGGCATGGACAGGATCAAGTACCTAGGGGTGAACATCACAAGAGGGGTGGAGGGGCTATACGATGCAAACTATACACAGATAAATCAGAAAATCAAGAGAGACCTAGAAAGATGGACAGTAATGCCCCTAGATTTCAGTTCAAGGATCGAAATCATTAAGATTAACATATTACCAAGGTTACTATACCTATTTCAATCCCTACCTATATTAATACCACAAAAACAATTTAGGGAATGGGATAGACAGATATCAAGATTCATTTGGGGGGGGGGAAAGGCCAAGGATCAGATATGTGACTCTACAATTACCAAAGGAGAAAGGAGGGATGGCAGTACCCAGTTTAGAAAGCTATTACTATGCAGCACAGCTTAGAACAGTATAGCATGCTGGTGCAATGTGAACTATGAGGCCAAATGGAAAGATATAGAAGCCAAAAGAGAGGGATTCAAAGTGCAGGCACTGATAGGAGATAGGGAGCTGTTCAGAAGACAGGAACAACTACTAGATCCAATTACCAAATTCACTATAAACATATGGAACACAATAGTAAAGAAATACAAGCTAGAAAAAGAATCTAAGATACTGAGATGGATAGCACACGACAACAAATTCAGACCAGGGATAGAAGACCATGGGTTCAAGAGGTGAGAACGGGGGGGTATAACAGCAATGTGCACAATGACAGAAGGAGGGGAGATGCAGACTCTACAAAAATTGAAAGAAAGATACGGACTAGAGAATAGGGACCACTTTAGATATTTACAGATTAGGGACTACTATAACAAGGAAATAAAGCAAGATAGAGACAAAGAACAGAATGGGGTAATTACGATAATGGTAAAGTCATACGAAGGACGGAAGGGAAGGGTGATATCAGCACTATATCAGGCAATAATGGACAGTAAGGGAAATACAACATTGTATGTAAAAGAAAAGTGGGAAAGAGAGTTGGAAATAGAGATAACAGAGGAGGAATGGTATGACACATGTAAGACACAACAAACAACCACAGGATCAAGGATATGGAGGGAGTTTGGGTGGAAAAATATAATTAGATACTTTATAACACCAGAAATACAGGGCAATTACACACCAGCAAAGAAAACATGTTGGAGGGAGTGTGGACAGGAAGGGGCGAACCATACACACATATTCTGGGGATGTCAGAAGATAAGGCACTACTGGGAAGAGATAGGAGGGATAATAAATGAAATAATAGGATACAAAATACCCCAGGGAGGCCAAGTGTTGTATTTGGGGAATCTGTCACAAGAAGGAATCCAAGGGGAAGACAAATACTTGATTAAGATATTGATAGTGGCAGCCAAAAAAGCTCTAACTAAACTGTGGTACAAGGTAGAAGTGCCGACAAAGGATCAATGGATAGAGTTGGTAGAGGGGATACAGGAAATGGAGAGAATCACACATCTGCTGAGGCTGCAAGAAGAAAAGTTTGAATGGAAATGGGGAAAATGGGAAGAATACAGGAGGGGAAGTAACGACATCACAGAGGTTTGAAAAGGATACAAGGAAATGAATGAAAATGTAAATAAATAATGCAAATATAGAATGGACCGAAGGACCCATGCCACATTTTTTCTTTACTCATTTTTTTTCTATTTGTTTTATATGTATGTACTGTTGAGATGTTGAAATGTATTGTCTATGAATGTTGTCTATGTATGTTGTTGGAAAAAATTTAAATAAAAACTCATAAAAAACTTAATTTGTAATATTTCGTTCCAATTCTTTTTTTATGAATACCACTATGAACCTAACTCAACATATCTATCAAAGATTCCAAATATTTCCGTTTGTAGGGTTATGGTAGGGTTAGGGTTAGGGTTGGGGTTAGGGTTAGGGTTAGGGTTGGGGTTAGGGTTAGGGTTGGGCAGTGGCGTAACTCTGTCTCTAGGTGTGCAGGGGACAGATTTGGGGGCGTGGTGAGTGACGTCGCAGGGGGGGATAGATTTTTTTAAATACCAGGGGTGCAATACCGCATTTTCCCAGGCGGTGGCGCCATTTCTCCATGTAAACGACACACTGAGCTCATACAGAAACAAGCATTTCAAAGTATTCTGTTGTGACAAATAATAAACAAATTTGAAAGGTTTATGGTGAAAGAACATTTATTATATGGTGCTTCAATGAGCAATTATGAACACAGTAATACCTAGAGTGGTCATGCCCGCATTGATTGTGCAAAATACAATAATAAAATAGGCAGACATTTTTTTAAATAGGTAAGACACAAGATATGCATGATAAAAAAAAAGACATGCTAAGTTCCTGAGAAACACTACTATACAATATACAATTTTAGCTCTTAATGTATCTATCACCTTTATCTATCACCAATCACTTTTAATCAAATTTAATTACAGGTACAAAACGTTAATATAAATCACTCTTATGCACTGGTACATAAGTTATATAACAAACTTGTTTAATAAAACTCTAACCCTTATGGTCATGCCTGCATCGATTGTGCAATAATACAATACTAAAATACCTGAGAGGGCACTGGTTCCTATGTAGACTACTATACAATTTTAACTCTGTCATTATTATACTTAATGTATCTAAACTATATTATACAAGAGCCACATCTGTTCTTTCCTTAAAGTTACTTTTTATATACCTCATTCCTTTAAAGTGACTTCTCCATAATTTAAATTGACATTTTCACATTTAAACTCATCCAATGCTTCCAAAGACATGTTGTCTCCGATCATGGGCAGAGATGAATACCTCACAGAGTTCTCTCATGTCAAAGGCATCAACTCTTTCTTGATGTATATGACAAACTGCCACACTGTTCAACCTTTTCTGCTTCATGGAGTTGCGAAGCCAGGTCTTCAACCTCCGGAGTCCGCTGAAACTCCTCTCAGCTTCAGCAGAGGATGTGGGAACAACCAGCAACAGCCTCACAAGGACCTCCACCTGATCAAAAAGACCTCTGACTTCAGGCAACATGCCTCTCAGGATGTCTGCAGCTTCTGTGCTTGATGCATAGGTGTTAGTTGCTTTGAACATGGCTAGCTGAACATCCAGCATCCTCCTGTTCATCTCTGGATACTTGTCCACATTGTCATCACTTTCTCCCCTAATAAGCACACCCTCCAACTTCTGAAGCACTTCAAAGCTTCTTTGATTAAACCGCTCTCGGAATTGCAGATCTGCTGTGTCCAGTATTTTGAAGAACTCCCCTCTGAAGAAGTCCACAAAAGTTGCTAGGACATGTGCTGCAGCGTCACCAGTTAGACGTTTTGGAGGGTTGCGGATACGAGGCATTTCCATCGGATCGATGTTTAGTGAGGTGACCAGCTTTGTGGTGTTGTCAAATATCTGTGAATGAATGAAAACTTTATTTAACAGATTGCAGAATGGGTACAATACAGTACAGCTCAATACACACAATTGTTAAGGGGATGCAGACCAGAGAAAGACTTTAGTCTTGTTTACATCAGGGTCCCCCATTTTCAATTCATCATTATTAGTCAGGATTTTCAATTCTTAATGACATTTATGACATAGGATAGGGACATACATTTAAAGTACTGTTATATTTGTGACATATACCTGTTGGAATCTTTCCTCTGTTCGTTTCTTGTGGAGAGCTGTCTTGACATACTCTACTGCAGCCTGCATCCCTGTGATTGTGGTGGTTCGTCTTTGCAAGGATTTGTTGAGGCATTCCATTGCCTCAAGAACCTCCAAAGCAAGATGGAGTCCCAGAACTGTGTTTCCTTTCTGGAATCTGTCAAGCAGACCATTTGCCTTTGTAGCTGATTCAGAGCCAGTTGAAGCCATCTCTTCCAAGCTGAGTAACACTGCCGCATACTGATTGAGGACTGCATGCACTGCTGCGACTCGCACAGTCCACCGTGTAGGACACATCGGCTTCAGTGTGGTGAAGGATCCATGTGAAGATGTGGCAATGTTGCTGAAGTTGTTCTTGAACTTGCCTGAAAGTCCAAACAGACGCCCCAATTCATGGACCCATTGCAGAGCATCACGGACTACAGATGAAGCTGTGCAAGTTGCCTGTGTTATCAAATTAACACAGTGAGGACCACAGTGTACGTACAGAGCCAGTGGCTGTGCTTGTGAAATATAGGCTTGTGCACCAGAATATTTTCCGGACATGTTTGCTGCTCCATCATATGTCTGTCCCCGGAGCCCATCAAGAGACATACCGAGACGAAGCAGCACATCTTTGGCTACATTTGCTAGGTTTTGTCCAGTTGTGAGCGACACTTCATATAAACCAACAAATTCCTCATGGGGAATAAGGTTGTGGTCAACATAGCGAAGACAGATTGATTCCTGTTCGGTCCCAGTGATGTCCTGTGTTCCATCAATAATGATGGAGTATTGCAACTGTGGTTGTGATCTGATTTCAGTGGCTATATCTCTAATGATGGATTTTGGCATTATGTTCAACATTTCATTTTGGATTTTGGGGCTTGTGTAATCTTGAGCACGTGAATTAAGCCACTCGAACAACTTGGAGTCATCATCTGATCTCATCCTGAGTAACTGAGACAGATTTCCTTGATCTGATTCATGGCCTCTGAGAGCCAGACCTTGTCTGCCCAGGAATTGCACACTGCTCATGATCTTCTTCAAGCATGACATGGCTTTTTGCTGTGATGCTGCCAACGCACTAGAAAGCTGAGCATTAACACTTTGATCGCCATGGTTAAATTCATAATTTACCATCCCTAGCCAGCTCTATTTGTCTATGGAGAATTTCCCCTTCTTTGCAGGGCTATAACTTTTTAAATTCTATTGCTAAATTGACATTATTATGGCCCATTCAATGTCCTATATCCATTGTTCAGGGTGTAGCAACGTTATACTTTTTCATTCACATATTCATACTAAAATATGGTCTAAAGTATAAGTATGTTTTTATCGTTTTCTGCAGCTTTCTCCAGAACTTGATTTATAGCCCCAAATGCATTATATTGATGATCAAATACAGTTTGGTAGCGATCGGTGCCAGATGAAAAATTTCAACTGGAGGTACTTCTAGAAGTTACTACGTATCATCTGATATTGACCGGATGGGCGGGGGGTCGTTTATAATTCCGTGGGCAACGTTATATCATTCGTCTAGTGTGGGTCATATGGTCATCAGAGCAGTTTATATGGAACACGTTAAAAAATAACGCTGGATCTTACCGTATCTTCCTCGCGCCGTTGGACGATCAGCTTGAAGTAGACAGTTTTCGATTATGGGATGTTGATATAGATGAACCATTTCCAGGTTGTATAATACTATATATGTCCAAATAACGTTGTTTATTGAGTTAGGGCGAGCGATTGATTATCCAGTGTGTTGAGATGGAGTCCGGCTAACGATCGCGAGTGCCTGGACGAAATATGGATGAGCACTTCCTGTTTGGCGCGTCACTTCCTGTTGGCCGATCTGCCGATCGGCCACCAGATGGCGCTCTTGAACCGTTAGACAGTTGAGTGGAGCTCACCAGTACATCTCATGTCTCCGGAGGAGAAATATGATTTCGATCACAGATTTTTGAAATATTGATATCAAAGACGAGTTACTGCGTCTTCGGCAGAATGAGCATGGCGAGCAAAGACGAGTTACGGCGTTCCCGGCGATTAAAGTGTTAATAGGATTTGGTTCTGACAATGTGTAATAACTGCAAGCTTATGAGACTTGCTGTTTGTATGATCTGTAAATCTCTCCACAGCCTTTTTCCAGTTTCTGAATCCAGCAGAAACAAATGCTGGATCAGTGTATTTCGCCAGGGTAGACTTCTCACGTTGAAATGCTTTTGCACAATAAAAGCACAGGACTCCACTGTGTGTATGACTGTAGTGAATCCAAGAAAATGCTTTAAACCATTTCTCTTGGAAACGTAGCGTTTTGTTTGCCAGTTTTTGACCTGGTATTTCTTTTGGATTGGGCTGATATGGCTCAGTATTTGCATCCACCTGCAGAATAAACAAACACAAAAAGAGAGAAACCATTAGAACACGTATAGGTTTACTTTATTTATTTGATCAAGGGGGACAGCGTACATTAATAAAACATTAATGCACCAGTGTTCCATTCCCATTATTGATTGATTGATTGGAAATTGTATTAACAGATTGCAGAATGGGTACAATACAGTACAGCTCAATACACACAATTAATAATAATAATGGATTGGATTTGTTAAGGGGATGCAGACCAGGGAAAGACTTTAGTCTGGTTTACATCAGGGTCCCCCATTTTCAATTCATCATTATTAGTCAGGATGATTGCAATGAGTTTGTATCTTGTTTGCAAATCTTGCAAATGATTATGTCTTGCTGATGGACTCTGTAAACAGGCAATTGGGAATGGAATGCAACCCATCACATTCACAGGTTTGGTGTGAGTGCTCGGCCTGAGTAGTCAGACACAGTGGCGGCCGGTGGGTGCTTCGCCACTAGGGGCGCTATACCAAACATTTTGCATGTACATGTACAGTACCATGCAACAGACTCATGGCAAGACGTGAGCGATTCGACTCACGCTCACGGCAATGAATCGGCTCTTATGAACGAGTCGCTCAGCTGTTACTACAACAACACACAACCAGTCAAATAAAGTATAGTCTAGACTCTAATTCACAACTTGAAACACAATATATAAATAGAAAAGTTAGAAACAAAACTCGCCCCGTCTCCAAACACAGGCAGATCTCTCCCTCTCTCCTTCTCTCTCTCACACACAGCGCGACGTGGAATCGATTCGTTACACAATCAGACCTATTATATACCAAGAATAACTTCAGTATGAGTACAGGGCTGTACACATATTTTGCATATTGTTAAACGAGCCAAGGCTAGCTATTAAACTATCGATATGAATCGAAAATCTGGGACCCTGATGTAAACAAGACAAACGTCTTTCTCTGGTCTGCATCCCCTTAACAATTGTGTGTATTGAGCCGTACTGTATTGTACCCATTCTGCAATCTGTTAATAAAGTTCTCATTCATTCATTCATTCAAACATAGACGATATTGAACAAGCCATAATCCACGTATTTTCAATCCGAGAGACCTGCAGTAGTTAAATCAATGAGCCATCGACACAGTCAGTGTGGTAACGTTATTATTGCATCCAAGATTGATACACGGCTGGCTAGGCAGTTGGTAGTCATAGTCTTGTGTTATAAAATAAATAAACAATCAGCAATGTCTCGCTTCATGAATGGCCAGCAGTAGCCTAACAGTACTGCTCCTAAAAAAAACTATTTACAAACGTTAACGTTAACCACAGAGAGAGAGAGAGAGAGAGAGAGAGAGAGAGAGAGAGAGAGAGAGAGAGAGAGAGAGAGAGAGAGAGAGAGAGAGAGAGAGAGAGAGAGAGAGAGAGAGAGAGAGAGAGCGAGAGAGGGAGAGAGACTCACTGTTTAGTTGACACGTCCAGGGCTTGCCTTGATAAAGTGTATAATCCACTGTTGATGTACAGTATTCCAGACCACTGTCCACTGTGTCCAGACTGCATCCGCCATATAGCTTGTTAGCCAAGTGTTAGCTTGTTAGCAGTTGGTCACACAACACAAGTACTTCATTCCTTTGTCCATTTCCGAATTCAAACTACCTGGCGTTCTATCGCCATGCTCTAAGACAAACTCTAACCTTAACCAACTTTGAAAGAGTGCCTAAGCTTAACAGTCTAAAGAACTTGCAGTCACGGCACGCTCAGCTGCATGCATCTCACAACAACACAAATCTCTACCACCAACGGAGGACCAACCTAGGAATAACCTAGAATTGGAACATTAGAAATTGGATTCGGCCAATCAGAGATCGTCTCTGTGAAATTCTGCTACGGAAAAAAATACTGGCGTCGGCCAATCAGAGAGCGTCTCCGCGAAATGCGGCTACAGAAATTCTTGACGCTACTGGCTAGACCGCTTCAAATCGCGCCCGGATTCCAACATAATAGTCATATTTCAACGCACAACGCGTTATGCACTGATTGGCTGTGACGGATACAGCGATCAAACTGTGACGCACACTCAGAGCGCTATCGTGTCTAGCCCGGGCCGAGAAATACAAAAAAATAAAAAAAATAAAAAAAACGTGATGTCACTTCCTGCTCAGGAAAACAAGTGTTTTTTTATTTGAGATAATAACGTTATATTGTGCATTGGAAATACAAACATACTTAAAATGAGTAAATATTATTCATTTTAAACATGTTTATATTATTTATAGGGCTATAAAACAAAAAACAAAAAGATACTTTTTCTTGTTCTACTCTCATATAACCAGGCAGGGCCTGAAGGGGGGCGGCGCCCTTGCGCCCCTAGTGGCAGAGCCGCCACTGGTCAGACAATCGTTCACACACCAAACCTGAGGGGAGGGGGCAGGGAGCTCTGTGTCTATTCCATCCTATCCAACCATCCACTACACAGTCAAATATGTATTTTGTTAAGACATTATTGTTACTTACATAATTTCTGTCATTCAGTGGTGGCGATAGTGCGCGCTGCTGTGCATAGATTTACAGGCACTGTCTGTGTGCTTTTAGCAGGTGTATTTGCATCCACCTGCAGAATAAACAAACACAAAAAGAGAGAAACCATTAGAACACGTATAGGTTTACTTTATTTATTTGATCAAGGGGGACAGCATACATTAATAAAACATTAATGCACCAGTGTTCCATTCCCATTATTGATTGATTGATTGGAAATTGTTATGGTTTGTAACCGACCCCAATCGCACAACACAAGACAGGTATGAGAGTAAGCCAAAACAGGGCATTTATTTCTTACATAACAAAAAGCGGCACAGTCCCTTTAAGGGAGAACACAAAAACACTAGAGTCAAAGAAATATGGAAAATGCGGCACTGTGCCTTTAAGAGGCGAACAGGCTAAGGGACTAAGGCTAAGGGACAGGGCTAAGGACCAGGGCTAAGTGTCAGGGCCAGGACCAGGGGCACTGGAGAGGGGGACAGGGACAGAGGCCCGGAGAGGCGGCCTGGAGACAGGGACAGAGAACAGGGTTAAGGCCTTGGACAGGGCGAGGGCCAGAGCTGCTTACAGGGATGAGGACAGGGTTCCGACGGCGGAGGCCTGGCACGGGGACAGGGGCCCGACGGCGGAGGCCTGGCACGGGAACAGGGGCCCGACGGCGGAGGCCTGGCACGGGGACAGGGGCCCGACGGCGGGGGCCTGGCACGGGGACAGGGGCCCGACGGCGGAGGCCTGGCATGGGAACAGGGACCCGACAGCGGGGGCCGGGCACGGAGATCCTCCTCCACGGATGCTGCAGACGGGCAGCGCAGAACAAAGGGGGTCCCAGGGGAACGGGATGGGAACAAGCCATCCTCCCGTGGAATACTAGGGAGCGACGACGAGCCTGGGTCCAAGGGGAACGGGATGGGCACACGCCGTCCTCCTGTGGAATACTAGGGAGCGACGACGAGCCTCACCCCAGGAACGAGGATCACGAAGAGACGCCTTCCTCCCGTGGAATCGGGAGCGATGGCGAGCCGGCTTGACGTCTGGAGTGGGAACACTGGAAAACCTCCCGTAGAGAATTAGAGAGCGAAGACGGTGTCCCACTCCAGGCAAACGGCGACAGGTGGTGATGGCTGGCACGTTGTCTCACGCCGGAGACGCGGCAGCTGATGGTAACATACAGGATGGTAACGTACAGAACTCCATGAACACAGACACAGATACAGATACAGAATGACCCGACAAGGACTGGAAGGGAGGTCCAGGTATATAAAGCCCTCAGGGGCGCTAATCACAAACTATGACAGCTGCGTGATGGTAATTGAACATGAAAGTCCAAGGGTGGGGGCTGGTGAAGAGTAGAGGAGAGTAAATCATCGCAAGGGTGGGGGCTGGTGAAGGAGAGTAGAAGGCAGGGAAAAGTTCTCACAAGGGTGGGGCTGGTGAAGAGTAGGAGGCAGGGAAAAGTTCTCACAAGGGTGGGGGCTGGTGAGGTGAGGAGACAGGGAAAAAAGGTCCAGGGAACAGGCGAATCCTCACAGTACCTCCCCCTCCACGGGAGCCACCGGGCGACCGAAAAAATCAGACAGCGGGGCAGGGGACAAGACTAAGCAACAAACAAAAAAAAACTGGGCCATGCTAGCAGGGGAAGCTACACCTAAAGTGGGGCTAGCAGAGGGACTGGGTAGCTGCCAGAGCATTGCTAGCTACAGGGCCTATGCTAGCTGTACTGCTACATTAGCATAGAGGCTGCTCTAGCTGCCGGAGCTAGGCTAGCAGACAGGGCTGGACTAGCAAAGGAGAACAAGCTAGCTGGAAGGACAGTCCTAGCTGTGGGGAAGAGGGTAGCCAACACGGGAGCTAACGAGGCTAACAGGGGAGCTAACAGGGGAACTAACAGGGGAACTAACAGGGGAACTAGAGGGGACTAACAGGGGCTAACTCACATACACTGTCTGTGCTGGCTGGGGTCGTCGACGGGTCGGGTCGTACTGTTATGGTTTGTAACCGACCCCAATCGCACAACACAAGACAGGTATGAGAGTAAGCCAAAACAGGGCATTTATTTCTTACATAACAAAAAGCGGCACAGTCCCTTTAAGGGAGAACACAAAAACACTAGAGTCAAAGAAATATGGAAAATGCGGCACTGTGCCTTTAAGAGGCGAACAGGCTAAGGGACTAAGGCTAAGGGACAGGGCTAAGGACCAGGGCTAAGTGTCAGGGCCAGGACCAGGGGCACTGGAGAGGGGGACAGGGACAGAGGCCCGGAGAGGCGGGCTGGAGACAGGGACAGAGAACAGGGTTAAGGCCTTGGACAGGGCGAGGGCCAGAGCTGCTTACAGGGATGAGGACAGGGTTCCGACGGCGGAGGCCTGGCACGGGGACAGGGGCCCGACGGCGGAGGCCTGGCACGGGAACAGGGGCCCGACGGCGGAGGCCTGGCACGGGAACAGGGGCCCGACGGCGGAGGCCTGGCACGGGGACAGGGGCCCGACGGCGGGGGCCTGGCACAGGGACAGGGGCCCAACGGCGGAGGCCTGGCACGGGGACAGGGGCCCAACGGCGGAGGCCTGGCACGGGAACAGGGACCCGACAGCGGGGGCCGGGCACGGAGATCCTCCTCCACGGATGCTGCAGACGGGAAGCGCAGAACAAAGGGGGTCCCAGGGGAACGGGATGGGAACAAGCCATCCTCCCGTGGAATACTAGGGAGCGACGACGAGCCTGGGTCCAAGGGGAACGGGATGGGCACACGCCGTCCTCCCGTGGAATACTAGGGAGCGACGACGAGCCTCACCCCAGGAACGAGGATCACGAAGAGACGCCTTCCTCCCGTGGAATCGGGAGCGATGGCGAGCCGGCTTGACGTCTCGAGTGGGAACACTGGAAAACCTCCCGTAGAGAATTAGAGAGCGAAGACGGTGTCCCACTCCAGGCAAACGGCGACAGGTGGTGATGGCTGGCACGTCGTCTCACGCCGGAGACGCGGCAGGTGATGGTAACGTACAGGATGGTAACGTACAGAACTCCATGAATACAGACACAGATACAGATACAGAACGACCGACAAGGACTGGAAGGGAGGTCCAGGTATATAAAGCCCTCAGGGGCGCTAATCACAAACTATGACAGCTGCGTGATGGTAATTGAACAAGAAAGTCCAAGGGTAGAGGAGAGTAAATCATCGCAAGGGTGGGGGCTGGTGAAGGAGAGTAGAAGGCAGGGAAAAGTTCTCACAAGGGTGGGGGCTGGTGAAGAGTAGGAGGCAGGGAAAAGTTCTCACAAGGGTGGGGGCTGGTGAGGTGAGGAGACAGGGAAAAAAGGTCCAGGGAACAGGCGAATCCTCACAGAAATTGTATTAACAGATTGCAGAATGGGTACAATACAGTACAGCTCAATACACACAATTGTTAAGGGGATGCAGACCAGAGAAAGACTTTAGTCTTGTTTACATCAGGGTCCCCCATTTTCAATTCATCATTATTAGTCAGGATGATTGCAATGAGTTTGTATCTTGTTTGCAAATCTTGCAAATGATTATGTCTTGCTGATGGACTCTGTAAACAGGCAATTGGGAATGGAATGCAACCCATCACATTCACAGGTTTGGTGTGAGTGCTCGGCCTGAGTAGTCAGACAATCGTTCACACACCAAACCTGAGGGGAGGGGGCAGGGAGCTCTGTGTCTATTCCATCCTATCCAACCATCCACTACACAGTCAAATATGTATTTTGTTAAAACATTATTGTTACTTACATAATTTCTGTCATTCAGTGGTGGCGATAGTGCGCGCTGCTGTGCATCTACGTTTACAGGCACTGTCTGTGTGCTTTTAGCAGGTGTATTTGCCACCACCTGCAGAATAAACAAACACAAAAAGAGAGAAACCATTAGAACACGTATAGGTTTACTTTATTTATTTGATCAAGGGGGACAGCATACATTAATAAAACATTAATGCACCAATGTTCCATTCCCATTATTGATTGATTGATTGGAAATTGTATTAACAGATTGCAGAATGGGTACAATACAGTACAGCTCAATACACACAATTGTTAAGGGGATGCAGACCAGAGAAAGACTTTAGTCTTGTTTACATCAGGGTCCCCCATTTTCAATTCATCATTATTAGTCAGGATGATTGCAATGAGTTTGTATCTTGTTTGCAAATCTTGCAAATGATTATGTCTTGCTGATGGATTCTGTAAACATGCATTTGTCATGTCTTATGAACCACGATTATTTTCAAGAGAAACAAACAGGCAAATAGCTATAGCTTAGTCAATCTGGACAAATACATTAGGCCTATATTAAAAAAAGAAAATCTGCTAAAATGCTGTTACTTGCCGTTGCCTTCCTGTTTCGTGGTGGTGTGTCGTCACTGCTGCTGGTTTAGCTCTAGGCGACAGCGTAGCAAAACTTAGTTTGCTTTGAAGAAGTAGCTTTCTCCTCTTGGGCGACGGTGCCATCTCATTGTTGCATGCACGCAGGTAGGAGTCAGACATAGCACTGTCGAATGTCTTATCTTATCTCTCTTTATACCGTATGTGATGACGTATTTTAACACACACCTCGGCTCGGCTGACGACCCGAGCTATTATTATGCAGGGCAAGAATGCGACCCCCATCTACTGCTCTTTGCATAATAATAGAACAGGTAGTCAGACTCAGCTCAGAGACAATCAGCTATTTTCTGTGTGTGGTCCTAGTGCTGGCCGCGCGGTCGCAGCGGTCGTCCGTTTATTATCCATGTATTTGTATTATCTCTTTGGACGGTAAAACGTGGGGGGTACAATAACTGTATTCTGAAAACATGCGGGGGACACTTTCCGATGTCCCCGGCCTAAGTTACGCCCCTGGGGTTGGGGTTAGGGTTAGGTTAGGGGACTGTTGAGCAAGTGTTGGGGTGGGCACGGGCACAGGGATGAGATTTTACCTTCTCCTAATCTTTCTGTCTGGGTAACCCTAACCCTAACCCTAACCCTCACCCTAACCCTAATGGGAAGAAAAAAAACACCAAGGTTTTTGCCATGCTAAAGTGTATAACTTTTTTTTAGAGGTAGATAATATTTACTCATTTTAAGTATGTTTGTGTTTCCAATGCACAATATAACGTTAAACTTTCACTATTTGGGCACTTTTACACAATTCCTGTGAGTCTATGGAACACCTCTGTACGTTTCTTTTTTTTATTCATTGTTTTGTATTTGTGAGGATTCGCCTGTTCCCTGGACCTTTTTTCCCTGTCCTCTCCTCACCAGCCCCCACCTTTGGACATTTCCTGTCTCCTCACCTCACCAGCCCCCACCCTTGCGAGAACTTTTCCCTGTCTCCTACTCTTCACCAGCCCCCACCCTTGGACTTTCTTGTTCCTCTACCTTCACGCACCTGTTGGGAGTTTGCAATCAGGTCTGGAGAGTACTTAGGTTGCAGACTCCCCTCCAGTCCTTGTCAGGTCGTTCTGTGTTCATGGAGTGCTGTACGTTACCATTCTGTACGTCACCATCACCTGCCGCGTCTCCGGCGTGAGACGACGGCCCAGCCATCACCACCTGTCGCCGTTTGCCTGGAGTGGGACGCCGTCTTCGCTCTCTAATTCTCTACGGGAGGTTTTCCAGTGTTCCCACTCCAGACGTCATGGCGGCTCGCCATCGCTCCCGATTCCACGGGAGGAAGGCGTCTCTTCGTGATCCTCGTTCCTGGGGTGAGGCTCGTCGTCGCTCCCTAGTATTCCACGGGAGGACGGCGTGTTCCCATCCCGGTCCCCTGGGACCCCCTTTGTTCTGCACTGCCCGTCTGCAGCATCCGAGGAGGAGGAGGAGGATCTCCGTGCCCGGCCCCCGCTGTCGGGCCCCTGTCTCCGTGCCCGGCCCCCGGTGTCGGGCCCCTGTCCCCGTGCCAGGCCCCCGCTAATAAAGTACTCAAAAACAGCATTTTTCTACCTCAAGATCTTAAGCCGTTTTGAGGCTGGGCTCCAACCACTGTGGGGCCTGATGCCTGAGGAGCCACATTATTATGCAGCTGAGTCTCTCTGACATCACAGATCAGCACATTTTCAGATGACTCAGTTCAGTGAGGGTGAATATTGTGAGAGGAGAATTGGAAGAATGCGCCAATATGAGAATTAGAGACATAGATCATATTAATATAAATCCACATAGCTATGAAACAATGCTAAACACTGAAAAAGGCCATTTATAAGATAGTTCCCCTTTAATATATCAAATATAAATAATATTTTTTCATTCACAGGAAGTGACACTAGTAACTACCTCTCAGGCCGGGGCGAGACATATCGCGCACAGCAGGGCGTGCACTGGTTTCATCGCTGTATCCTCGCAGCCAATCAAATAGGTCAACGCACGTAACGCACTGTGCGTTGAAATATGATGTAATATGATGGAAGCCGGGCGCATTTTCAAGCGATCTATATTATCTAAGCAAGCAGCGTCTATACTTTCCGTAGCCGCATTTCTCGGAGACGCTCTAGCCGCATTTCTCGGAGACGCTCTCTGATTGGCCGACGCCTGTTTCTACACTGGTTAAGCTTAGTTACTCTTCGAAGTTGGTTATGGTTAGAGTTTGTCTTAGAGCATGACGGCAAGTTCTTTCGACGGTTAAGCTTAGGCACTCTTTCAAAGTTGGTTAAGGTTAGAGTTTGTCTTAGAGCATGACGGCAAGTTCTTTCGACGGTTAAGCTTAGGCACTCTTTCAAAGTTGGTTAAGGTTAGAGTTTGTCTTAGAGCAGGGCGATAGAACGCCAGGTAGTTTGCAGGCTGTTCGATGCTGTTGTGTTGTGGTGCCTAACCTGGCTAACAAGAAGCTATTTGGCTAGCTGGATGCAGTCTGGACAGTGGATATACTAACTACAGTCTGGGACTGTGGGACAGTGGACATATACACTTTAACAAGCCCTCCTGGACCACGTTTCAACTAAACAAAGTGAGTTAATGCGGTCTCTCTCTCTCTCTCTCTCTCTCTCTCTCTCTCTCTCTCTTCTCTCTCTCTCTCTCTCTCTCTCTCTCTCTCTCTCTCTCTCTCTCTCGCTCTCTCTCTCTCTCGCTCTCTCTCTCAACACAGCGTGTTGTTGTTGAACTATAACATTTAATTTCGCCGCAGGTGACGCATAATGGATGAATGAATGAATGGTAACTTGTTTAAAATGACAAGATATATATATATATGTGTTCATTATTGGATTGATCATACGTGTACTAGTGTAGTATGAATGAACTCGACTTAACGTTGGTAACGTTATGAGTCATTATTCGTTTGGTCAGCTGTTCGCTTGCCCCCCCCCCCCCCCCCTTCACCCCCCCGCGCCCACCCAAATGTAGTTCACACCGGCCGCCACTGAGTCGAATATGGGAATGTGTGAAGCGAAGATACTGTGCTTTCAAAGCGTGACGTCGACATGGGACTATTTATGCATGAATGGTTCTTTGGAGGACGTTATTAGCTTTTGGATGTCATAAGGGGGCTGCAAATTATTTGGGCATCACGTTACATTGATGTGTTGGGGAATCCAGCCTCTGTGGGGTGACATGAAATGAAGCTCCAGAAAGACAGAGGCTGGGGCCCAACAGTTAATGTGGTGAAAAAACTTCTTATTTGCACCCTTATACAGGAGAATGGAAAACATGGAGAGATATTGAAAGCAGTGAGGTATTGGCGAATCATAGATTATGATGTGAGAGCTGAAGCCATCGGCGTATTTAGACCACTATCACTAGGGCACGTGCCCTAGTGATCATAATTTGTGCCCTAGTGATTACATAATAATTCTTATTTTTTTTACTTCGCTTTGAAATATTATAGTGAACTATTTTGCACTGTTTTTGATTTATCTTGTTGAAATCCTCCAACAGGCTCTTTTTTGTAGGTTGAATGGTTTGCACACCCCTATGACAGAGGCTGAGCATACATGGTACATCCCACGCAGTTGAGCCAGGTAAACAGTAAACACACACACAGTGCTCTACGAGGCACCACGTTTCAAATGGACATCAGAAAGTGCTTCGCCAAAGCGTTGCAGAGTAAAAATGAGAGAGGTAAGAGTTATAAGGCTGTCAAGAAAGCCCGCATGAATTTGAAGAATCTCCCATCCCTTAAGTTTAACCACAACGTTACCGGAGGAATTAGCTGCTAGAATAGGCACCGACTATATCTGGTAAGCACGTTGTCGTATGGTCGTAACGTGCGTGCATACCAGATATAGGCTAGCCTAGCTAGGACCTTTATACAGTAATAGCCTATCTATCTGCCTATGCCAGTAATTTTTATATTCTGCAGTTGTCTTTTGGAACAGTCTGCCCAGTGACTTGAAAATCGTCAATGCTGTTAGATTCAACTAAGTTCAGCCTGAAGACTGAATGAATGAATGAAAACTGTATTTAACAGATTGCAGAATGGATACAATACAGCAGGGGTTCCCAAACTTTTCAGGCCGGGGCCCAGAAAATAAGGCGTCAGAGAGCCGCGGCCCAATGCACATCGTCTGTTTTTATTATTTTCTTTTTTTTGCCAGGCGACCGATTTTTTAAGCCAAATATCACTTCAATCCTATTAAGTTAGTTCAAGTTAGTTATTCATTTATATGTGCTATTTATGAGAGGGCTAACTTGTTGCAAAATAATAATGATAATAATAATAGCCTCATTAAAATACTATTGTTGCTTCGGTTGTTTTCAGCGTTTTATGTGCATAATCTGTTATTTAGTTTGAAATGTTCGTTGAAATAAGTAGATTTTTCGTTTTTGTTTATTTATTAAGTTAATATAAAACCATATAGTCACATTTTAGAATACAATAGAATAGAATTTTAGAATACAACTAGAAACACTGTCCTGGCCTGCTTCTAAGTTCAGTGGCCTGACAAAAAAAATTAAAATAAAAAATAAAAAATAAAAAAAAATAAAATAAAAAAAACTTTTTTTTTATTTTTTTTAAATCGTCTCGCGGCCCACCCGTGGCTGCTCGCGGCCCACCTTTGGGTCGCGACCCCGACTTTGGGAACCACTGAAATACAGTACGGCTCAATACACACAATTGTTAAGGGGATGCAGACCAGAGAAAGACGTTTGTCTTGTTTACATCAGGGTCCCCCATTTTCAATTCATAGTGACATTTATGACATAGGGACATACATGACATTATAGGTATTTTAGTACTGTTATATTTGTGACATATACGATATGCAAATATAGTACTGTTACCCATAGATCCTGACAGAGTATATGATGGGCAAGGCTCAAAAGGGACTATAATTAACCTAGACACTCAGCAAAAAGGCACCCTTGCATGTTTATGAGTCTGTTATGTATAAATAGTAAATGGTATATGTGATGTGTTGTGATGTGATGTCATGTCTGTATGATGCATGTCTAAGCATGTCATTCCTATCTATATATCTTTTTTAAATCTATTCTATTCTACAATGAACACTACACAACAACCATCAAACGCACATAGCACACACATCCACACGCACACACTCACTTTAAACAAACACACTGTAGCACCCACTCCCCACACTTTATAGCACACACTCACTTTAAACAAACACACTGTAGCACCCAGTCCCCACACTTTATATTTATTGATAAAGGATTGCACTACAACTCGTACACCTTACTGTAAATTGTACCTAAATTGTACCTCATCCCATTTCTGCTTTGCACTATATAGTATTGTATATTAGTACACTGCATAGTATTGTATATTATATGGTAACTCAGTTACGTCTATTCTTCATCGAACATTGTACATATGTCTATACTGAACACTGTGACCTCATTTTCTACTTCTAATTTACATGCTATACTATGTTATTTGATACTTATCTTGTCTAGCACAGTCTCTGGAGCGTAACAGTAAGAAGCATTTTGTATAAAAGTATTCTGTACTTCTGTATGATAACTATTAAAGAAACTTGAAACTTGCAATGTTCAATGCAATTAAAGCACTTTAAACTTTAAGTATGACTAAATGCTTTCTTGACTATATATATAGTAACTGTTCCAAAATGCATAGATTTCTATGTATTTTAGGGGTTTGGGGGGCTAGCTCTTTTTAATATAAATGTCAGATTGTTTTATTTATTTCATAGATTTCTATGCATTTCAGGAGTTTGGGGGGCTGGCTCCCCAAAATAATTAAATAACATAACCCTAACCTAACCCTAAAACCGAAATAAAGTTAAAAAAAATAGTTACAAAATCCACCCATTTTCGCCCACAAACCGGCCAAATTCGTTCAGAATTATTTGGTGCCCTTCTGTGCCCTAGTGAAGTGCTGGGTCTAGATACGCCCCTGGCTGAAGCTTCATAAAGGATGAGGAAATCAGCAATGATAACATCGCTGATGGTTTATTTTCTTCCTCATTAGTATAGAAAGTATTAAGAATCGATGCCAAGGTGGGTCAAGACAGGCCGGTGGCTGTCTGGGCTAGACTTGGAATGATTTTGTGTCAAGTTGTAATAAATTATATGTAAAAAGTAAGATGGGGTTTCAAATGAGGGCTGTGGTTAAATAAATTTGAATTTTCCCATAGAAGGTGCAGACAGAGAGTGAAGCAGAAATGTGGAGTTAAGCTGTTTCACTAACTTTGATCTGTTGATGTTTTAAGGAGAGAGCGGAATAGCAGAGGAGATGGATTGTGAAAATGTTTACAAGTACTGGACTAATGCACGTTTTTTTCCCCCTGTCTTTGAGTGTTACAGGAAGGCCAGGAAGAAGTGTGATTGGAGTTAAAAAATTTGACCAGTGGCGAAGCGATCAAACTAAAGATAAGGCCTTTGTCTTTGCACAAGTAAATTACATTCTCTCTGTGTGTTTTGAGTAAAAAGAGTCCGTATTCTGGGGTAAAGTAAGACACCAGAAGCGGAGAGAAAATGACACTGTCGATTTAAGTGTGTTTTTATTCCTTTTTGATAGGTTCTCAGCCGGGAGAGCGGAGGTTCTGACGACGACCGGTACCAGAAGCCACAGAACGACTATAAGTCGTGGGTGCCGTATAACACAAGAGGGGAACACATTTTTGTCCTGCAGACGTCAATTAAGAACCTCTGGTTGAATTGAATAACCGGATAACAATAACAGAGAGACTTGCTTTGACGACTATAATATTGTGGTTTGAGATGGAGAGATTGTCTACCTATCTATTAAGTATGGCTTCGGTTGGAAGCCTGGTGAACAACCTGTTCATCTCACAGACGGGGAGGGAACCAGTGGGCGGGAATAAAGGGTGGCCAAATTTGTCTATAATATGGGCCATGGGAAATGGGTTGGACTTGAATGTCATAAGGATTTTGGTTATGTTCATTGAAGTAAATAGAACAAAATGGGGAAAGAGAAGCGAGATTCAAAGGCGACCGGAGTTGGCAGTATCACATCTGTTGACTCAGGAACGTCTTGGGAGTATAGGGGGGGGAATATTAAGTGAAACCGTCAATGTTGAGCAAGAGACCCCCTTAGAGAACCAGCTGGCGAGATTGGACAGTGACTCCCAGCTAACGGAGTTTGAAATGACAGGCCCTGACCTCGGAACAGAGGAGGGGGGAACGGTGGAAATTATGGAGGAAGTGACAGAGGATACTCTGATCTGTGCTGAGCATGATAACGAAGTGCCGGAAAGTGGGTTAACTGTGTCCATTCAGCAGGTGTCTGTGGTACCCGCTTGTGTATATAACTTGCATTGTCCAAGGGTGGAGTTGTAATCCTGTTCAAGATCCATTGATTTAACGTAATGAATGTACATGTAATAACCCTAATGACATTTCGGTGTTCCCTTTCTTTCAAAATGTTCTCTGTAGAATGTATAGAAGAAATTCGGTTTCAGGACGGAGTATAGGATTTCTACAGCACAGAGACACTTTGAATGAATACACAATAGGGGATATGAAGAATTTCCTAGGCAAAAATCAGGAAACTCCTATTAGCTTGTGTGGTTTCTTACTACTGACACCATGATATTAATAAAAAGGTTATTGTTTGCTGTTATGATAAAAGGAGTGCTATGTGGTGTATGTAAAATGCTAAGATTAAGTTGGGAGGGGCCCATAGTCATTCTTACAGAAATTCTGTGTTTTCTTTTGTTTTTGCTACAATATTTAAAGTTGTGTATAGGTATTCGTATTAGTAACAAAGCGTGAGCTCTCAATTAAGTATGATTACTGGGCTATTTTTGATGAATTGTCTTCATCAAAGGGTGGACTGTCATAATCATAAGAGACATTATGATGTCCTAAATAGGATCGGTTAGAGACAATTCTGTCCTTCAGGTCCAGCTGTTCAAACAAAGCCAGCAGGCATGTCTTGAGACAGGATGCAGGCGAGAAGAGACAGCTGTTAAAATAGCCTAAAGGGGAAGTCTTTTGTCTTAAGAGGTTTGTGGTAGAGAGCAGAAGATAGATGGGGCACAAAAGATAACACTAGGTTGTAGTAAAATTTAGTCAACTGTGACCACATGGTTGGATTGACCGGTGCAAAGATTAGCAAACAGCCTGCAACTACAGAAACAGGAATAGCCCACAGCCAGGAACTGAGACAAAAGGGTTCTAATCTGCATTTATTGTCCTAAAGCAGCTGTGGGTGACACAGTCAGACTACCAGAGCTCTGCCCATAAAGCAAACAGAGCGTTTGGATTAAAAGCAGAATATCTAGTTGATATTAGCAATCAAGAGACTCAGAAATAGTGGAGGAATCTTTAGCTTGTCATTCTGAATAGAAAGATATCAAACGCTGGGTTCTCACTATATCGATAACTGGAATTATCAAGTAAATCATTTAAGTATCATATGATTAAATAAACAATAAAGTTGGAAACATTACTCCAGTAATGTTGGATGATCTTATGCTAAATTAAGTGATATGGAGATACTGAAACCTCTGTAAATTACTGTAATTGTCCAACTGCTTATCTGATAGTCAGATTTGGTCAGGGATTTCACGAGGAGGTGTATTGGGACCAGACCAGGGATAAATGTTTAATAAGAAATTACATGATTTAATGCAACAAGTCTATTTTAATCAATCAAGAAATTGTGTGGCAAACGGTCGCATTAAAGAGAGGGAGGCTTTGCCCTCTCTGGCTTACATTCCAGAGAGGGCTTCAGGGTTCGGTTTGGTTGTGTGTGTGTGTGTCTGTCATCTTGATGACGCGAGTAGCAGGGGGCGTGTCTGGAATGTTTAAAAAGCACGCTCCCCGGGAAGAAGAGGAGACCAGACGAACGGAACGAGAGAGAGGAGATACACCACCAGACCACTGGACGTCGATGAAGGGTCCTGTTTCCTGTTGCTGAATACTGCTGATGCTGAAAACTGCGGAAGAAAACCAGAATCATAACTGAACTATTCTTGAAATACTGGAAAATCCAGAACGAGTGTGTATTTGCGATAACAGAATGCTTTGAGACGGCCAATGCCAGGATGCCTTGAATAAAAGTCATTCCATACCACTCTAAGCGCACCCGTGTGGAACTCGGTTTCATCTGCACTTCTACACCTGCACTGACCGGTGGTCGTCCATACACATAGCCAGAGACCAGAGTGCTAGCCAAATATACAACACGCGCACCAGTTAGCCTAGCTTAGCGTCAGTCACTGGAAGTAGGTTCCTCCATTAGCCTAGTTCCCAACGTCTTCCTACTCCTACTGCCTGCACAGAGAAGAAAAAGGTATCTTCTTGTCTAACTCCAGGGTAGTGTTCCTTTAAAGCTTATTTGTTTGCATCCCCTTTGTGGCGTCACAAAGACCCACATCCACACATAGACTAATAGGCAAAACCCATTTAGCATAATATGTCCTCTTTTCAAACCTGTTTGAAAAGTCATGGAAACCAAATGAATGGATGGATGGATGAATTAATTAATAAATTTATTAGTGAGTGAGTGGGTGAATGAATGAATGAATGAGTGAGTGTCACAGCGTGGACACTTGCCAGCTCCTCCCCCCCTGCCCACCAAGATGGCTGCTGATTGAAGTGCTGAGCTGCACTTCGTGCCAAACTTCCCTTTAAATGCCATTATATATGCTTTGATCAGAGATAAACGTAACTTTTTCCAACCTGGATTCACCTGTTAACGAGACGGTGGAGGGACTGGAAGCCTATATTGACGCGTTTTATAAAAAGAGCGCTATGGCGGGTGTGGTAGATTTCCGTCAGAAAGCAAACTGTGTATATGTACAACAAAGCAGAATGGCAAAAACACCAACAGGTAAAATACATTCACTATTTTCCCTTGCTCCTCTACCTCTATAAACAAAAGAAACGAGACACATCACTGATTTGACAACGCAGCTGCTTGGCTCAAGACTTCCTAAAAGGGGTGTTGAAGCAGGCAGATGCTGATTGAGTGAGAGATAGTGTCTCGTTTGAAGTTCCTGGGAAAGTCAATAAACATGGGTGATTTTACAACCCAGGGCCCTAGGCAAATGGTCCAAACAAATTGAATACAAAGAAACTGCCTTGAGAGATGCCAGATTGTCTCTGCTAAAACAAAGCAGCAGTTGATCAAAGAAAAGACCATTTTAAGCCACTCCGTGACCTAAATTAGTTCAAAAACGTCACGGTAGTGAGTGAGCCAATGAGAGCTGAGAATAAGTGTTCTCCAATAGAAACGCTCGAGGCGAGTTTTGGAAACGCCCGCTTGCCGTAAAATTAGAGGCGGAGCCTAAATTGGATATAGCCAAAACTCCTCGCCAGGAGAGGCACAGAAACAACCCACAGACCCAGGAAGCAACAAACACACCTTTTTCTCCACTAGATATTGAGGGCCCTGCAGCAGAGACGGACGCAGCAAGAACATCCTTGAAGCACGAGCAGCTACAAGCTTTTTAGATATTGAACGTTTAGAACTGAATTCTACTGACCTTCGGCATAGCGACTGCTCCCGGTAGAATTCATTGCACCATTCTTTCAAATATTTGATTTGTAATCTGATTGAAATCCTTTTTTCATTAAAAAACGGATCCTTTTTCAAACTGCTCCGACTTCGCTTCATTTCAACGGCCGCGCCATGTGCTCTCTCAGGGTAAGCAGAAACCAGATTAAACATTGGTTATCTGCATTTGGAAAGAGTAGTACTTCTAAGAAGCTTTGTAAGGTTTAAATCACAACGCAGAGTAGGAGTTAAAGCTAGGAAGTTACTACATTTGGTGCTGTGATCCCTTGAATAGAAACGTCCGTTTTGAACGAGAACAAAGGAGAAATTTTTTTTTTCTTCTCTTTCTTCACCTCGAGCACGACAACAACATCAGGTCGTCTTCGCGTGGCCGGGGAGTTGCGCTAGAAGGTGAGTGTTATGGAGTGTACGGGTGTTCAATTCGAACCAAAAGGGGGTTTGCTAAAGACTTAGCCTCATGTAAAAATGAAGAGAAATGTTGGGGTTCACCGCCTATCTGATTACGGGACAGGTTATAGCGTCGTATGGCGACTGACTAAAGGTTTCCCTGGCCAGGTAACGCAATAAGTCTGTGGCATGCGATAGGGAGCGCTTCCTGAATAAATACGAATTCCCAAAAACGTATTTTCGGGAAGAGGAGCGCTAGAATGGTTGGGATTTACGTATTCTGGAGGGGGAAGAGAGCCGTGTGTAATAAGTAAGGCTCTGTTGCTCTTTAGAATATGTAAATCGGTTTGGTAAGATGAATTAGAGCCTTCGTAAATCGGGGAACTGGTGTGTGAGGTTACGGGAATAATACGTAGTGATTAATAGAAGCGGGGTCGTGTTCATGCTTGAGGGGCTCAATAATAGAATGGTTTGCTGGCTGATCGCGTGATAGACTGGACGTGTCTGCGGGAACCTATTCGGCCGAATTAAATGAAGGTGTGTGCTCGATTTTAGAGCGCGTATCGAGCAGATCCGGAGATCTTATTTGACTTTGAGCATAAACAGGCGTGTTGGTTAACTGCGTACGCCGTAACAAAAAATAGTACTTAATGAGTAGTCGATTGAAAAGCTATAGGAAACGATAGGGTAAACTTAAACACTGTCTAAAGTACGGAGGGTAAAATATGCCCAGTGGTTGTTGACGGGATGTGGAGTAGTACCGCACGCGTCAGGGACCATAATGATAATGTTGCAAGCTATGGTTAAACATTTGTTGGTGTACGATGTTTGTGTATGAGTGAAAGGACTTATGGTTATGTTGAACGTGTGTGATGTATATGGATTAAATCTGTAACTTGGCACTTAAAATATGACTGAGAACGTTTTTTAGTGTTGAACCTGGTGCACGCAATATCCACTGCGCCACTCAACTATGCGTGGGGGGAAGCGCGTTCTCGTCAGAACTCGTGCCTATCATAGCGCGCGGCTAGGTTAAAGCTACATGCTACAATAGCTCGTAGTGGCTCGCTTTATTGCAGTATAACTGTAAGGAATGGGCTAATGTTTACAAAGTATTGGCTGGTTGTTTAGACATGTTTAAGGATGCACGATGAATGAGTGGGCCGCTTTAGAGAGGTTAGGAATGAATGAGAGAAACGGATGTATTTGTAAACAAAGTCCCGTGACAAAGCCTCGCGTTGTGCTATTCTGGAGACCAACGAGATCTCAGAATTGCGGACGTGACGTAATTTCGGTGGCGGGGTCTAGCAGGAAGCCGGCCTGCGAGACGAACTACAATTCGGTGCAGGGGATTCTGGGGATTGGGGTTAAAATTGAGTGGGCACGTGGGCTGGCGGTGTGGGGGTGTAGTTGCGTAATGACGCACGTATTGTTAAAAGGTTGGGGGCGCCTCCTGCAGGATGTTGGGGGGTACTGTGGTGCAATAGGCGTGATGTGCGGAAAAGGGCAGCAGGGGGCGATGTTGTCTTAGGAATAGTTATAGCCTATTTGTTTCCACAGTCCCTCTGGTGTAAATGTGCGGGGTGCTTTCAAATCCTCTCGCCATGATGTGCTCCCTCAAGGTCCCCTCCCCTCCCCTTCCTCTTCCTCTCTCTCTCTCCCCTCCCTTTCCTCTCCCCTCCTCTTCCTCTCTCTCTCTCCCCTCCCCTTCCTCTCCCCTCCTCTTCCTCTCTCTCTCTCCCCTCCCCTTCCTCTCCCCTCCTCTTCCTCTCTCTCTCTCCCCTCCCCTTCCTCTCCCCTCCTCTTCCTCTCTCTCTCTCCCCTCCCCTTCCTCTCCCCTCCTCTTCCTCTCTCTCTCTCCCCTCCCCTTCCTCTCCCCTCCTCTTCCTCTCTCTCTCTCTCCCCTCCCCTTCCTCTCCCCTCCTCTTCCTCTCTCTCTCTCCCCTCCCCTTCCTCTCCCCTCCTCTTCCTCTCTCTCTCTCCCCTCCCCTTCCTCTCCCCTCCTCTTCCTCTCTCTCTCTCCCCTCCCCTTCCTCTCCCCTCCTCTTCCTCTCTCTCTCCCCTCCCCTTCCTCTCCCCTCCTCTTCCTCTCTCTCTCTCCCCTCCCCTTCCTCTCCCCTCCTCTTCCTCTCTCTCTCTCCCCTCCCCTTCCTCTCCCCTCCTCTTCCTCTCTCTCTCTCCCCTCCCCTTCCTCTCCCCTCCTCTTCCTCTCTCTCTCTCCCCTCCCCTCCCTCTCCCCTCCTCTTCCTCTCTCTCTCCCCTCCCCTTCCTCTCCCCTCCTCTTCCTCTCTCTCTCTCCCCTCCCCTTCCTCTCCCCTCCTCTTCCTCTCTCTCTCTCCCCTCCCCTTCCTCTCCCCTCCTCTTCCTCTCTCTCTCTCCCATCCCCTTCCTCTCCCCTCCTCTTCCTCTCTCTCTCTTCCCTCCCCTTCCTCTCTCTCTCTTCCCTCCCCTTCCTCTCTCTCTCTCCCCTCCTCTTCCTCTCTCACCCCCCTCCTCTTCCTCTCTCTCTTCCCTCCTCTTTCTCTCTCTCTCCCCTCCTCTTCCTCTCCATCTCCCCTCCTCTTCCTCTCTCTCCCCCTTTTCTCTTTTTCTAGCTTTCTTGCTGTTCTCTCTCTCTTCCTCCTTCTCAAATAGGAGGCGTTTGGGCAGTGCAGAGTATGGCTTATGGGGTAATGTGTTTTATGGGTTGGAACAGGTTTGTTCCAAAGACCCCCCCCCCCCCCCCCTCTCCTGGTTTTCCTTTAAACCCCCCCCCCCCCGCCCCATTCTGCATGTTTTTCTCTCTCTCTCCCTTTTTCCCCCCTCTCTCCCAGTTCCCTTCTGCCCCCATTCCATCCTTTGCCCCACTCGCTGAGCCCTTCTCTCTCTACCCCCTCTTCCTTCTGAGGACCGGCATGGGGATACATGTTTTCCCTCTGGCCTGGTCCTCTCTTGGCCGGTTGGCGATTTCGTTGCGGCCTTTTTTCTTGTCCTGGTATTGTGTTTAGGTTGGGGTCCTCATGTCAGTGGACTGTGGTATGTCTGGTTATAAAGTTGTGTTGTTGTTTGTGGGGATTGCAGGACATATTAGGATACGCGCCGGTGACAGAGGGAAGAAGAAGAGGAAGGAACAGACAAACATGGTTCCTGGTTTGAGTGACAGTAGTAGGCGGGTGCTTCGGGGGTGTGCCGTGGCAATGATTTGGTTGTGTGTGTTGATCGGTACTATAATGTATGATCCATATCTGCGACCTGAACAGCCGGAGGTGGTGATAGTGGGTAGGAGGTCGCAGCCAGACCGTCGCGGTAATCTGTTTTTGGGGATGGCGAGGACTGTGGCTAAGGCAGCGAATAGGTCGGATTGTTATGTGTGTGGCTTGGCCCCGCTGGCGGCCGACGCAGGTCTTCCTTTGATTGCGCACCCCTTAACGAAGTGTCATGCCAACGTGTTGAGGGACGTGCCTCTCTCCGGCCCATGCGACGGGGTGGGTCATGATAAGATGTTGAGGTATTTGGGCCGGGGGTTGGGGTCGAATAAGGCGATAGGTTTTGGGGGTCTGAAGGACACTAGCCCCATTCCGGTGGCGTTTAGGGCGGCTGGGTTTGAGATGTGCGTGGAGGGGAAGTCTGGTGGTAAGGACGTGGGATATTTGGACGGCTGCCTGGGTGAGAGTGGAGTATGGGGTAAGGATTCGGAGGCGCCGGCCCCTAGGGGGGCGTTTTGGATTTGTGGTGAGTATGCGTACGCGGCGTTGCCTATTAAGTGGAGGGGTAGGTGTGCGTTGGGGTATTTGGTGCCAGCTATGAGGGTGTCAGATGTTTTGCCGACGATTCCCAAGTCAAGGAGGAGGAGGATGATGGATGCGGACCATTTTTTCAGGGTGGCGTTTCCCTGGTGGGGGACGTATGCAAACATGGGTGAACTGGACCATCTAGCTCGCGTGTTTGAGGATATGACGGCTACGACCGCGAGAGGTATGGCCCTGGAGGCTCAAGAGTTATGGTCCTTAAGACTGATGGAGCTGCAGTCAAGGACGGGTTTGGACTTCCTGTTGGCGAGTTCAGGAGGCACGTGTGCATTGATTGGTCAGGAATGCTGCACATTTATCCCCGAAAATGACATAGGCGGCATACAGGAGGTTATAGAGCATTTGAAGAATATTACTAGGGAGATGCAGCCCACGCGGGAGGACTCGTGGGAGGGTTGGGGCCAAAGTTGGTTGGGTTATATAGGATGGACGATTGCTAAGTATTTGCTGTGTGCTGTAGTGATGTTTGCGGTTATAGTAGTTTGTGTGAATGTTATCAGGGTGTGTGTGACGTACGTGTTCAGGACTCTCGGCGCGGCTGGTTCTGCGTCTGGGGACCCACACCGCTCGGTTGCACCTGCGTATGCGATGATGGTGATAAAGGATGGCGCGGAGGGTGGCAGGGTAGGTGTGGGCGTTCCGATAAAGCCGTGGTGCCCGGCGTCCGCGCTGGCGACTATTCTCTGATCTGGGTGGTGGACATTCAGGGTTGGGGAGTGGGAGGGCCGGGGCGTGCGTGTGGGTGTGAGGCGGGGGACGTTCCTGGGCGGCCGTGCGTTGCGGTTGACGGGATAGGGTTGTGTGTACAATTGTGTTTTTTTTCCCCCCCATAGTAGGTACGTTTGGAGTGACTGTATGATGTGGGGCGGTGTGCCCGGGGTTCGGTGTTGGGTCTGGTCGGCTATGCATGGCCGTCCGGCAGGGCACTGGACTCTGGGGATACTGGCCTGAAGGACGGGAGAGGTTGCCGGGATGCTGACTGCTGTGTACCTGTGGTGAGGTGGGTTTAGGCCACTGTGGAGGGGCTGTCAAGGTCTCTTCAGTAAACAGGGTCGACACCTCACGGCGTGCGTGGCGCAGCGTCTGTGGCATTCTTTAGATTACCTCTGGGGGACACGTGTCTGGGTGACAGGTGTCCCCTGGGGGGTGTGGTACTGAATAATGAAAAAGAATGTGAAAAAATGAATGCAACTATATTAATCACGATGTTTTTGTTCTCCGAGGGGTATCAGAATTGGAGCAGAATCAAGCGGAAGTAAAGGAGAGCGGAAATTCGAAACATAGGAACCCAGTGTGTTGACAGAGATCGAACGAGAAGAAAAACAGGGAGTAGAAACGGGTGGTATCACACACATGTATCAATTACAATTGTCTCATGTATAAGAGTGTATGAGGAAAGTAAAAAAGATACTCGTACAGTGAATGAAAGGAACCTCTCAGGAATTTGATTAAAAAGACAGAGTAAAGTACAAGTCCGGTTGATAAATTAACAAGAACTGTTGTCATTGTGTGCTCTGATCTCCAGCAGTTCGATTGGACACGCGGAACACCACAAATCAGGTAAGAATAGGAATTTCAACTGAACAAGGGACAGAAGAGAATAGGAAGGGCCCACAGTGCCACTATTGGCTGTCCGAGTAGGAGATAGTCACAAAAGCATAGACACCTACACTTAGATAGGGATTACACAAGCTATTGTTCTGCCTGTTGCCATTGTTACAAGATAAAAAAGACAAGAGAAAAAATGGGGCGAAAACGAGACAATCTAAGCGCATATAAAAAGATAAAAGACACGACCGACGCAGGTAAGTCGACCTTAATTGGGTGGATGGAAGAAAGTCCAGTACAAATTATTGCCAATGAACATGACACGACAAAAGGTAACGAATATTATTTGGACAAAGCAATTTATATATCAAGAAGATGGAATGAAAGATGGAAGCTTTGGCCAGTCGATGGTTCTTTTGATTTGGAGTTAATAGCTCTTATAGGAACACTAATTAAGGCATACACATATCAGGGGAAAGAGAAGGAAAGAGCAAAGAAAAGGTTGCAAGAAAATAGCTTTTTAAAAGCTTTTGCACGGGAAGCTGAGAGTAGAGAAAGTGAAAAGAAGGCCATAGCAAATGGCAATGATGCAGACAAACCTGTAGAGGGGGTAGTCCAGGTCACCATAACTCCCCTGGCCCCTGAGACAACACCTGTCACCGCCCAAAGTGCAGTGCAGTTAGCCTCACCCACCTCAGCCTCCTATCTTATGGCCCAACAGGAAAGAATTGAGGGAGCTTTAGCACCCCCGCCATATGTCAGTAGGAAGGGGGAGACAATATACCCCATCCTACCTTTATTAGAGATGATAAGCCCTTACCAGTTGACAGATGATCTGGGGAACCAAGAGAAGGGACAAGCAAAGACATCTATTCAGCTGACAGCTAGGCAACCAGATAGGTCAGACTGGAATTGGTCAGACAGAGAGGGTGTGGCCGCCTCACGGCGACCAGACAGGTCAGCCCAGACTGGGTCAGTCAGAGAGTATGCAACCACCCCACGACCAAGGGAAAGGATAGAAGAGCTGACAGAGCGAACAAGAGTGATACAAGCAGCTGAAAGAAAGAATAAGGAAGGCTATGAGGCAATGTTAAAAGAGAAAGAGTGGGAAAGGGTGAAGAAGGCCCACGGTCAGCCTCAGAGAGAGTATGACCACCAGAGAGACTACCAGAGAGAGCCTGTCCACCAGCTGGAGTACCCCCAAAGCCCCCAGCATTTTACCTCCCCCCAACCCCAGGCCCACAAGGGGGTAGCACCTGGCAGTCACAAGATTGGTCTCACAATACCACCGCTTGTGACTATAGATGCAGTAGGTGAGGAGCTGGAGACTATCGACATCATACTTGGGGGGCAGATGACACGGATAAAAGACGATCTGACGGAGATAGAGCAGGGGCTCATGGCTTTGGACAAAGATCAAGTGGTCCTAGCTGGACAAAAACCCGACCATGCGGCCATGGAAGCGGAGGGGGAGGAATATCATACGTTCATGAGGACGCGGGCTGGCATTGAGGGAAAGCAAATGGCCCTGCAAGACAAAAGAGGAGAGAAGCAAGAGGCCCTCTTGCAGGTACAAGAGCGTGTAAGGGAGAGAAGACAGACAAGATCACAGACGAAAAACAAGCAAGCCCCTATCCGCATGGCTCCTATAATAATAAGAGGACAGGACCTGGAATATCACCCCCTGAAGGTGTCGGACATGACACAGGTGACTGAGAAATTGCCGCCCCTCCAGAATGGGGCCAATCCTTGGATTGCCAAACTGGAGGAGGTGATGGTTGGCACAGAAATGGCAATGGGGGATGTCAAGAAGATATTGACAACCATGATGGGAAAAGACGGCATGGAAAGGATACTGGAGACGGCTCGCCTGCATGGCCATGTGGGGACTGGAGCGCATGATGCGGACCTGTTCACAGCGTACAGGGGAGTAACGTGGGCGGCCCTACGAGAAGCCTATCCAATGAGATTGCACGCAGACCAAATTCCGATTGGTACTTTGGAGACAACAGGGCACCCCAGGCAATACGTACAACAAGCCTATTCCGCGTGGAAGAACACAACTGGTCAGGAGGCGGGACTTGACCCTATGCATGAAGCCCAGTTAAGAACCAAGATTGAAAACGGCCTCCCCCTAGAGGTAAGACAGAAATTGGCCGAGGTGGTGTCATTGTCAAAGATGGCGCTGGAATTATATATAGATCAAATAGAGCATTACGTTGAACTGTATCGGAAAAAAGAGCAAAGAGCAAAGGAGAAGGATACGGAGCAACAACGTAAGATCATGTACCAACAGCCAACCGAGGTAGTAAAGGTAGTGGAATACCTTCAAGCCTTAGTCCAGGCCCCACAACCAAGAGATGGGACAGGCTATGAAGGGGAACCACAGGGACAGAGACGGGCTCAAGTGGGAACACAAGGGGGTCATGCACCAGAACAACAAAGGTCAAGAGGAGCAATCGGGTGGCAACCACGAGGAAGAGGTGGAGGCAGAGGCCGGAATGCGAATCGGCGGATGGAGTGTTGGTCGTGCGGGGAGACTGGTCATCTCGCACGGGACTGTGGACAGGACTATCAAGCCAGAGGGGGAGACCGGGGAAGAACTTGGCCAGGCCAAGGCCAACCCAGAGTCCAAGACCAGAATGAGAACAATGGCCCGGTAAATCCAGCAAGAGGGCCAGATGAACCACTATGAAGAGGCCCAGAGAGTCCAATGGGGAGGTGTCAGCTGTCAGTGTCGTCTTTAAGGGAGGAGCCTATTGTGTGCGTAACGGTGAATGACAAATCTGTCGAGATGATGGCAGACACCGGCGCGGCCTACACGGTAGTACAACCCCAAGACGCGACGCACCTAACCTTGTCCGGTCGATATGTACGGACAATTGGATTTGAGGGAGTAAACCAGCTGACGGCTGTTACCGAACCTGTGACTCTGAGATATCAAGGCAGGGAAGCGACTCTCCCTGTGCTGGTCTCGGAGAGCACACCTATTAACTTACTCGGCCGAGATGGGCTGGGGTTACTGGGGATGGACATTAAATGTACTGCGGAGGGTTGCGTGATAGCCGAACGAGAAGACCAGTACTATCAGATGGTACAACGAATTGACAGTCAACCACCAGAGATCTATTGTCTAGGGGGATTGGACCAAGAGCTACTTGGCCCCGCCTTACAATGGGAGAAATTTATCACTGCCAATATGCCTGAAGCAAGGGATCCAAAGACCCCCTATCACTGCACTCTGCAGTATCATAGAGATGCAAACTCGTCACAGACTAAGGAGTGGCTGAGGGTGCAACCTGACAAAGTACAGCTGAATGCTACCAATATCATATTGGGGCCACAGGGAGCAGCGTTACGTATTGCACGGAGCGACTATCTGCGTAAAGAGCACGGCATTATGGATAGTGTTCCCCATGTGACTTTGAAGGTAATCAGCTCATGTGATCAACAACACATAGGCGAAATGATGAAAAAAGCTGAAGGGATAGAATTTGAACAGATGAAAGAAAACAAACGGATCTGGATGAGCCCTGATAAAAGGTTTATTAAGATCATGGTTCAAGGCACAGGGATGGGTCGTCCCCAAACTGTGCAATTATCCCAAGAGACACTGGGAGAACTCCCTAATGCATCAAGCCTCCAAGAGGACATGATGGAGGTGGTGCCTGAGACGCTGTGGGCAAAAAACAGCACTGACATTGGACTAATCAAGTCCGCTCAACCTGTGAAGGTGGAGCTTAGACCTGGGGCCACCCTGCCTTGGAAGAAACAGTATCCATTGAAGGAGAAAGCAGTGGCTGGAATCGAGCCACAAATTAAAGGACTTTTAGCTGCAGGAGTCTTACGGAAAACAACTGATCCCCGGAGCAACACGCCGTTGCTACCCGTGGAGAAGCCCGATACCTCTTACCGGCTGGTGCATGATCTAAGAGCTATCAACGAGGTGTTACTTGACTATCCGTCCGATGTCCCCGACCCCCATGTGCTATTGACATTTATCCCGTCGAAAGCTGAGTACTATACAGTTATAGATTTGTGTAGTGCATATTTTAGTGTGCCCTTGAGCGAGGAGTGCCAGCATTTTTTTGGGTTTACTTATAAGGATGAATATTATGAGTATACTAGGATCCCGCAGGGACTAAAGCATTCGCCACACATATTCAACAAAATCCTAAGGGAGGATTTAGAGGGGTTGGATAAAGTCATGACCTCTAGGGTCATTCAGTACATGGATGATCTGATACTGTGCGCGGACGATCAGGAAACATGTCATCGCGATTCCGTGAAACTGTTGCAACTGTTGGCGGAAAACGGCCATAAAGTGTCGTTGAAAAAGTTGCAATATTGTAAACCTAAAGTGATCTATTTAGGACAAACAATTTCACAGGGCCATCGGGCTATTTCAGAAGAACATTTGGTGGCCATAAGGACGGCACCCAAGCCTGTGACGGTACGACAGCTAATGGGATTTCTGGGTATAATGGGGTACAGCTCTCCGTGGGTCGAGAACTATACGGAAATAGTGAAACCATTGAGAGAGATGCTGAAAGAAACGGGCGTTGATAAACTGAGCAGTAAAGTGGTATGGACCGAAGAGGGCTCACGGGCATTCGAAACAATCAAGTCCCGACTGTTAGAGGCGCCGGCCTTGGCGTTGCCTAACTATACCAAGAAATTCATACTATACGTCTCTTCTTCACCAGATCAGAAGCAGGCGTGTGCGGTGTTGGCCCAGAACACAGGGGTGGGGGCGCGACCGCAGCCGATGGCGTACTACTCAATTGCCTACTCGGAAGTAGAGATGGGGATGGCTCCATGCTACCGAGAAATGGCTGGAGTGTATACGATGTACGAAAAAGCCGCAAGTATTATGATGGGATATCCAGTGGATATCATGGTGAGGCATGACTTAAAGAGTCTGTTGGAGTCCGGTAAATATGCACTAACGATGCCTCGCATTAAACACTACTACAGACTTTTGGAACAGGAAGACGTGACGCTGGTCAGGTGTTCCATAACGAACCCGGCAGCTGACATCCCTACGCCTGAGGATGGAGAACCCCACGACTGTTTAGTCGAAGTCGAGAGGTACTCTAAACTCAGAGCAGACTTGCAGGCATTTCCATTTGACAGTCCAGATCTGGAGTTATGGACTGACGGCTCTTGTTATCGTGTTGGCGAGGGACTAAAAGCAGGTTACTCCGTGGTAAGGTCACAGAGCGAAGGATTTGTGGTAGAAAAAGCCGAAGCATTATCACAACCTTGTTCGGCCCAATTAGCAGAGTTGGTCGCACTGACGGAAGCATGTAACATGGCAGAGGGCAGAACTGTGAATATTCATACCGATAGCAGTTATGCCCACGGTACCGCATTTTTACATGGAACAGTGTGGAAAGGGCGAGGTTTTAAGAAAGCTGACGGAAGCGCCATAAAACATTGTAGTCAGATTAAACGATTGTTAGAAGCAATTATGAAACCAAAGCGGATTGCGATAATCAAGTGTGCTGCCCACCAGTCTGACGAGTCAAAGATATCTCGAGGAAACAGAAGAGCAGACGAAGCTGCCAAGGAAGTGACAGGTGCTGACAGAGCAGGCAAGGTATTGGTTATCACACACGGAGTTGAGTTAGAGGACAAGATAACCTACAAAGATGTTTTGACTTTCCAGGAGGAGGCTAGTCAGGTAGAACGGAACCTCTGGATAACCAGGGGAGCTTGTCAGGATGATTCAGGTTTGTGGCGCGACGCCGGTGGATTTGTGGTGGCTCCTGCTGGCCTGGTCGGACTGCTGATCCACACGGCGCACGACTTTTGCCATGCGCATAAAGGAGAGGTAAGGAGAAAAATCAGAGAATATGGCTTTTGGGCGCAAGATTTGATCAGTCAAATTGATCATGTGTTACAGAGGTGTGTAATATGTTTGAAAAACAATATACGTAAGGGGATTAGTGTGTCACCAGGACATATCCCCACGCCCAATGGCCCAATGCGAGACCTTGTAATTGATTACATTGACATGATTAAGCCCATTAATCAGAAGAGATATATTCTTGTGTGTACATATTAATTTTTGATTTTTGATTAGCTGAGCTCTCTCCTTTTTTAGAAATGTTTAGATAGTAAATGCAATGTAAGGTCTTTTCTTTCAGAGTGAATTGCACAAAACAGACACATTTGGTTAAAAAACACATAAGTATAGTCTAAACCTGGTAATTGGTACGATCATCTATTTGTATAAAGGGACGGACCTAGACTGAAGTGAAATTGATATAACTGATACATTGTGTATAACCGGCAAATGAGTGGAAATTGTTAAACGGTGTGAGTGAATAGAGAACTGTGTAAACAAAAATGGATTCATAGTCGGTCAGTGGAGGAGGGAGCTAATGTGGGTGTTGAAAGCAATTGATACTAACAAATATGGAAAATGAGTCAGAAGGATTCTGGAAAGGTTTGGCTCTGAGGAAATTAGGCTAAACAGTAAGGTTAAGGTAATTGTAAACAGTTTGTTTGAGAAAATACTAACAAGTATATTGGGGATCATTAATCCCCAAACCGGGGAACTGTGGTAGATTTCCGTCAGAAAGCAAACTGTGTATATGTACAACAAAGCAGAATGGCAAAAACACCAACAGGTAAAATACATTCACTATTTTCCCTTGCTCCTCTACCTCTATAAACAAAAGAAACGAGACACATCACTGATTTGACAACGCAGCTGCTTGGCTCAAGACTTCCTAAAAGGGGTGTTGAAGCAGGCAGATGCTGATTGAGTGAGAGATAGTGTCTCGTTTGAAGTTCCTGGGAAAGTCAATAAACATGGGTGATTTTACAACCCAGGGCCCTAGGCAAATGGTCCAAACAAATTGAATACAAAGAAACTGCCTTGAGAGACGCCAGATTGTCTCTGCTAAAACAAAGCAGCAGTTGATCAAAGAAAAGACCATTTTAAGCCACTCCGTGACCTAAATTAGTTCAAAAACGTCACGGTAGTGAGTGAGCCAATGAGAGCTGAGAATAAGTGTTCTCCAATAGAAACGCTCGAGGCGAGTTTTGGAAACGCCCGCTTGCCGTAAAATTAGAGGCGGAGCCTAAATTGGATATAGCCAAAACTCCTCGCCAGGAGAAGCACAGAAACAACCCACAGACCCAGGAAGCAACAAACACACCTTTTTCTCCACTAGATATTGAGGGCCCTGCAGCAGAGAGACGGACGCAGCAAGAACATCCTTGAAGCACGAGCAGCTACAAGCTTTTTAGATATTGAACGTTTAGAACTGAATTCTACTGACCTTCGGCATAGCGACTGCTCCCGGTAGAATTCATTGCACCATTCTTTCAAATATTTGATTTGTAATCTGATTGAAATCCTTTTTTCATTAAAAAACGGATCCTTTTTCAAACTGCTCCGACTTTGCTTCATTTCAACGGCCGCGCCGTGTGCTCTCTCAGGGTAAGCAGAAACCAGATTAAACATTGGTTATCTGCATTTGGAAAGAGTAGTACTTCTAAGAAGCTTTGTAAGGTTTAAATCACAACGCAGAGTAGGAGTTAAAGCTAGGAAGTTACTACACGGGCACCAAACCCGATACCAAACGCACCCTAAGTGAGCTGGGCTCGATTGATGCGGATGACCCAACCAGTGACATCCGTGAGTCTTTAACATCTATTCAACATCAACTCCAGAAGCTTGATCTACTCGAACAGCTGACAAACAATGTCAAAGAGTTAAAAGCTTCTGTGGAGTACAACAACTCACTCATCGAGGTGCTAAAGGCAGACAATGCCTCACTCAGGATCGACGTAAACAAACTACAACGTCTGACGGGTAATCTCCAAAAAGAAAATTTCAACATGGCTAATAACATTCTTGACCTACAATGTAGAAGCATGAGAGACAACATAATAATTCACGGACTTCCTGAAACTAAAAATGAAACTCACCAGAAATCCGAGGAACTTTTTAGGTTATTCCTGTCAGATAACCTGAAAATGAAGTTGGTTGAAACCGAAGCTATCCGCTTTTCCAAAGTCCATCGCCTGGGGAAAGCCAAAGTCGACCAGCAGAGGCCCCGTCCCATCGTGGCCAAAGTCATCGATTCAAAGATGAAATCTGCTATTATGTCCAACGGTAGAGAGCTGAAAGGATCCAAATATTCCATCAGTGACCAGTTCCCGGCAGAGATCATGAGTAGACGCAGGCTGCTCTACCCGGTCATGGCGGATGCGAGGAAAAACAAACGGAATGCTTGTATGTTCATGGATAAACTTTATATTGATGGAACTATGTACAGGAATCTCCGTATTACATACTGGCTGAGTGGAGGCGACGAAAACATCTTTCATGACGCTCAGGAGGAGATACTGACTCCAAGTATCCAGCGTGCTTCCCGAGCTGCTGCAAACAATGACGCTTGAAGATGACGTCATCATCACCAAGGCGTCCTCGTTGCTATGACTACCCGGGACCATGACTGAATACACGTAGGACACTGCATGCAGAATGCTGCAGATGCAAGTCTTACCTTGCATACTTCCTTTCTTTTCATTTATCTCTTGTGCTTTTCTTCTCAGTCTCATATCCATTCCATTTGTTTGTTTTTTCCAATTAATTTATTTAATTTTTCCTTCTTGTCTCTCCACCCTCTCTTTCAGATCAATGTTTGATTCTCTCCCTCTCTCTCTCTCTCTCTCTCTCTCTCTCTCTCTCTCTCTCTCTCTCTCTCATATATATATATATTTGCCCTCATCTTTGGCTAGGGAAATGCGGTTAACGTTGGGCTACTCACCCAGACCCTTGGGCTAATGGGTTTGAATGGAGTGGCCTTGGGTTATTGTTATTTTTGTTCTCTGTTTTTGTCTTTCTGTCACCTTTTCCTTTTGTCATATGCGTTTGTTTATGTTCTTTGTCTGCTCTCTCGTCTTGTCTGTGTCTTTGTTGTCTGTCTGTGTTTTTGTTTGTATGTTCTGCTTGCTGCTATCACTCTCTACCTGCACCTCCTTACACAACTCCATTGATCTATCATTTTCAAAGGTACAATTGAAATAGAAACAGTCAGGGGACTAAAGGTTGTTCACATTAATATCAGGAGCATTAGATATAAAATTAATGACCTTAGATCATGGGTTACTCTCTACAAACCTAATGTCATCACTATCTCTGAAACATGGTTATATGAGTTAATTTATGATGCGAGTATGAAAATCGACAACTTCGTGCTTTATCGAGCAGACAGGGATTCTAAAGGAGGTGGGCTGGCCACATACGTAGATTCTAATCTAGTTTCTGAACGTCTATCTCCTGCCATAGAGCCGGTTCATTTTGAAAGCCTTTTTATTAATATTAAGTTTCACGAAAACAAACATTTAACAATTGGCAACATCTACAGGCAACCATCAGCTCCGGCTGAGTCTACTAAATGCATCCTATCAACCATTAATTCTTTTGATAAACAAAATGAAATTATCATATTGGGAGATTTTAATAAAAATTGGCCTGGCCATTCCTGCACCAATGACAGAAACGTATTTAGGAGTGTAAATCTTACCCAGCTAATTAAGGAACCCACTAGAGTGGACAACCGGTCCTCATCTCTCTTGGACTGGATATTCGTCACTAATCCTGGGCGGATCATTAAATCTGGTGTTATGTCTGATTGTTTTAGTGACCATTCTGTTATTTTTTGTGTTTGGAAAATTTTAATCCCAAGCTCTCCACCAAAATACATAACGCTGAGACAAAGTAAAAACATTAACGTGGATCATTTTATTCAAGACCTAATTGGTATAAATTGGAACAGATTTCAGCTAATTCCCTCTGTTGAGGATGCATGGGATTTTTTCCACTCTGAAGTTACTAAAGTAATTGATGTTCATGCCCCCATCAAAACAATTAGAGTGAAAGGTAGACATTTACCGTGGATCAGCTCACATCTTATCCATCTATTTAAAGAAAGGGACAAAGCCTGGGTGAAATACCGAACAACTAAAGACCCTGTGGATTGGGAACATTATAGATATCTGAGGAATTCATCAAAAACTCAAACAAGGAATGCAAAATCCAATTACTACAAAAATAGTTTTAGACATGATTTTCATAATCCAAAACAGTTTTGGAACAAACTGAACACTTTTCTCAATAAAACGGACAAAAAAACTATAAAGCAGTTACAAATCAATAATGACATTATTTCTGATCCTCTACTCATATCCCAAGCATTCAATAAACACTTCTCCTCTATCTGTAGTTCCCAATGCACAGACTCCTATGTTACAGCTGGTTCCCCTAACTTAAGTGCTCATAATGGTTCGTTTTATTTTAAGAAAATTCTGCCTACTGATGTTTACTATGCAATATGTGAACTGAAAGAGAGTTGTGGTGCTGGTCCTGATGGTCTTGAAGCCAAATTTATCAAACTTGCTGCTCACATATTAATGTATCCCCTTGCAGACTTGTTCAACTTATCTTTGTCTACCTCCTCATTCCCATCGATATGTAAATGTGCAAGAGTTACCCCCATTTTTAAAGCTGGAGATTTAAATAATTATAGACCTATTTCCATTATATGCACTATTGCGAACATCTTTGAAAAACGTATTTTTAAACAATTATCAAAATACCATAACCTTGGCAACATTTTATCCCCCTTCCAATCAGGATTCAGACCTCATTACTCTACAACCACAGCTACATTAAAATTCACCAGTGATGTGCTTTTGTCCTTTGACAAAGGCCATCTTACTGGTGCAATATTCATTGATCTTTCCAAAGCGTTCGATATGGTTGATCACTACCTCCTCCTTGACAAACTGTACTCTATTGGTTTACACCGAAATGCCCTACTATGGTTTAGTGCCTATCTTCACAACATGCGCCAGTGTGTTGTACTTCAAGGCTCTCAGTCAGAGTTTTTAACTGTTGAGAAAGGTGTTCCTCAGGGTTCCATATTGGGGCCACTTCTCTTCTCTATATTTATTAATGATCTGCCAGATATTTGTTCCCACTGTCAAGTCCAGCTCTATGCTGATTGTTGTGAAGGATCAGATTAAACCGAATATGTATATTTATTTATATATATATATTTAATTGTATTTGTATATCGTTTGATATCCCCTGTATATTCCTTGTACAATATGCATTGAATATCCCCGTTTCTACTAAACAGCCCATAATAGTTTCATTCTACCATTGGACGAGAACCTGGCGCCAGGTTGCCATACCCCTAGGTCCAAGTTCAATCGTGCCGCCTAACATGTCGAGGCAAACCCCCGGTTCCGCGCAGTAATATGTCGGGCGAAATACGTGTGGTACTATTTGTTCATAGCGCATATATATATGGCGCTCGTAAAGTAGAACTTTCTTTTAGTCCAGTTCTTTACCCTCCAACAGAGTGACAGACGCAAAAGCCTCCCCACGAAGCACGTGCGGTGTAGTAAGGCCTACTTGGCCCAGAATAGGCATTGAGATATCGTGTAGATTAATAGTTGAATGGTCATAGTTTGGCACCATACCGTCGAGTTGGACGTATTCTATTAAGCTAATAATAGTCTATTTATGTATGGTGCATCGTTCGGTTCGAGTTCTACAGTTATCAGTACCCCCATCGTTCCTGACGTTATCTGGACGCTTATCCAGGCTGGTCAGACCCCTAGTGGTGATTGCATCCGAGGAGCTCCGGGTCAAGAGCGACTGGACCTGTATATTGGATTACTCTACCCGACGACGGCGAGCCTTCCACGGCTCTTGGATTATGCTTTGTGTGCTTTGATTATTCCATGGATAAAGGCCAACACTGTCGAGTGTTGGAATTACCCCCCGGAGAGGACTCCAGGTGAGGCGGCGCTCTACACGTGAGGTCGCACCACGTCTCTCCGTTGTGGACCGGCAGATACCGTTCCACAGAGGGTCCAGCTGTATTCGTCTGCTGCCCGAGGTTCTGTGGGCACTGTGTCTAAGACTTTGGATTCTCCCAAGACACCGTCGGCCAGATGGGATACCGCCAGCGGCTTCTCTACCCCCCCCTCCTACTGTCTTACAACCAGCGGGACCCCCCCCCCCCTTAGTGTATCCAGCTATAATCATTTAAGTACCATCGCTATCGTTTCCTAAATATTCCAGGTTGTATACTTACTCCCTGCGCAACCAGAGATTGGACATTCAATGTTGATTTACCTACGAATACTCATTTGCCATAAAAGTGCATAATCAATATTTCAAATCATAAATGTAATTAAGTGAATGTTGTATACACCCTTTGCTGTATTAAATATTCGATTTGGTACATTTGTGTTGGTTCGTTTCATCAGGTGGGAAAGTGTTCATCATACTTATATCTTGTACTGGGTGGCCAGAAGTTAAAGTACATGAGGTAGTGGTATTAAATATCATATCTAACAATACAGTCAGGGAATTGTACCCCTCAGCTACACTGATGATACCGTTATTTATGTCTCTGATAAAAACATTAATCAAATTCAACATTTTATACAGTCAGACTTCAATCTGGTCCAAAAATGGCTTAAAAACAACAAACTATTACTGAATAAGAGGAAGTCTTGTAGCATGCTGCTTGGCCACTCACGTAGTGGTGCAAGTTCCATTGACCTACAGATCAATTTTGAAGACGGCTCCTATCTTGAAAAAGTGGATTCATTTAAATACCTCGGTATCACGATCGATCCAGAACTCTCATTCAAACTTCACATTGAACTTACCATTAAAAAAACATATGGCAGCTTGTGCTCACTTTATCCCTCAATCAATTGTTTCTCATTTGAAGTGAGGAAAAGAATAATCTCCCAAGTACTACTTCCCATTGTAGATTATGCTGATATTGTATACTAATCTCAAACCTCTCAATGTATTATATAACTCCCTATGTAGATTTGTGCTGAGGTGTCCATACAGAACACACCACTGCTCTGTATAGTTCGCTTGATTGGCTGCAGCCTAAGGCAAGAAGGCAACTTCACTGGTACCTATTCCTTTTTAAATGTGTTCACTTTAACTGTCCTTCTTACTTGAAATAGTCTCTGGAACCATATACATCACCATACCCGCTTAGACATTCACAACATCCCTATTTTACTGTTCCCAGAAGAATATTTTCTGAAGCTGGACGAAGGTCATTCCATTACAAAGCTCCATCTGACTGGAACAACCTTCCTCTTTCTCTCAGATCGGTTACCTCTCTTGGCCGCTTCAAGACTTCACTGTATTCACATCTTGAAACTACCTGTGCATGCTTTTAACACTGCTTGTACATACGTCTATTTCTGACTTTGAGATAGGTCATTGTACTGTATACTTGACTTCTTTGTTTAAAATGAGTTGGTGAATGGGGGTGTGGGTGGGAGAGGGTGAGCAAGCTACAGTAACTGTATCTGTACATGTGTGTATTGTGTATTGTGTACTTGTACTGTATGTAATGTTTTACGTTTGTGCATAGGACCCCCTCTAAAATGAGATGCTGCATCTCAAGGGGCTATCCTTTCAATAAATTCTGACCAAATTCTGAGTGAATGGGTGAATGAATGAATTAATGAGTGAATGGATGAATTAATAAGTGAATGGATGAGTAAATTAATAAATTAATGAGTTAATTAATTAATTAATTAATTAATTAATGACTGAATGACTGAATGAATGAATGGATGAGTGAATGAATGAATCAATTAGTGATTGAATGTATTTAAAAAGCAGCTTAAAAAATACACATTAGAGAAATACAGAAATGAGTAATGAGGATAAACAAAGTAATGCTATATTGTGTTATGTAGTTCTGTACTGTATTCACTGCTGTCATGTGAATTAAGTTTTTTTTCTTTTCGTACTATGAGTAAAAGTATATTCTATATTGTATTATACTTAAATTATGTTATAAGTAGTCAAATTAATGGAAGAACAAATGTAAATGTAATGGGGGTAGGGATCTATAAGCTTAGCTTCCCTCTACTCCTTTTTTGGACATGTCTGCTAACTAAATACATTGCTCTTGACTTTTTGTTTATAATTCCTTTTTTTTATGTTTTTTTTTATTGTTTTTAATTTGTTTTTAAATTTGTTTTGATTGTTCTGTTTGACGGAGCTAGATACCGTGATTTGTTTGAAGGAATATGAAGAATACATGTTCAAAAATAAACTTTTTTTATTCATTCATTCATTCATTCATTCATTCATTCATTCATCCATTCATTCATTCATTCATTCATTCATTCATTCATTAATGAGTGAATGAATTCATGAGTGAGCAAATGAATGAGTGAGTGAATGAGTGAATGAATGAATGAATGAATGTGTGAATGGGTGAATAAGTGAATGAATGAATGAATGAATGAATGAATGAATGAATGAGTGAATGAATGAGTGAATGAATGAGTTAGTGAATGCATTAATGAATGCATTAATTAATGAGTGAATTAATTAATGCATGATTGAGTGCATGCATTAATGCATGAGTGAATTAATGAATAAGTGAGCAAATTAATTCATGAAATAATTAATGAATGCATGAATGAATGAATGAGTGGATGGGAGAATGAGAGAATGAGTGAATATGTGAATGAATGAGTGAATGAATGAATGAATGAATGGTCAATGAGACCATAGAAACATGGACATCTGTGTGTATGAAGCTATGAGAGAGAAAGAGAAATAGGCTCACACAGACAGACAGAGAGAGAGAGGCTCACACAGACAGAGAGAGAGAGAGAGAGAGAGAGAGAGAGAGAGAGAGAGAGAGAGAGAGAGAGAGAGAGAGAGAGAGAGAGAGAGAGAGAGAGAGGCTGACACAGACAGTAAACCACCGCTGCTGCAGAATCAGCACCATGGACAACGCTCCCTCCTTTCATCCCTCTCTCTCTCCATCCCTCTCTCTCTCCAGCCCTCTCTCTCTCCATCCCTCTCTCTCTCCATCCCTCTCTCCTCTCACCCCTCTCTCTCCCCCTCTCTCTCTTCCTCCTTCAATCTACCTCTCTCCCTCCTCTCACTCCCCCTCTCTCTCATCCCTCTCTCTCTCCCACCCCCTCTCTCAACTCCCTTCATTTCTCTATCCATCCATCCCTCTCCTTTTCTCTCCCTCTCTCTCTTTCTCTCTCTCTCTCACCCTATCTAGAACCCCCCCTCTTTCCTCAAATAATCCCTGTATCTCTCTCTATATGGTCAGTCTAGTTCTGACGGTGTGTGAGCCACATGCCTGTCGTCAACCCCCCCCCCAAAACAGCAGTGAGACAGACCGACAGAGAGACTGAGAGACAGACTGAGAGACAGACAGACTGACAGATAGCAGACAGACAGACCGACGGAGAGACAGACAGAGAGACAGAATGAGAAAGAGACAGAGAGACAGACAGACAGAACGACGGAGAGACAGACAGACAGACCGACGGTGACACACACAGAGAGACAGAATGAGAAAGAGACAGACAGACAGAGAGACAGACCGACGGAGAGACAGACAGACAGACAGACGGAGAGACAGACAGACAGACAGACGGAGAGACAGACACGCACAGCAGCTGCTTGGCGCACTGGGCTTTATGGATTATTCAGATACTGTATACTTACTGGTCTAAAACCTAATGTTGTTCGGACACAGTTAACAGTTACAACCCGCCAGCCCGGCCGCGTGTGTGTGTGTGTGTGTGTGTGTGTGTGTGTGTGTGTGTGTGTGTGTGTGTGTGTGTGTGTGTGTGTGTGTGTGTGTGTGTGTGTGTGTGTGTGTGTGTGTTTGTGTGTGCATGTGTTATTGGTTTTAAGTAACAATTCATTCTGACAAAAATGTCTGGACCACTGGTTTTGTTGTATTGAGCATTCAAATCAGTCCAATGCGGCAACCGCACAACAGTCAAACAGTCTTCTTTATACTCTGAAATTACTTTGAAAGGTCATATTTTGTGTTTAGCTAAAAACTAAAATTTGTCTGTTGAATTGCAGCCAACTCAAGCGTCTAGAAAAACGCAACTCCA
>NC_140165.1:59541682-59709182 GCF_963971535.1 Notolepis coatsorum | reverse complement strand
TATAAGAAGAGCTATAAGAAGGGCTCTAAGAAGGGCTCTAAGAAGAGCTATAAGAAGAGCTATAAGAAGAGATATAAGAAGGGCTCCTAGAAGGGCTATAAGAAGAGCTATAAGAAGGGCTATAAGAAGAGCTATAAGAAGTGCTATAAGAAGGGCTCTACGAAGGGCTATAAGAAGAGCTATAAGAATGGCTATAAGAAGGGCTATAAGAAGAGCTATAAGAAGAGCTATAAGAAGAGCTATAAGAAGGGCTCTAAGAAGAGCTATAAGAAGAGCTATAAGAAGGGCTCTAAGAAGAGCTATAAGAAGAGCTATAAGAAGGGCTACAAGAAGTGCTATAAGAAGAGCTATAAGAACAGCTATAAGAAGGGCTATAAGAAGAGCTATAAGAAGAGCTATAAGAAGGGCTATAAGAAAAGCTATAAGAAGGGCTATAAGAAGATCTCTAAGAAGGGCTCTAAGAAGAGCTATAAGAAGGGCTATAAGAAGGGCTATAAGAAGGGCTATAAGAAGAGCTATAAGAAGAGCTATAAGAAGAGCTATAAGAAGGGCTCTAAGAAGGGCTATAAGAAGAGATATAAGAAGAGCTATAAGAAGAGCTATAAGAAGGGCTCTAAGAAGGGCTACAAGAAGGGCTATAAGAAGGGCTATAAGAAGGGCTCTAAGAAGGGCTATAAGAAGGGCTATAAGAAGGGCTCTAAGAAGGGCTCTAAGAAGGGCTCTAAGAGGAGCTATAAGAAGAGCTATAAGAAGGGCTATAAGAAGAGCTATAAGAAGGGATATAAGAAGAGCTATAAGAAGGGCTATAAGAAGAGCTATAAGAAGAGCTATAAGAAGTGCTATAAGAAGAGCTATAAGAAGAGCTATAAGAAGTGCTATAAGAAGAGCTATAAGAAGGGCTATAAGAAGTGCTATGAGAAGAGCTCTAAGAAGGGCTATAAGAAGGGCTATAAGAAGGGCTCTAAGAAGCTATAAGAAGAGCTATAAGAAGAGCTATAAGAAGGGCTCTAAGAAGAGCTATAAGAAGAGCTATAAGAAGAGCTATAAGAAGGGCTATAAGAAGGGCTCTAAGAAGGGCTATGAGAAGAGCTATAAGAAGGGCTATAAGAAGAGCTATAAGAAGGGCTCTAAGAAGGGCTATCAGAAGGGCTATAAGAAGGGCTCTAAGAAGCTATAAGAAGAGCTATAAGAAGGGCTATAAGAAGGGCTCTAAGAAGAGCTATAAGAAGGGCTATAAGAAGAGCTATAAGAAGGGCTATAAGAAGGGCTCTAAGAAGGGCTATAAGAAGGGCTCTAAGAAGGGCTATGAGAAGAGCTATAAGAAGGGCTATAAGAAGAGCTATAAGAAGGGCTCTAAGAAGGGCTATCAGAAGGGCTATAAGAAGGGCTATAAGAAGGGCTCTAAGAAGGGCTATAAGAAGGGCTATAAGAAGGGCTCTAAGAAGCTATAAGAAGAGCTATAAGAAGAGCTATAAGAAGGGCTATAAGAAGAGCTATAAGAAGGGCTCTAAGAAGGGCTATAAGAAGAGCTATAAGAAGAGCTATAAGAAGGACTATAAGAAGGGCTCTAAGAAGAGCTATAAGAAGGGCTATAAGAAGAGCTATAAGAAGGACTATAAGAAGAGCTATAAGAAGGGCTCTAAGAAGCGCTATAAGAAGAGCTATAAGAAGGGCTATAAGAAGCGCTACAAGAAAGGCTCTAAGAAGAGCTATAAGAAGGGCTATAAGAAGAGCTATAAGAAGGGCTATAAGAAGGGCTACAAGAAAGGCTCTAAGAAGAACTATAAGAAGGGCTATAAGAAGAGCTATAAGAAGGGCTCTAAAAAGGGCTATAAGAAGAGCTATAAGAAGAGCTATAAGAAGGACTATAAGAAGGGCTATAAGAAGGACTATAAGAAGGGCTCTAAGAAGAGCTATAAGAAGAGCTATAAGAAGAGCTATAAGAAGGACTATAAGAAGAGCTATAAGAAGGACTATAAGAAGGGCTCTAAGAAGAGCTATAAGAAGAGCTATAAGAAGGGCTATAAGAAGGGCTACAAGAAAGGCTCTAAGAAGAGCTATAAGAAGGGCTATAAGAAGAGCTATAAGAAGGGCTATAAGAAGGGCTATAAGAAGGGCTCTAAGAAGCTCTAAGAAGAGCTATAAGAAGAGCTATAAGAAGGGCTATAAGAAGAGCTATAAGAAGGGCTCTAAGAAGGGCTATAAGAAGAGCTATAAGAAGAGCTATAAGAAGGACTATAAGAATAGCTATAAGAAGGACTATAAGAAGGGCTCTAAGAAGAGCTATAAGAAGAGCTATAAGAAGAGCTATAAGAAGGACTATAAGAAGAGCTATAAGAAGGACTATAAGAAGGGCTCTAAGAAGAGCTATAAGAAGAGCTATAAGAAGGGCTATAAGAAGGGCTACAAGAAAGGCTCTAAGAAGAGCTATAAGAAGGGCTCTAAGAAGAGCTATAAGAAGGGCTATAAGAAGAGCTATAAGAAGGGCTCTAAGAAGGGCTATAAGAAGAGCTATAAGAAGAGCTATAAGAAGGACTATAAGCAGAGCTATAAGAAGGACTATAAGAAGGGCTCTAAGCAGAGCTATAAGAAGAGCTATAAGAAGAGCTATAAGAAGGACTATAAGAAGAGCTATAAGAAGGACTATAAGAAGGGCTCTAAGAAGAGCTATAAGAAGAGCTATAAGAAGGGCTATAAGAAGGGCTACAAGAAAGGCTCTAAGAAGGGCTATAAGAAGGGCTATAAGAAGAGCTATAAGAAGGGCTATAAGAAGGGCTACAAGAAAGGCTCTAAGAAGAGCTATAAGAAGGGCTATAAGAAGAGCTATAAGGAGGGCTCTAAGAAGGGCTCTAAGAAGGGCTATAAGAAGGGCTATAAGAAGGGCTATAAGAAGAGCTATAAGAAGGGCTATAAGAAGGGCTCTAAGAAGGGCTATAAGAAGGGCTATAAGAAGGGCTCTAAGAAGGGCTCTAAGAAGGGCTATAAGAAGGGCTATAAGAAGAGCTATAAGAAGTGCTATAAGAAGAGCTGTAAGAAGTGCTATAAGAAGAGCTATAAGAAGAGCTATAAGAAGAGCTATAAGAAGAGCTATAAGAAGTGCTATAAGAAGAGCTATAAGAAGGGCTATAAGAAGAGCTATAAGAAGAGCTATAAGAAGGGCTCTAAGAAGAGCTATAAGAAGAGCTATAAGAAGGGCTACAAGAAGTGCTATAAGAAGAGCTATAAGAACAGCTATAAGAAGAGCTATAAGAAGGGCTATAAGAAGAGCTATAAGAAGAGCTATAAGAAGGGCTATAAGAAAAGCTCTAAGAAGGGCTATAAGAAGAGCTCTAAGAAGGGCTCTAAGAAGAGCTATAAGAAGGGCTATAAGAAGGGCTATAAGAAGGGCTATAAGAAGAGCTATAAGAAGAGCTATAAGAAGAGCTATAAGAAGGGCTCTAAGAAGGGCTATAAGAAGAGATATAAGAAGAGCTATAAGAAGAGCTATAAGAAGGGCTCTAAGAAGGACTACAAGAAGGGCTATAAGAAGGGCTATAAGAAGGGCTATAAGAAGGGCTCTAAGAAGGGCTATAAGAAGGGCTATAAGAAGGGCTCTAAGAAGGGCTCTAAGAAGGGCTCTAAGAAGGGCTCTAAGAGGAGCTATAAGAAGAGCTATAAGAAGGGCTATAAGAAGAGCTATAAGAAGGGCTATAACAAGAGCTATAAGAAGGGCTATAAGAAGAGCTATAAGAAGAGCTATAAGAAGTGCTATAAGAAGAGCTATAAGAAAAGCTATAAGAAGTGCTATAAGAAGAGCTATAAGAAGGGCTATAAGAAGTGCTATAAGAAGAGCTCTAAGAAGGGCTATAAGAAGGGCTATAAGAAGAGCTATAAGAAGAGCTATAAGAAGGGCTCTAAGAAGAGCTATAAGAAGAGCTATAAGAAGAGCTATAAGAAGGGCTATAAGAAGGGCTCTAAGAAGGGCTATAAGAAGGGCTCTAAGAAGGGCTATGAGAAGAGCTCTAAGAAGGGCTATAAGAAGGGCTATAAGAAGGGCTCTAAGAAGCTATAAGAAGAGTTATAAGAAGGGCTCTAAGAAGAGCTATAAGAAGAGCTATAAGAAGAGCTATAAGAAGGGCTATAAGAAGGGCTCTAAGAAGGGCTATAAGAAGGGCTCTAAGAAGGGCTATGAGAAGAGCTATAAGAAGGGCTATAAGAAGGGCTCTAAGAAGGGCTATAAGAAGAGCTATAAGAAGAGCTATAAGAAGGGCTATAAGAAGTGCTATAAGAAGAGCTCTAAGAAGGGCTATAAGAAGGGCTATAAGAAGAGCTATAAGAAGAGCTATAAGAAGAGCTATAAGAAGGGCTCTAAGAAGAGCTATAAGAAGAGCTATAAGAAGAGCTATAAGAAGGGCTATAAGAAGGGCTCTAAGAAGCTATAAGAAGAGCTATAAGAAGGGCTATAAGAAGGGCTCTAAGAAGAGCTATAAGAAGGGCTATAAGAAGAGCTATAAGAAGGGCTATAAGAAGGGCTCTAAGAAGGGCTATAAGAAGGGCTCTAAGAAGGGCTATGAGAAGAGCTATAAGAAGGGCTATAAGAAGAGCTATAAGAAGGGCTCTAAGAAGGGCTATCAGAAGGGCTATAAGAAGGGCTATAAGAAGGGCTATAAGAAGGGCTATAAGAAGGGCTCTAAGAAGCTATAAGAAGAGCTATAAGAAGAGCTATAAGAAGGGCTATAAGAAGAGCTATAAGAAGGGCTCTAAGAAGGGCTATAAGAAGAGCTATAAGAAGAGCTATAAGAAGGACTATAAGAAGGGCTCTAAGAAGAGCTATAAGAAGGGCTATAAGAAGAGCTATAAGAAGGACTATAAGAAGAGCTATAAGAAGGGCTCTAAGAAGAGCTATAAGAAGGGCTATAAGAAGGGCTATAAGAAGCGCTACAAGAAAGGCTCTAAGAAGAGCTATAAGAAGGGCTATAAGAAGAGCTATAAGAAGGGCTATAAGAAGGGCTACAAGAAAGGCTCTAAGAAGAACTATAAGAAGGGCTATAAGAAGAGCTATAAGAAGGGCTCTAAAAAGGGCTATAAGAAGAGCTATAAGAAGAGCTATAAGAAGGACTATAAGAAGGGCTATAAGAAGGACTATAAGAAGGGCTCTAAGAAGAGCTATAAGAAGAGCTATAAGAAGAGCTATAAGAAGGACTATAAGAAGAGCTATAAGAAGGACTATAAGAAGGGCTCTAAGAAGAGCTATAAGAAGAGCTATAAGAAGGGCTATAAGAAGGGCTCTAAGAAGAGCTATAAGAAGAGCTATAAGAAGGGCTATAAGAAAAGCTATAAGAAGTGCTATAAGAAGAGCTATAAGAAGGGCTATAAGAAGTGCTATAAGAAGAGCTCTAAGAAGGGCTATAAGAAGGGCTATAAGAAGAGCTATAAGAAGAGCTATAAGAAGGGCTCTAAGAAGAGCTATAAGAAGAGCTATAAGAAGAGCTATAAGAAGGGCTATAAGAAGGGCTCTAAGAAGGGCTATAAGAAGGGCTCTAAGAAGGGCTATGAGAAGAGCTCTAAGAAGGGCTATAAGAAGGGCTATAAGAAGGGCTCTAAGAAGCTATAAGAAGAGCTATAAGAAGGGCTCTAAGAAGAGCTATAAGAAGAGCTATAAGAAGAGCTATAAGAAGGGCTATAAGAAGGGCTCTAAGAAGGGCTATAAGAAGGGCTCTAAGAAGGGCTATGAGAAGAGCTATAAGAAGGGCTATAAGAAGGGCTCTAAGAAGGGCTATAAGAAGAGCTATAAGAAGAGCTATAAGAAGGGCTATAAGAAGTGCTATAAGAAGAGCTCTAAGAAGGGCTATAAGAAGGGCTATAAGAAGAGCTATAAGAAGAGCTATAAGAAGAGCTATAAGAAGGGCTCTAAGAAGAGCTATAAGAAGAGCTATAAGAAGAGCTATAAGAAGGGCTATAAGAAGGGCTCTAAGAAGCTATAAGAAGAGCTATAAGAAGGGCTATAAGAAGGGCTCTAAGAAGAGCTATAAGAAGGGCTATAAGAAGAGCTATAAGAAGGGCTATAAGAAGGGCTCTAAGAAGGGCTATAAGAAGGGCTCTAAGAAGGGCTATGAGAAGAGCTATAAGAAGGGCTATAAGAAGAGCTATAAGAAGGGCTCTAAGAAGGGCTATCAGAAGGGCTATAAGAAGGGCTATAAGAAGGGCTCTAAGAAGGGCTATAAGAAGGGCTCTAAGAAGCTATAAGAAGAGCTATAAGAAGAGCTATAAGAAGGGCTATAAGAAGAGCTATAAGAAGGGCTCTAAGAAGGGCTATAAGAAGAGCTATAAGAAGAGCTATAAGAAGGACTATAAGAAGGGCTCTAAGAAGAGCTATAAGAAGGGCTATAAGAAGAGCTATAAGAAGGACTATAAGAAGAGCTATAAGAAGGGCTCTAAGAAGAGCTATAAGAAGGGCTATAAGAAGGGCTATAAGAAGCGCTACAAGAAAGGCTCTAAGAAGAGCTATAAGAAGGGCTATAAGAAGAGCTATAAGAAGGGCTATAAGAAGGGCTACAAGAAAGGCTCTAAGAAGAACTATAAGAAGGGCTATAAGAAGAGCTATAAGAAGGGCTCTAAAAAGGGCTATAAGAAGAGCTATAAGAAGAGCTATAAGAAGGACTATAAGAAGGGCTATAAGAAGGACTATAAGAAGGGCTCTAAGAAGGGCTATAAGAAGAGCTATAAGAAGAGCTATAAGAAGGACTATAAGAAGAGCTATAAGAAGGACTATAAGAAGGGCTCTAAGAAGAGCTATAAGAAGAGCTATAAGAAGGGCTATAAGAAGGGCTCTAAGAAGAGCTATAAGAAGAGCTATAAGAAGGGCTATAAGAAGAGCTATAAGAAGGGCTATAAGAAGGGCTACAAGAAAGGCTCTAAGAAGAGCTATAAGAAGGGCTATAAGAAGAGCTATAAGGAGGGCTCTAAGAAGGGCTATAAGAAGGGCTATAAGAAGTGCTATAAGAAGAGCTATAAGAAGGGCTATAAGAAGGGCTATAAGAAGGGCTATAAGAAGGGCTATAAGAAGAGCTATAAGAAGGGCTATAAGAAGGGCTCTAAGAAGGGCTATGAGAAGAGCTATAAGAAGGGCTATAAGAAGGGCTACAAGAAAGGCTCTAAGAAGAGCTATAAGAAGGGCTATAAGAAGAGCTATAAGAAGGGCTATAAGAAGGGCTACAAGAAAGGCTCTAAGAAGAGCTCTAAGAAGGACTATAAGAAGTGCTATAAGAAGGACTATAAGAAGGGCTCTAAGAAGAGCTATAAGAAGAGCTATAAGAAGGGCTATAAGAAAGGCCACAAGAAAGGCTCTAAGAAGAGCTATAAGAAGGGCTATAAGAAGAGCTATAAGAAGGGCTATAAGAAGGGCTACAAGAAAGGCTCTAAGAAGAGCTATAAGAAGGGCTATAAGAAGGGCTATAAGGAGGGCTCTAAGAAGGGCTATAAGAAGGGCTATAAGAAGTGCTATAAGAAGAGCTATAAGAAGGGCTATAAGAAGGGCTATAAGAAGGGCTATAAGAAGGGCTATAAGAAGTGCTATAAGAAGAGCTATAAGAAGGGCTATAAGAAGGGCTATAAGAAGAGCTATAAGAAGAGCTATAAGAAGGGCTATAAGAAGGGCTCTAAGAAGGGCTATAAGAAGAGCTATAAGAAGAGCTATAAGAAGAGCTATAAGAAGGGCTCTAAGAAGGGCTATAAGAAGGGCTATAAGAAGGGCTATAAGAAGGGCTATAAGAAGGGCTCTAAGAAGGGCTATAAGAAGGGCTCTAAGAAGGGCTCTAAGAAGGGCTATAAGAACGGCTATAAGAAGAGCTATAAGAAGAGCTATAAGAAGAGCTGTAAGAAGTGCTATAAGAAGAGCTATAAGAAGAGCTATAAGAAGAGCTATGAGAAGAGCTATAAGAAGGGCTATAAGAAGAGCTATAAGAAGGGATATAAGAAGGGCTATAAGAAGAGCTATAAGAAGAGCTCTAAGAAGGGCTATAAGAAGAGCTCTAAGAAGGGCTATAAGAAGAGCTATAAGAAGGGCTCTAAGAAGAGCTATAAGAAGGGCTATAAGAAGGGCTCTAAGAAGGGCTATAAGAAGAGCTATAAGAATAGCTATAAGAAGTGCTATAAGAAGGGCTATAAGAAGGGCTATAAGAAGAGCTATAAGAAGAGCTATAAGAAGGGCTCTAAGAAGGGCTATAAGAAGAGCTATAAGAAGAGCTATAAGAAGAGCTATAAGAAGGGCTACAAGAAGGGCTACAAGAAGGGCTATAAGAAGGGCTATAAGAAGGGCTATAAGAAGGGCTCTAAGAAGGGCTATAAGAAGAGCTATAAGAAGGGCTATAAGAAGAGCTATAAGAAGAGCTATAAGAAGTGCTATAAGAAGAGCTATAAGAAAAGCTATAAGAAGTGCTATAAGAAGAGCTATAAGAAGGGCTATAAGAAGTGCTATAAGAAGAGCTCTAAGAAGGGCTATAAGAAGGGCTATAAGAAGAGCTATAAGAAGGGCTATAAGAAGGGCTCTAAGAAGGGCTATGAGAAGAGCTATAAGAAGGGCTATAAGAAGGGCTACAAGAAAGGCTCTAAGAAGAGCTATAAGAAGGGCTATAAGAAGAGCTATAAGAAGGGCTATAAGAAGGGCTACAAGAAAGGCTCTAAGAAGAGCTCTAAGAAGGACTATAAGAAGTGCTATAAGAAGGACTATAAGAAGGGCTCTAAGAAGAGCTATAAGAAGAGCTATAAGAAGGGCTATAAGAAAGGCCACAAGAAAGGCTCTAAGAAGAGCTATAAGAAGGGCTATAAGAAGAGCTATAAGAAGGGCTATAAGAAGGGCTACAAGAAAGGCTCTAAGAAGAGCTATAAGAAGGGCTATAAGAAGGGCTATAAGGAGGGCTCTAAGAAGGGCTATAAGAAGGGCTATAAGAAGTGCTATAAGAAGAGCTATAAGAAGGGCTATAAGAAGGGCTATAAGAAGGGCTATAAGAAGGGCTATAAGAAGTGCTATAAGAAGAGCTATAAGAAGGGCTATAAGAAGGGCTATAAGAAGAGCTATAAGAAGAGCTATAAGAAGGGCTATAAGAAGGGCTCTAAGAAGGGCTATAAGAAGAGCTATAAGAAGAGCTATAAGAAGAGCTATAAGAAGGGCTCTAAGAAGGGCTATAAGAAGGGCTATAAGAAGGGCTATAAGAAGGGCTATAAGAAGGGCTCTAAGAAGGGCTATAAGAAGGGCTCTAAGAAGGGCTCTAAGAAGGGCTATAAGAACGGCTATAAGAAGAGCTATAAGAAGAGCTATAAGAAGAGCTGTAAGAAGTGCTATAAGAAGAGCTATAAGAAGAGCTATAAGAAGAGCTATGAGAAGAGCTATAAGAAGGGCTATAAGAAGAGCTATAAGAAGGGATATAAGAAGGGCTATAAGAAGAGCTATAAGAAGAGCTCTAAGAAGGGCTATAAGAAGAGCTCTAAGAAGGGCTATAAGAAGAGCTATAAGAAGGGCTCTAAGAAGAGCTATAAGAAGGGCTATAAGAAGGGCTCTAAGAAGGGCTATAAGAAGAGCTATAAGAATAGCTATAAGAAGTGCTATAAGAAGGGCTATAAGAAGGGCTATAAGAAGAGCTATAAGAAGAGCTATAAGAAGGGCTCTAAGAAGGGCTATAAGAAGAGCTATAAGAAGAGCTATAAGAAGAGCTATAAGAAGGGCTACAAGAAGGGCTACAAGAAGGGCTATAAGAAGGGCTATAAGAAGGGCTATAAGAAGGGCTCTAAGAAGGGCTATAAGAAGAGCTATAAGAAGGGCTATAAGAAGAGCTATAAGAAGAGCTATAAGAAGTGCTATAAGAAGAGCTATAAGAAAAGCTATAAGAAGTGCTATAAGAAGAGCTATAAGAAGGGCTATAAGAAGTGCTATAAGAAGAGCTCTAAGAAGGGCTATAAGAAGGGCTATAAGAAGAGCTATAAGAAGAGCTATAAGAAGGGCTCTAAGAAGGGCTACAAGAAGGGCTATAAGAAGGGCTATAAGAAGGGCTCTAAGAAGGGCTATAAGAAAGGCTATAAGAAGGGCTCTAAGAAGGGCTCTAAGAAGGGCTCTAAGAAGGGCTCTAAGAGGAGCTATAAGAACTATAAGAAGGGCTCTAAGAAGAGCTATAAGAAGGGCTATAAGAAGAGCTATAAGAAGGGCTATAAGAAGGGCTCTAAGAAGGGCTATAAGAAGGGCTCTAAGAAGGGCTATGAGAAGAGCTATAAGAAGAGCTATAAGAAGGGCTCTAAGAAGGGCTATCAGAAGGGCTATAAGAAGGGCTATAAGAAGGGCTCTAAGAAGGGCTATAAGAAGGGCTCTAAGAAGCTATAAGAAGAGCTATAAGAAGAGCTATAAGAAGGGCTATAAGAAGAGCTATAAGAAGGGCTCTAAGAAGGGCTATAAGAAGAGCTATAAGAAGAGCTATAAGAAGGACTATAAGAAGGGCTCTAAGAAGAGCTATAAGAAGGGCTATAAGAAGAGCTATAAGAAGGACTATAAGAAGAGCTATAAGAAGGGCTCTAAGAAGAGCTATAAGAAGGGCTATAAGAAGGGCTATAAGAAGCGCTACAAGAAAGGCTCTAAGAAGAGCTATAAGAAGGGCTATAAGAAGAGCTATAAGAAGGGCTATAAGAAGGGCTACAAGAAAGGCTCTAAGAAGAACTATAAGAAGGGCTATAAGAAGAGCTATAAGAAGGGCTCTAAAAAGGGCTATAAGAAGAGCTATAAGAAGAGCTATAAGAAGGACTATAAGAAGGACTATAAGAAGGGCTCTAAGAAGAGCTATAAGAAGAGCTATAAGAAGAGCTATAAGAAGGACTATAAGAAGAGCTATAAGAAGGACTATAAGAAGGGCTCTAAGAAGAGCTATAAGAAGAGCTATAAGAAGGGCTATAAGAAGGGCTATAAGAAGAGCTATAAGAAGGGCTATAAGAAGGGCTCTAAGAAGAGCTATAAGAAGAGCTATAAGAAGGGCTATAAGAAAAGCTATAAGAAGTGCTATAAGAAGAGCTATAAGAAGGACTATAAGAAGGGCTCTAAGAAGAGCTATAAGAAGGGCTATAAGAAGAGCTATAAGAAGGACTATAAGAAGAGCTATAAGAAGGGCTCTAAGAAGAGCTATAAGAAGGGCTATAAGAAGGGCTATAAGAAGCGCTACAAGAAAGGCTCTAAGAAGAGCTATAAGAAGGGCTATAAGAAGAGCTATAAGAAGGGCTATAAGAAGGGCTACAAGAAAGGCTCTAAGAAGAACTATAAGAAGGGCTATAAGAAGAGCTATAAGAAGGGCTCTAAAAAGGGCTATAAGAAGAGCTATAAGAAGAGCTATAAGAAGGACTATAAGAAGGACTATAAGAAGGGCTCTAAGAAGAGCTATAAGAAGAGCTATAAGAAGAGCTATAAGAAGGGCTACAAGAAGGGCTACAAGAAGGGCTATAAGAAGGGCTATAAGAAGGGCTATAAGAAGGGCTCTAAGAAGGGCTATAAGAAGAGCTATAAGAAGGGCTATAAGAAGAGCTATAAGAAGAGCTATAAGAAGTGCTATAAGAAGAGCTATAAGAAAAGCTATAAGAAGTGCTATAAGAAGAGCTATAAGAAGGGCTATAAGAAGTGCTATAAGAAGAGCTCTAAGAAGGGCTATAAGAAGGGCTATAAGAAGAGCTATAAGAAGAGCTATAAGAAGGGCTCTAAGAAGGGCTACAAGAAGGGCTATAAGAAGGGCTATAAGAAGGGCTCTAAGAAGGGCTATAAGAAAGGCTATAAGAAGGGCTCTAAGAAGGGCTCTAAGAAGGGCTCTAAGAAGGGCTCTAAGAGGAGCTATAAGAACTATAAGAAGGGCTCTAAGAAGAGCTATAAGAAGGGCTATAAGAAGAGCTATAAGAAGGGCTATAAGAAGGGCTCTAAGAAGGGCTATAAGAAGGGCTCTAAGAAGGGCTATGAGAAGAGCTATAAGAAGGGCTATAAGAAGAGCTATAAGAAGGGCTCTAAGAAGGGCTATCAGAAGGGCTATAAGAAGGGCTATAAGAAGGGCTCTAAGAAGGGCTATAAGAAGGGCTCTAAGAAGCTATAAGAAGAGCTATAAGAAGAGCTATAAGAAGGGCTATAAGAAGAGCTATAAGAAGGGCTCTAAGAAGGGCTATAAGAAGAGCTATAAGAAGAGCTATAAGAAGGACTATAAGAAGGGCTCTAAGAAGAGCTATAAGAAGGGCTATAAGAAGAGCTATAAGAAGGACTATAAGAAGAGCTATAAGAAGGGCTCTAAGAAGAGCTATAAGAAGGGCTATAAGAAGGGCTATAAGAAGCGCTACAAGAAAGGCTCTAAGAAGAGCTATAAGAAGGGCTATAAGAAGAGCTATAAGAAGGGCTATAAGAAGGGCTACAAGAAAGGCTCTAAGAAGAACTATAAGAAGGGCTATAAGAAGAGCTATAAGAAGGGCTCTAAAAAGGGCTATAAGAAGAGCTATAAGAAGAGCTATAAGAAGGACTATAAGAAGGACTATAAGAAGGGCTCTAAGAAGAGCTATAAGAAGAGCTATAAGAAGAGCTATAAGAAGGACTATAAGAAGAGCTATAAGAAGGACTATAAGAAGGGCTCTAAGAAGAGCTATAAGAAGAGCTATAAGAAGGGCTATAAGAAGGGCTATAAGAAGAGCTATAAGAAGGGCTATAAGAAGGGCTCTAAGAAGAGCTATAAGAAGGACTATAAGAAGGGCTCTAAGAAGAGCTATAAGAAGAGCTATAAGAAGGGCTATAAGAAGGGCTATAAGAAGAGCTATAAGAAGAGCTATAAGAAGGGCTATAAGAAGGGCTCTAAGAAGCTATAAGAAGAGCTATAAGAAGGGCTATAAGAAGGGCTCTAAGAAGAGCTATAAGAAGGGCTATAAGAAGAGCTATAAGAAGGGCTATAAGAAGGGCTCTAAGAAGGGCTATAAGAAGGGCTCTAAGAAGGGCTATGAGAAGAGCTATAAGAAGGGCTATAAGAAGAGCTATAAGAAGGGCTCTAAGAAGGGCTATCAGAAGGGCTATAAGAAGGGCTATAAGAAGGGCTCTAAGAAGGGCTATAAGAAGGGCTCTAAGAAGCTATAAGAAGAGCTATAAGAAGAGCTATAAGAAGGGCTATAAGAAGAGCTATAAGAAGGGCTCTAAGAAGGGCTATAAGAAGAGCTATAAGAAGAGCTATAAGAAGGACTATAAGAAGGGCTCTAAGAAGAGCTATAAGAAGGGCTATAAGAAGAGCTATAAGAAGGACTATAAGAAGAGCTATAAGAAGGGCTCTAAGAAGAGCTATAAGAAGGGCTATAAGAAGGGCTATAAGAAGCGCTACAAGAAAGGCTCTAAGAAGAGCTATAAGAAGGGCTATAAGAAGAGCTATAAGAAGGGCTATAAGAAGGGCTACAAGAAAGGCTCTAAGAAGAACTATAAGAAGGGCTATAAGAAGAGCTATAAGAAGGGCTCTAAAAAGGGCTATAAGAAGAGCTATAAGAAGAGCTATAAGAAGGACTATAAGAAGGGCTATAAGAAGGACTATAAGAAGGGCTCTAAGAAGAGCTATAAGAAGAGCTATAAGAAGAGCTATAAGAAGGACTATAAGAAGAGCTATAAGAAGGACTATAAGAAGGGCTCTAAGAAGAGCTATAAGAAGAGCTATAAGAAGGGCTATAAGAAGGGCTCTAAGAAGAGCTATAAGAAGAGCTATAAGAAGGGCTATAAGAAGAGCTATAAGAAGGGCTATAAGAAGGGCTACAAGAAAGGCTCTAAGAAGAGCTATAAGAAGGGCTATAAGAAGAGCTATAAGGAGGGCTCTAAGAAGGGCTATAAGAAGGGCTATAAGAAGTGCTATAAGAAGAGCTATAAGAAGGGCTATAAGAAGGGCTATAAGAAGGGCTATAAGAAGGGCTATAAGAAGAGCTATAAGAAGGGCTATAAGAAGGGCTCTAAGAAGGGCTATGAGAAGAGCTATAAGAAGGGCTATAAGAAGGGCTACAAGAAAGGCTCTAAGAAGAGCTATAAGAAGGGCTATAAGAAGAGCTATAAGAAGGGCTATAAGAAGGGCTACAAGAAAGGCTCTAAGAAGAGCTCTAAGAAGGACTATAAGAAGTGCTATAAGAAGGACTATAAGAAGGGCTCTAAGAAGAGCTATAAGAAGAGCTATAAGAAGGGCTATAAGAAAGGCCACAAGAAAGGCTCTAAGAAGAGCTATAAGAAGGGCTATAAGAAGAGCTATAAGAAGGGCTATAAGAAGGGCTACAAGAAAGGCTCTAAGAAGAGCTATAAGAAGGGCTATAAGAAGGGCTATAAGGAGGGCTCTAAGAAGGGCTATAAGAAGGGCTATAAGAAGTGCTATAAGAAGAGCTATAAGAAGGGCTATAAGAAGGGCTATAAGAAGGGCTATAAGAAGGGCTATAAGAAGTGCTATAAGAAGAGCTATAAGAAGGGCTATAAGAAGGGCTATAAGAAGAGCTATAAGAAGAGCTATAAGAAGGGCTATAAGAAGGGCTCTAAGAAGGGCTATAAGAAGAGCTATAAGAAGAGCTATAAGAAGAGCTATAAGAAGGGCTCTAAGAAGGGCTATAAGAAGGGCTATAAGAAGGGCTATAAGAAGGGCTATAAGAAGGGCTCTAAGAAGGGCTATAAGAAGGGCTCTAAGAAGGGCTCTAAGAAGGGCTATAAGAACGGCTATAAGAAGAGCTATAAGAAGAGCTATAAGAAGAGCTGTAAGAAGTGCTATAAGAAGAGCTATAAGAAGAGCTATAAGAAGAGCTATGAGAAGAGCTATAAGAAGGGCTATAAGAAGAGCTATAAGAAGGGATATAAGAAGGGCTATAAGAAGAGCTATAAGAAGAGCTCTAAGAAGGGCTATAAGAAGAGCTCTAAGAAGGGCTATAAGAAGAGCTATAAGAAGGGCTCTAAGAAGAGCTATAAGAAGGGCTATAAGAAGGGCTCTAAGAAGGGCTATAAGAAGAGCTATAAGAATAGCTATAAGAAGTGCTATAAGAAGGGCTATAAGAAGGGCTATAAGAAGAGCTATAAGAAGAGCTATAAGAAGGGCTCTAAGAAGGGCTATAAGAAGAGCTATAAGAAGAGCTATAAGAAGAGCTATAAGAAGGGCTACAAGAAGGGCTACAAGAAGGGCTATAAGAAGGGCTATAAGAAGGGCTATAAGAAGGGCTCTAAGAAGGGCTATAAGAAGAGCTATAAGAAGGGCTATAAGAAGAGCTATAAGAAGAGCTATAAGAAGTGCTATAAGAAGAGCTATAAGAAAAGCTATAAGAAGTGCTATAAGAAGAGCTATAAGAAGGGCTATAAGAAGTGCTATAAGAAGAGCTCTAAGAAGGGCTATAAGAAGGGCTATAAGAAGAGCTATAAGAAGAGCTATAAGAAGGGCTCTAAGAAGAGCTATAAGAAGAGCTATAAGAAGAGCTATAAGAAGGGCTATAAGAAGGGCTCTAAGAAGGGCTATAAGAAGGGCTCTAAGAAGGGCTATGAGAAGAGCTCTAAGAAGGGCTATAAGAAGGGCTATAAGAAGGGCTATAAGAAGGGCTCTAAGAAGCTATAAGAAGAGCTATAAGAAGAGCTATAAGAAGGGCTCTAAGAAGAGCTATAAGAAGAGCTATAAGAAGAGCTATAAGAAGGGCTATAAGAAGGGCTCTAAGAAGGGCTATAAGAAGGGCTCTAAGAAGGGCTATGAGAAGAGCTATAAGAAGGGCTATAAGAAGAGCTATAAGAAGGGCTCTAAGAAGGGCTATCAGAAGGGCTATAAGAAGGGCTATAAGAAGGGCTCTAAGAAGGGCTATAAGAAGGGCTATAAGAAGAGCTATAAGAAGAGCTGTAAGAAGTGCTATAAGAAGAGCTATAAGAAGAGCTATAAGAAGAGCTATAAGAAGAGCTATAAGAAGGGCTATAAGAAGAGCTATAAGAAGAGCTATAAGAAGGGCTCTAAGAAGAGCTATAAGAAGAGCTATAAGAAGGGCTACAAGAAGTGCTATAAGAAGAGCTATAAGAACAGCTATAAGAAGAGCTATAAGAAGAGCTATAAGAAGGGCTATAAGAAGAGCTATAAGAAGGGCTATAAGAAGGGCTACAAGAAAGGCTCTAAGAAGAGCTATAAGAAGGGCTATAAGAAGAGCTATAAGGAGGGCTCTAAGAAGGGCTATAAGAAGGGCTATAAGAAGTGCTATAAGAAGAGCTATAAGAAGGGCTATAAGAAGGGCTATAAGAAGGGCTATAAGAAGGGCTATAAGAAGAGCTATAAGAAGGGCTATAAGAAGGGCTCTAAGAAGGGCTATGAGAAGAGCTATAAGAAGGGCTATAAGAAGGGCTACAAGAAAGGCTCTAAGAAGAGCTATAAGAAGGGCTATAAGAAGAGCTATAAGAAGGGCTATAAGAAGGGCTACAAGAAAGGCTCTAAGAAGAGCTCTAAGAAGGACTATAAGAAGTGCTATAAGAAGGACTATAAGAAGGGCTCTAAGAAGAGCTATAAGAAGAGCTATAAGAAGGGCTATAAGAAAGGCCACAAGAAAGGCTCTAAGAAGAGCTATAAGAAGGGCTATAAGAAGAGCTATAAGAAGGGCTATAAGAAGGGCTACAAGAAAGGCTCTAAGAAGAGCTATAAGAAGGGCTATAAGAAGGGCTATAAGGAGGGCTCTAAGAAGGGCTATAAGAAGGGCTATAAGAAGTGCTATAAGAAGAGCTATAAGAAGGGCTATAAGAAGGGCTATAAGAAGGGCTATAAGAAGGGCTATAAGAAGTGCTATAAGAAGAGCTATAAGAAGGGCTATAAGAAGGGCTATAAGAAGAGCTATAAGAAGAGCTATAAGAAGGGCTATAAGAAGGGCTCTAAGAAGGGCTATAAGAAGAGCTATAAGAAGAGCTATAAGAAGAGCTATAAGAAGGGCTCTAAGAAGGGCTATAAGAAGGGCTATAAGAAGGGCTATAAGAAGGGCTATAAGAATGGCTCTAAGAAGGGCTATAAGAAGGGCTCTAAGAAGGGCTCTAAGAAGGGCTATAAGAACGGCTATAAGAAGAGCTATAAGAAGAGCTATAAGAAGAGCTGTAAGAAGTGCTATAAGAAGAGCTATAAGAAGAGCTATAAGAAGAGCTATGAGAAGAGCTATAAGAAGGGCTATAAGAAGAGCTATAAGAAGGGATATAAGAAGGGCTATAAGAAGAGCTATAAGAAGAGCTCTAAGAAGGGCTATAAGAAGAGCTCTAAGAAGGGCTATAAGAAGAGCTATAAGAAGGGCTCTAAGAAGAGCTATAAGAAGGGCTATAAGAAGGGCTCTAAGAAGGGCTATAAGAAGAGCTATAAGAATAGCTATAAGAAGTGCTATAAGAAGGGCTATAAGAAGGGCTATAAGAAGAGCTATAAGAAGAGCTATAAGAAGGGCTCTAAGAAGGGCTATAAGAAGAGCTATAAGAAGAGCTATAAGAAGAGCTATAAGAAGGGCTACAAGAAGGGCTACAAGAAGGGCTATAAGAAGGGCTATAAGAAGGGCTATAAGAAGGGCTCTAAGAAGGGCTATAAGAAGAGCTATAAGAAGGGCTATAAGAAGAGCTATAAGAAGAGCTATAAGAAGTGCTATAAGAAGAGCTATAAGAAAAGCTATAAGAAGTGCTATAAGAAGAGCTATAAGAAGGGCTATAAGAAGTGCTATAAGAAGAGCTCTAAGAAGGGCTATAAGAAGGGCTATAAGAAGAGCTATAAGAAGAGCTATAAGAAGGGCTCTAAGAAGGGCTACAAGAAGGGCTATAAGAAGGGCTATAAGAAGGGCTCTAAGAAGGGCTATAAGAAAGGCTATAAGAAGGGCTCTAAGAAGGGCTCTAAGAAGGGCTCTAAGAAGGGCTCTAAGAGGAGCTATAAGAACTATAAGAAGGGCTATAAGAAGAGCTATAAGAAGGGCTATAAGAAGAGCTATAAGAAGAGCTATAAGAAGTGCTATAAGAAGAGCTATAAGAAGAGCTATAAGAAGAGCTATAAGAAGGGCTATAAGAAGTGCTATAAGAAGAGCTCTAAGAAGGGCTATAAGAAGGGCTATAAGAAGAGCTATAAGAAGAGCTATAAGAAGAGCTATAAGAAGGGCTCTAAGAAGAGCTATAAGAAGAGCTATAAGAAGAGCTATAAGAAGGGCTATAAGAAGGGCTCTAAGAAGCTATAAGAAGAGCTATAAGAAGGGCTATAAGAAGGGCTCTAAGAAGAGCTATAAGAAGGGCTATAAGAAGAGCTATAAGAAGGGCTATAAGAAGGGCTCTAAGAAGGGCTATAAGAAGGGCTCTAAGAAGGGCTATGAGAAGAGCTATAAGAAGGGCTATAAGAAGAGCTATAAGAAGGGCTCTAAGAAGGGCTATCAGAAGGGCTATAAGAAGGGCTATAAGAAGGGCTCTAAGAAGGGCTATAAGAAGGGCTCTAAGAAGCTATAAGAAGAGCTATAAGAAGAGCTATAAGAAGGGCTATAAGAAGAGCTATAAGAAGGGCTCTAAGAAGGGCTATAAGAAGAGCTATAAGAAGAGCTATAAGAAGGACTATAAGAAGGGCTCTAAGAAGAGCTATAAGAAGGGCTATAAGAAGAGCTATAAGAAGGACTATAAGAAGAGCTATAAGAAGGGCTCTAAGAAGAGCTATAAGAAGGGCTATAAGAAGGGCTATAAGAAGCGCTACAAGAAAGGCTCTAAGAAGAGCTATAAGAAGGGCTATAAGAAGAGCTATAAGAAGGGCTATAAGAAGGGCTACAAGAAAGGCTCTAAGAAGAACTATAAGAAGGGCTATAAGAAGAGCTATAAGAAGGGCTCTAAAAAGGGCTATAAGAAGAGCTATAAGAAGAGCTATAAGAAGGACTATAAGAAGGACTATAAGAAGGGCTCTAAGAAGAGCTATAAGAAGAGCTATAAGAAGAGCTATAAGAAGGACTATAAGAAGAGCTATAAGAAGGACTATAAGAAGGGCTCTAAGAAGAGCTATAAGAAGAGCTATAAGAAGGGCTATAAGAAGGGCTACAAGAAAGGCTCTAAGAAGAGCTATAAGAAGGGCTATAAGAAGAGCTATAAGAAGGGCTATAAGAAGGGCTACAAGAAAGGCTCTAAGAAGAGCTATAAGAAGGGCTATAAGAAGAGCTATAAGGAGGGCTCTAAGAAGGGCTATAAGAAGGGCTATAAGAAGTGCTATAAGAAGAGCTATAAGAAGGGCTATAAGAAGGGCTATAAGAAGGGCTATAAGAAGGGCTATAAGAAGAGCTATAAGAAGGGCTATAAGAAGGGCTCTAAGAAGGGCTATGAGAAGAGCTATAAGAAGGGCTATAAGAAGGGCTACAAGAAAGGCTCTAAGAAGAGCTATAAGAAGGGCTATAAGAAGAGCTATAAGAAGGGCTATAAGAAGGGCTACAAGAAAGGCTCTAAGAAGAGCTCTAAGAAGGACTATAAGAAGTGCTATAAGAAGGACTATAAGAAGGGCTCTAAGAAGAGCTATAAGAAGAGCTATAAGAAGGGCTATAAGAAAGGCCACAAGAAAGGCTCTAAGAAGAGCTATAAGAAGGGCTATAAGAAGAGCTATAAGAAGGGCTATAAGAAGGGCTACAAGAAAGGCTCTAAGAAGAGCTATAAGAAGGGCTATAAGAAGAGCTATAAGGAGGGCTCTAAGAAGGGCTATAAGAAGGGCTATAAGAAGTGCTATAAGAAGAGCTATAAGAAGGGCTATAAGAAGGGCTATAAGAAGGGCTATAAGAAGGGCTATAAGAAGTGCTATAAGAAGAGCTATAAGAAGGGCTATAAGAAGGGCTATAAGAAGGGCTATAAGAAGGGCTCTAAGAAGGGCTATAAGAAGAGCTATAAGAAGAGCTATAAGAAGAGCTATAAGAAGGGCTCTAAGAAGGGCTATAAGAAGGGCTATAAGAAGGGCTATAAGAAGGGCTATAAGAAGGGCTCTAAGAAGGGCTATAAGAAGGGCTCTAAGAAGGGCTCTAAGAAGGGCTATAAGAACGGCTATAAGAAGAGCTATAAGAAGAGCTATAAGAAGAGCTGTAAGAAGTGCTATAAGAAGAGCTATAAGAAGAGCTATAAGAAGAGCTATGAGAAGAGCTATAAGAAGGGCTATAAGAAGAGCTATAAGAAGGGATATAAGAAGGGCTATAAGAAGAGCTATAAGAAGAGCTCTAAGAAGGGCTATAAGAAGAGCTCTAAGAAGGGCTATAAGAAGAGCTATAAGAAGGGCTCTAAGAAGAGCTATAAGAAGGGCTATAAGAAGGGCTCTAAGAAGGGCTATAAGAAGAGCTATAAGAAGAGCTCTAAGAAGGGCTATAAGAAGAGCTCTAAGAAGGGCTATAAGAAGAGCTATAAGAAGGGCTCTAAGAAGAGCTATAAGAAGGGCTATAAGAAGGGCTCTAAGAAGGGCTATAAGAAGAGCTATAAGAATAGCTATAAGAAGTGCTATAAGAAGGGCTATAAGAAGGGCTATAAGAAGAGCTATAAGAAGAGCTATAAGAAGGGCTCTAAGAAGGGCTATAAGAAGAGCTATAAGAAGAGCTATAAGAAGAGCTATAAGAAGGGCTACAAGAAGGGCTATAAGAAGGGCTATAAGAAGGGCTATAAGAAGGGCTCTAAGAAGGGCTATAAGAAGAGCTATAAGAAGGGCTATAAGAAGAGCTATAAGAAGAGCTATAAGAAGTGCTATAAGAAGAGCTATAAGAAAAGCTATAAGAAGTGCTATAAGAAGAGCTATAAGAAGGGCTATAAGAAGTGCTATAAGAAGAGCTCTAAGAAGGGCTATAAGAAGGGCTATAAGAAGAGCTATAAGAAGAGCTATAAGAAGGGCTCTAAGAAGAGCTATAAGAAGAGCTATAAGAAGAGCTATAAGAAGGGCTATAAGAAGGGCTCTAAGAAGGGCTATAAGAAGGGCTCTAAGAAGGGCTATGAGAAGAGCTCTAAGAAGGGCTATAAGAAGGGCTATAAGAAGGGCTATAAGAAGGGCTCTAAGAAGCTATAAGAAGAGCTATAAGAAGAGCTATAAGAAGGGCTCTAAGAAGAGCTATAAGAAGAGCTATAAGAAGAGCTATAAGAAGGGCTATAAGAAGGGCTCTAAGAAGGGCTATAAGAAGGGCTCTAAGAAGGGCTATGAGAAGAGCTATAAGAAGGGCTATAAGAAGAGCTATAAGAAGGGCTCTAAGAAGGGCTATCAGAAGGGCTATAAGAAGGGCTATAAGAAGGGCTCTAAGAAGGGCTATAAGAAGGGCTATAAGAAGAGCTATAAGAAGAGCTATAAGAAGAGCTGTAAGAAGTGCTATAAGAAGAGCTATAAGAAGAGCTATAAGAAGAGCTATAAGAAGAGCTATAAGAAGGGCTATAAGAAGAGCTATAAGAAGAGCTATAAGAAGGGCTCTAAGAAGAGCTATAAGAAGAGCTATAAGAAGGGCTATAAGAAGAGCTATAAGAAGAGCTGTAAGAAGTGCTATAAGAAGAGCTATAAGAAGAGCTATAAGAAGAGCTATGAGAAGAGCTATAAGAAGGGCTATAAGAAGAGCTATAAGAAGGGATATAAGAAGGGCTATAAGAAGAGCTATAAGAAGAGCTCTAAGAAGGGCTATAAGAAGAGCTCTAAGAAGGGCTATAAGAAGAGCTATAAGAAGGGCTCTAAGAAGAGCTATAAGAAGGGCTATAAGAAGGGCTCTAAGAAGGGCTATAAGAAGAGCTATAAGAATAGCTATAAGAAGTGCTATAAGAAGGGCTATAAGAAGGGCTATAAGAAGAGCTATAAGAAGAGCTATAAGAAGGGCTCTAAGAAGGGCTATAAGAAGAGCTATAAGAAGAGCTATAAGAAGAGCTATAAGAAGGGCTACAAGAAGGGCTACAAGAAGGGCTATAAGAAGGGCTATAAGAAGGGCTATAAGAAGGGCTCTAAGAAGGGCTATAAGAAGAGCTATAAGAAGGGCTATAAGAAGAGCTATAAGAAGAGCTATAAGAAGTGCTATAAGAAGAGCTATAAGAAAAGCTATAAGAAGTGCTATAAGAAGAGCTATAAGAAGGGCTATAAGAAGTGCTATAAGAAGAGCTCTAAGAAGGGCTATAAGAAGGGCTATAAGAAGAGCTATAAGAAGAGCTATAAGAAGGGCTCTAAGAAGAGCTATAAGAAGAGCTATAAGAAGAGCTATAAGAAGGGCTATAAGAAGGGCTCTAAGAAGGGCTATAAGAAGGGCTCTAAGAAGGGCTATGAGAAGAGCTCTAAGAAGGGCTATAAGAAGGGCTATAAGAAGGGCTATAAGAAGGGCTCTAAGAAGCTATAAGAAGAGCTATAAGAAGAGCTATAAGAAGGGCTCTAAGAAGAGCTATAAGAAGAGCTATAAGAAGAGCTATAAGAAGGGCTATAAGAAGGGCTCTAAGAAGGGCTATAAGAAGGGCTCTAAGAAGGGCTATGAGAAGAGCTATAAGAAGGGCTATAAGAAGAGCTATAAGAAGGGCTCTAAGAAGGGCTATCAGAAGGGCTATAAGAAGGGCTATAAGAAGGGCTCTAAGAAGGGCTATAAGAAGGGCTATAAGAAGAGCTATAAGAAGAGCTATAAGAAGAGCTGTAAGAAGTGCTATAAGAAGAGCTATAAGAAGAGCTATAAGAAGAGCTATAAGAAGAGCTATAAGAAGGGCTATAAGAAGAGCTATAAGAAGAGCTATAAGAAGGGCTCTAAGAAGAGCTATAAGAAGAGCTATAAGAAGGGCTACAAGAAGTGCTATAAGAAGAGCTATAAGAACAGCTATAAGAAGAGCTATAAGAAGAGCTATAAGAAGGGCTATAAGAAGAGCTATAAGAAGGGCTATAAGAAGGGCTACAAGAAAGGCTCTAAGAAGAGCTATAAGAAGGGCTATAAGAAGAGCTATAAGGAGGGCTCTAAGAAGGGCTATAAGAAGGGCTATAAGAAGTGCTATAAGAAGAGCTATAAGAAGGGCTATAAGAAGGGCTATAAGAAGGGCTATAAGAAGGGCTATAAGAAGAGCTATAAGAAGGGCTATAAGAAGGGCTCTAAGAAGGGCTATGAGAAGAGCTATAAGAAGGGCTATAAGAAGGGCTACAAGAAAGGCTCTAAGAAGAGCTATAAGAAGGGCTATAAGAAGAGCTATAAGAAGGGCTATAAGAAGGGCTACAAGAAAGGCTCTAAGAAGAGCTCTAAGAAGGACTATAAGAAGTGCTATAAGAAGGACTATAAGAAGGGCTCTAAGAAGAGCTATAAGAAGAGCTATAAGAAGGGCTATAAGAAAGGCCACAAGAAAGGCTCTAAGAAGAGCTATAAGAAGGGCTATAAGAAGAGCTATAAGAAGGGCTATAAGAAGGGCTACAAGAAAGGCTCTAAGAAGAGCTATAAGAAGGGCTATAAGAAGGGCTATAAGGAGGGCTCTAAGAAGGGCTATAAGAAGGGCTATAAGAAGTGCTATAAGAAGAGCTATAAGAAGGGCTATAAGAAGGGCTATAAGAAGGGCTATAAGAAGGGCTATAAGAAGTGCTATAAGAAGAGCTATAAGAAGGGCTATAAGAAGGGCTATAAGAAGAGCTATAAGAAGAGCTATAAGAAGGGCTATAAGAAGGGCTCTAAGAAGGGCTATAAGAAGAGCTATAAGAAGAGCTATAAGAAGAGCTATAAGAAGGGCTCTAAGAAGGGCTATAAGAAGGGCTATAAGAAGGGCTATAAGAAGGGCTATAAGAAGGGCTCTAAGAAGGGCTATAAGAAGGGCTCTAAGAAGGGCTCTAAGAAGGGCTATAAGAACGGCTATAAGAAGAGCTATAAGAAGAGCTATAAGAAGAGCTGTAAGAAGTGCTATAAGAAGAGCTATAAGAAGAGCTATAAGAAGAGCTATGAGAAGAGCTATAAGAAGGGCTATAAGAAGAGCTATAAGAAGGGATATAAGAAGGGCTATAAGAAGAGCTATAAGAAGAGCTCTAAGAAGGGCTATAAGAAGAGCTCTAAGAAGGGCTATAAGAAGAGCTATAAGAAGGGCTCTAAGAAGAGCTATAAGAAGGGCTATAAGAAGGGCTCTAAGAAGGGCTATAAGAAGAGCTATAAGAATAGCTATAAGAAGTGCTATAAGAAGGGCTATAAGAAGGGCTATAAGAAGAGCTATAAGAAGAGCTATAAGAAGGGCTCTAAGAAGGGCTATAAGAAGAGCTATAAGAAGAGCTATAAGAAGAGCTATAAGAAGGGCTACAAGAAGGGCTACAAGAAGGGCTATAAGAAGGGCTATAAGAAGGGCTATAAGAAGGGCTCTAAGAAGGGCTATAAGAAGAGCTATAAGAAGGGCTATAAGAAGAGCTATAAGAAGAGCTATAAGAAGTGCTATAAGAAGAGCTATAAGAAAAGCTATAAGAAGTGCTATAAGAAGAGCTATAAGAAGGGCTATAAGAAGTGCTATAAGAAGAGCTCTAAGAAGGGCTATAAGAAGGGCTATAAGAAGAGCTATAAGAAGAGCTATAAGAAGGGCTCTAAGAAGGGCTACAAGAAGGGCTATAAGAAGGGCTATAAGAAGGGCTCTAAGAAGGGCTATAAGAAAGGCTATAAGAAGGGCTCTAAGAAGGGCTCTAAGAAGGGCTCTAAGAAGGGCTCTAAGAGGAGCTATAAGAACTATAAGAAGGGCTATAAGAAGAGCTATAAGAAGGGCTATAAGAAGAGCTATAAGAAGAGCTATAAGAAGTGCTATAAGAAGAGCTATAAGAAGAGCTATAAGAAGAGCTATAAGAAGGGCTATAAGAAGTGCTATAAGAAGAGCTCTAAGAAGGGCTATAAGAAGGGCTATAAGAAGAGCTATAAGAAGAGCTATAAGAAGAGCTATAAGAAGGGCTCTAAGAAGAGCTATAAGAAGAGCTATAAGAAGAGCTATAAGAAGGGCTATAAGAAGGGCTCTAAGAAGCTATAAGAAGAGCTATAAGAAGGGCTATAAGAAGGGCTCTAAGAAGAGCTATAAGAAGGGCTATAAGAAGAGCTATAAGAAGGGCTATAAGAAGGGCTCTAAGAAGGGCTATAAGAAGGGCTCTAAGAAGGGCTATGAGAAGAGCTATAAGAAGGGCTATAAGAAGAGCTATAAGAAGGGCTCTAAGAAGGGCTATCAGAAGGGCTATAAGAAGGGCTATAAGAAGGGCTCTAAGAAGGGCTATAAGAAGGGCTCTAAGAAGCTATAAGAAGAGCTATAAGAAGAGCTATAAGAAGGGCTATAAGAAGAGCTATAAGAAGGGCTCTAAGAAGGGCTATAAGAAGAGCTATAAGAAGAGCTATAAGAAGGACTATAAGAAGGGCTCTAAGAAGAGCTATAAGAAGGGCTATAAGAAGAGCTATAAGAAGGACTATAAGAAGAGCTATAAGAAGGGCTCTAAGAAGAGCTATAAGAAGGGCTATAAGAAGGGCTATAAGAAGCGCTACAAGAAAGGCTCTAAGAAGAGCTATAAGAAGGGCTATAAGAAGAGCTATAAGAAGGGCTATAAGAAGGGCTACAAGAAAGGCTCTAAGAAGAACTATAAGAAGGGCTATAAGAAGAGCTATAAGAAGGGCTCTAAAAAGGGCTATAAGAAGAGCTATAAGAAGAGCTATAAGAAGGACTATAAGAAGGACTATAAGAAGGGCTCTAAGAAGAGCTATAAGAAGAGCTATAAGAAGAGCTATAAGAAGGACTATAAGAAGAGCTATAAGAAGGACTATAAGAAGGGCTCTAAGAAGAGCTATAAGAAGAGCTATAAGAAGGGCTATAAGAAGGGCTACAAGAAAGGCTCTAAGAAGAGCTATAAGAAGGGCTATAAGAAGAGCTATAAGAAGGGCTATAAGAAGGGCTACAAGAAAGGCTCTAAGAAGAGCTATAAGAAGGGCTATAAGAAGAGCTATAAGGAGGGCTCTAAGAAGGGCTATAAGAAGGGCTATAAGAAGTCCTATAAGAAGAGCTATAAGAAGGGCTATAAGAAGGGCTATAAGAAGGGCTATAAGAAGGGCTATAAGAAGAGCTATAAGAAGGGCTATAAGAAGGGCTCTAAGAAGGGCTATGAGAAGAGCTATAAGAAGGGCTATAAGAAGGGCTACAAGAAAGGCTCTAAGAAGAGCTATAAGAAGGGCTATAAGAAGAGCTATAAGAAGGGCTATAAGAAGGGCTACAAGAAAGGCTCTAAGAAGAGCTCTAAGAAGGACTATAAGAAGTGCTATAAGAAGGACTATAAGAAGGGCTCTAAGAAGAGCTATAAGAAGAGCTATAAGAAGGGCTATAAGAAAGGCCACAAGAAAGGCTCTAAGAAGAGCTATAAGAAGGGCTATAAGAAGAGCTATAAGAAGGGCTATAAGAAGGGCTACAAGAAAGGCTCTAAGAAGAGCTATAAGAAGGGCTATAAGAAGAGCTATAAGGAGGGCTCTAAGAAGGGCTATAAGAAGGGCTATAAGAAGTGCTATAAGAAGAGCTATAAGAAGGGCTATAAGAAGGGCTATAAGAAGGGCTATAAGAAGGGCTATAAGAAGTGCTATAAGAAGAGCTATAAGAAGGGCTATAAGAAGGGCTATAAGAAGAGCTATAAGAAGAGCTATAAGAAGGGCTATAAGAAGGGCTCTAAGAAGGGCTATAAGAAGAGCTATAAGAAGAGCTATAAGAAGAGCTATAAGAAGGGCTCTAAGAAGGGCTATAAGAAGGGCTATAAGAAGGGCTATAAGAAGGGCTATAAGAAGGGCTCTAAGAAGGGCTATAAGAAGGGCTCTAAGAAGGGCTCTAAGAAGGGCTATAAGAACGGCTATAAGAAGAGCTATAAGAAGAGCTATAAGAAGAGCTATAAGAAGGGCTATAAGAAGAGCTATAAGAAGAGCTATAAGAAGGGCTCTAAGAAGGGCTATAAGAAGAGCTATAAGAAGAGCTATAAGAAGAGCTATAAGAAGGGCTACAAGAAGGGCTACAAGAAGGGCTATAAGAAGGGCTATAAGAAGGGCTATAAGAAGGGCTCTAAGAAGGGCTATAAGAAGAGCTATAAGAAGGGCTATAAGAAGAGCTATAAGAAGAGCTATAAGAAGTGCTATAAGAAGAGCTATAAGAAAAGCTATAAGAAGTGCTATAAGAAGAGCTATAAGAAGGGCTATAAGAAGTGCTATAAGAAGAGCTCTAAGAAGGGCTATAAGAAGGGCTATAAGAAGAGCTATAAGAAGAGCTATAAGAAGGGCTCTAAGAAGGGCTACAAGAAGGGCTATAAGAAGGGCTATAAGAAGGGCTCTAAGAAGGGCTATAAGAAAGGCTATAAGAAGGGCTCTAAGAAGGGCTCTAAGAAGGGCTCTAAGAAGGGCTCTAAGAGGAGCTATAAGAACTATAAGAAGGGCTATAAGAAGAGCTATAAGAAGGGCTATAAGAAGAGCTATAAGAAGAGCTATAAGAAGTGCTATAAGAAGAGCTATAAGAAGAGCTATAAGAAGAGCTATAAGAAGGGCTATAAGAAGTGCTATAAGAAGAGCTCTAAGAAGGGCTATAAGAAGGGCTATAAGAAGAGCTATAAGAAGAGCTATAAGAAGAGCTATAAGAAGGGCTCTAAGAAGAGCTATAAGAAGAGCTATAAGAAGAGCTATAAGAAGGGCTATAAGAAGGGCTCTAAGAAGCTATAAGAAGAGCTATAAGAAGGGCTATAAGAAGGGCTCTAAGAAGAGCTATAAGAAGGGCTATAAGAAGAGCTATAAGAAGGGCTATAAGAAGGGCTCTAAGAAGGGCTATAAGAAGGGCTCTAAGAAGGGCTATGAGAAGAGCTATAAGAAGGGCTATAAGAAGAGCTATAAGAAGGGCTCTAAGAAGGGCTATCAGAAGGGCTATAAGAAGGGCTATAAGAAGGGCTCTAAGAAGGGCTATAAGAAGGGCTCTAAGAAGCTATAAGAAGAGCTATAAGAAGAGCTATAAGAAGGGCTATAAGAAGAGCTATAAGAAGGGCTCTAAGAAGGGCTATAAGAAGAGCTATAAGAAGAGCTATAAGAAGGACTATAAGAAGGGCTCTAAGAAGAGCTATAAGAAGGGCTATAAGAAGAGCTATAAGAAGGACTATAAGAAGAGCTATAAGAAGGGCTCTAAGAAGAGCTATAAGAAGGGCTATAAGAAGGGCTATAAGAAGCGCTACAAGAAAGGCTCTAAGAAGAGCTATAAGAAGGGCTATAAGAAGAGCTATAAGAAGGGCTATAAGAAGGGCTACAAGAAAGGCTCTAAGAAGAACTATAAGAAGGGCTATAAGAAGAGCTATAAGAAGGGCTCTAAAAAGGGCTATAAGAAGAGCTATAAGAAGAGCTATAAGAAGGACTATAAGAAGGACTATAAGAAGGGCTCTAAGAAGAGCTATAAGAAGAGCTATAAGAAGAGCTATAAGAAGGACTATAAGAAGAGCTATAAGAAGGACTATAAGAAGGGCTCTAAGAAGAGCTATAAGAAGAGCTATAAGAAGGGCTATAAGAAGGGCTACAAGAAAGGCTCTAAGAAGAGCTATAAGAAGGGCTATAAGAAGAGCTATAAGAAGGGCTATAAGAAGGGCTACAAGAAAGGCTCTAAGAAGAGCTATAAGAAGGGCTATAAGAAGAGCTATAAGGAGGGCTCTAAGAAGGGCTATAAGAAGGGCTATAAGAAGTGCTATAAGAAGAGCTATAAGAAGGGCTATAAGAAGGGCTATAAGAAGGGCTATAAGAAGGGCTATAAGAAGAGCTATAAGAAGGGCTATAAGAAGGGCTCTAAGAAGGGCTATGAGAAGAGCTATAAGAAGGGCTATAAGAAGGGCTACAAGAAAGGCTCTAAGAAGAGCTATAAGAAGGGCTATAAGAAGAGCTATAAGAAGGGCTATAAGAAGGGCTACAAGAAAGGCTCTAAGAAGAGCTCTAAGAAGGACTATAAGAAGTGCTATAAGAAGGACTATAAGAAGGGCTCTAAGAAGAGCTATAAGAAGAGCTATAAGAAGGGCTATAAGAAAGGCCACAAGAAAGGCTCTAAGAAGAGCTATAAGAAGGGCTATAAGAAGAGCTATAAGAAGGGCTATAAGAAGGGCTACAAGAAAGGCTCTAAGAAGAGCTATAAGAAGGGCTATAAGAAGAGCTATAAGGAGGGCTCTAAGAAGGGCTATAAGAAGGGCTATAAGAAGTGCTATAAGAAGAGCTATAAGAAGGGCTATAAGAAGGGCTATAAGAAGGGCTATAAGAAGGGCTATAAGAAGTGCTATAAGAAGAGCTATAAGAAGGGCTATAAGAAGGGCTATAAGAAGGGCTATAAGAAGGGCTCTAAGAAGGGCTATAAGAAGAGCTATAAGAAGAGCTATAAGAAGAGCTATAAGAAGGGCTCTAAGAAGGGCTATAAGAAGGGCTATAAGAAGGGCTATAAGAAGGGCTATACGAAGGGCTCTAAGAAGGGCTATAAGAAGGGCTCTAAGAAGGGCTCTAAGAAGGGCTATAAGAACGGCTATAAGAAGAGCTATAAGAAGAGCTATAAGAAGAGCTGTAAGAAGTGCTATAAGAAGAGCTATAAGAAGAGCTATAAGAAGAGCTATGAGAAGAGCTATAAGAAGGGCTATAAGAAGAGCTATAAGAAGGGATATAAGAAGGGCTATAAGAAGAGCTATAAGAAGAGCTCTAAGAAGGGCTATAAGAAGAGCTCTAAGAAGGGCTATAAGAAGAGCTATAAGAAGGGCTCTAAGAAGAGCTATAAGAAGGGCTATAAGAAGGGCTCTAAGAAGGGCTATAAGAAGAGCTATAAGAAGAGCTCTAAGAAGGGCTATAAGAAGAGCTCTAAGAAGGGCTATAAGAAGAGCTATAAGAAGGGCTCTAAGAAGAGCTATAAGAAGGGCTATAAGAAGGGCTCTAAGAAGGGCTATAAGAAGAGCTATAAGAATAGCTATAAGAAGTGCTATAAGAAGGGCTATAAGAAGGGCTATAAGAAGAGCTATAAGAAGAGCTATAAGAAGGGCTCTAAGAAGGGCTATAAGAAGAGCTATAAGAAGAGCTATAAGAAGAGCTATAAGAAGGGCTACAAGAAGGGCTACAAGAAGGGCTATAAGAAGGGCTATAAGAAGGGCTATAAGAAGGGCTCTAAGAAGGGCTATAAGAAGAGCTATAAGAAGGGCTATAAGAAGAGCTATAAGAAGAGCTATAAGAAGTGCTATAAGAAGAGCTATAAGAAAAGCTATAAGAAGTGCTATAAGAAGAGCTATAAGAAGGGCTATAAGAAGTGCTATAAGAAGAGCTCTAAGAAGGGCTATAAGAAGGGCTATAAGAAGAGCTATAAGAAGAGCTATAAGAAGGGCTCTAAGAAGAGCTATAAGAAGAGCTATAAGAAGAGCTATAAGAAGGGCTATAAGAAGGGCTCTAAGAAGGGCTATAAGAAGGGCTCTAAGAAGGGCTATGAGAAGAGCTCTAAGAAGGGCTATAAGAAGGGCTATAAGAAGGGCTATAAGAAGGGCTCTAAGAAGCTATAAGAAGAGCTATAAGAAGAGCTATAAGAAGGGCTCTAAGAAGAGCTATAAGAAGAGCTATAAGAAGAGCTATAAGAAGGGCTATAAGAAGGGCTCTAAGAAGGGCTATAAGAAGGGCTCTAAGAAGGGCTATGAGAAGAGCTATAAGAAGGGCTATAAGAAGAGCTATAAGAAGGGCTCTAAGAAGGGCTATCAGAAGGGCTATAAGAAGGGCTATAAGAAGGGCTCTAAGAAGGGCTATAAGAAGGGCTATAAGAAGAGCTATAAGAAGAGCTATAAGAAGAGCTGTAAGAAGTGCTATAAGAAGAGCTATAAGAAGAGCTATAAGAAGAGCTATAAGAAGAGCTATAAGAAGGGCTATAAGAAGAGCTATAAGAAGAGCTATAAGAAGGGCTCTAAGAAGAGCTATAAGAAGAGCTATAAGAAGGGCTATAAGAAGAGCTATAAGAAGAGCTGTAAGAAGTGCTATAAGAAGAGCTATAAGAAGAGCTATAAGAAGAGCTATGAGAAGAGCTATAAGAAGGGCTATAAGAAGAGCTATAAGAAGGGATATAAGAAGGGCTATAAGAAGAGCTATAAGAAGAGCTCTAAGAAGGGCTATAAGAAGAGCTCTAAGAAGGGCTATAAGAAGAGCTATAAGAAGGGCTCTAAGAAGAGCTATAAGAAGGGCTATAAGAAGGGCTCTAAGAAGGGCTATAAGAAGAGCTATAAGAATAGCTATAAGAAGTGCTATAAGAAGGGCTATAAGAAGGGCTATAAGAAGAGCTATAAGAAGAGCTATAAGAAGGGCTCTAAGAAGGGCTATAAGAAGAGCTATAAGAAGAGCTATAAGAAGAGCTATAAGAAGGGCTACAAGAAGGGCTACAAGAAGGGCTATAAGAAGGGCTATAAGAAGGGCTATAAGAAGGGCTCTAAGAAGGGCTATAAGAAGAGCTATAAGAAGGGCTATAAGAAGAGCTATAAGAAGAGCTATAAGAAGTGCTATAAGAAGAGCTATAAGAAAAGCTATAAGAAGTGCTATAAGAAGAGCTATAAGAAGGGCTATAAGAAGTGCTATAAGAAGAGCTCTAAGAAGGGCTATAAGAAGGGCTATAAGAAGAGCTATAAGAAGAGCTATAAGAAGGGCTCTAAGAAGAGCTATAAGAAGAGCTATAAGAAGAGCTATAAGAAGGGCTATAAGAAGGGCTCTAAGAAGGGCTATAAGAAGGGCTCTAAGAAGGGCTATGAGAAGAGCTCTAAGAAGGGCTATAAGAAGGGCTATAAGAAGGGCTATAAGAAGGGCTCTAAGAAGCTATAAGAAGAGCTATAAGAAGAGCTATAAGAAGGGCTCTAAGAAGAGCTATAAGAAGAGCTATAAGAAGAGCTATAAGAAGGGCTATAAGAAGGGCTCTAAGAAGGGCTATAAGAAGGGCTCTAAGAAGGGCTATGAGAAGAGCTATAAGAAGGGCTATAAGAAGAGCTATAAGAAGGGCTCTAAGAAGGGCTATCAGAAGGGCTATAAGAAGGGCTATAAGAAGGGCTCTAAGAAGGGCTATAAGAAGGGCTATAAGAAGAGCTATAAGAAGAGCTATAAGAAGAGCTGTAAGAAGTGCTATAAGAAGAGCTATAAGAAGAGCTATAAGAAGAGCTATAAGAAGAGCTATAAGAAGGGCTATAAGAAGAGCTATAAGAAGAGCTATAAGAAGGGCTCTAAGAAGAGCTATAAGAAGAGCTATAAGAAGGGCTACAAGAAGTGCTATAAGAAGAGCTATAAGAACAGCTATAAGAAGAGCTATAAGAAGAGCTATAAGAAGGGCTATAAGAAGAGCTATAAGAAGGGCTATAAGAAGGGCTACAAGAAAGGCTCTAAGAAGAGCTATAAGAAGGGCTATAAGAAGAGCTATAAGGAGGGCTCTAAGAAGGGCTATAAGAAGGGCTATAAGAAGTGCTATAAGAAGAGCTATAAGAAGGGCTATAAGAAGGGCTATAAGAAGGGCTATAAGAAGGGCTATAAGAAGAGCTATAAGAAGGGCTATAAGAAGGGCTCTAAGAAGGGCTATGAGAAGAGCTATAAGAAGGGCTATAAGAAGGGCTACAAGAAAGGCTCTAAGAAGAGCTATAAGAAGGGCTATAAGAAGAGCTATAAGAAGGGCTATAAGAAGGGCTACAAGAAAGGCTCTAAGAAGAGCTCTAAGAAGGACTATAAGAAGTGCTATAAGAAGGACTATAAGAAGGGCTCTAAGAAGAGCTATAAGAAGAGCTATAAGAAGGGCTATAAGAAAGGCCACAAGAAAGGCTCTAAGAAGAGCTATAAGAAGGGCTATAAGAAGAGCTATAAGAAGGGCTATAAGAAGGGCTACAAGAAAGGCTCTAAGAAGAGCTATAAGAAGGGCTATAAGAAGGGCTATAAGGAGGGCTCTAAGAAGGGCTATAAGAAGGGCTATAAGAAGTGCTATAAGAAGAGCTATAAGAAGGGCTATAAGAAGGGCTATAAGAAGGGCTATAAGAAGGGCTATAAGAAGTGCTATAAGAAGAGCTATAAGAAGGGCTATAAGAAGGGCTATAAGAAGAGCTATAAGAAGAGCTATAAGAAGGGCTATAAGAAGGGCTCTAAGAAGGGCTATAAGAAGAGCTATAAGAAGAGCTATAAGAAGAGCTATAAGAAGGGCTCTAAGAAGGGCTATAAGAAGGGCTATAAGAAGGGCTATAAGAAGGGCTATAAGAAGGGCTCTAAGAAGGGCTATAAGAAGGGCTCTAAGAAGGGCTCTAAGAAGGGCTATAAGAACGGCTATAAGAAGAGCTATAAGAAGAGCTATAAGAAGAGCTGTAAGAAGTGCTATAAGAAGAGCTATAAGAAGGGCTATAAGAAGAGCTATAAGAAGAGCTATAAGAAGGGCTCTAAGAAGGGCTATAAGAAGAGCTATAAGAAGAGCTATAAGAAGAGCTATAAGAAGGGCTACAAGAAGGGCTACAAGAAGGGCTATAAGAAGGGCTATAAGAAGGGCTATAAGAAGGGCTCTAAGAAGGGCTATAAGAAGAGCTATAAGAAGGGCTATAAGAAGAGCTATAAGAAGAGCTATAAGAAGTGCTATAAGAAGAGCTATAAGAAAAGCTATAAGAAGTGCTATAAGAAGAGCTATAAGAAGGGCTATAAGAAGTGCTATAAGAAGAGCTCTAAGAAGGGCTATAAGAAGGGCTATAAGAAGAGCTATAAGAAGAGCTATAAGAAGGGCTCTAAGAAGGGCTACAAGAAGGGCTATAAGAAGGGCTATAAGAAGGGCTCTAAGAAGGGCTATAAGAAAGGCTATAAGAAGGGCTCTAAGAAGGGCTCTAAGAAGGGCTCTAAGAAGGGCTCTAAGAGGAGCTATAAGAACTATAAGAAGGGCTATAAGAAGAGCTATAAGAAGGGCTATAAGAAGAGCTATAAGAAGAGCTATAAGAAGTGCTATAAGAAGAGCTATAAGAAGAGCTATAAGAAGAGCTATAAGAAGGGCTATAAGAAGTGCTATAAGAAGAGCTCTAAGAAGGGCTATAAGAAGGGCTATAAGAAGAGCTATAAGAAGAGCTATAAGAAGAGCTATAAGAAGGGCTCTAAGAAGAGCTATAAGAAGAGCTATAAGAAGAGCTATAAGAAGGGCTATAAGAAGGGCTCTAAGAAGCTATAAGAAGAGCTATAAGAAGGGCTATAAGAAGGGCTCTAAGAAGAGCTATAAGAAGGGCTATAAGAAGAGCTATAAGAAGGGCTATAAGAAGGGCTCTAAGAAGGGCTATAAGAAGGGCTCTAAGAAGGGCTATGAGAAGAGCTATAAGAAGGGCTATAAGAAGAGCTATAAGAAGGGCTCTAAGAAGGGCTATCAGAAGGGCTATAAGAAGGGCTATAAGAAGGGCTCTAAGAAGGGCTATAAGAAGGGCTCTAAGAAGCTATAAGAAGAGCTATAAGAAGAGCTATAAGAAGGGCTATAAGAAGAGCTATAAGAAGGGCTCTAAGAAGGGCTATAAGAAGAGCTATAAGAAGAGCTATAAGAAGGACTATAAGAAGGGCTCTAAGAAGAGCTATAAGAAGGGCTATAAGAAGAGCTATAAGAAGGACTATAAGAAGAGCTATAAGAAGGGCTCTAAGAAGAGCTATAAGAAGGGCTATAAGAAGGGCTATAAGAAGCGCTACAAGAAAGGCTCTAAGAAGAGCTATAAGAAGGGCTATAAGAAGAGCTATAAGAAGGGCTATAAGAAGGGCTACAAGAAAGGCTCTAAGAAGAACTATAAGAAGGGCTATAAGAAGAGCTATAAGAAGGGCTCTAAAAAGGGCTATAAGAAGAGCTATAAGAAGAGCTATAAGAAGGACTATAAGAAGGACTATAAGAAGGGCTCTAAGAAGAGCTATAAGAAGAGCTATAAGAAGAGCTATAAGAAGGACTATAAGAAGAGCTATAAGAAGGACTATAAGAAGGGCTCTAAGAAGAGCTATAAGAAGAGCTATAAGAAGGGCTATAAGAAGGGCTACAAGAAAGGCTCTAAGAAGAGCTATAAGAAGGGCTATAAGAAGAGCTATAAGAAGGGCTATAAGAAGGGCTACAAGAAAGGCTCTAAGAAGAGCTATAAGAAGGGCTATAAGAAGAGCTATAAGGAGGGCTCTAAGAAGGGCTATAAGAAGGGCTATAAGAAGTGCTATAAGAAGAGCTATAAGAAGGGCTATAAGAAGGGCTATAAGAAGGGCTATAAGAAGGGCTATAAGAAGAGCTATAAGAAGGGCTATAAGAAGGGCTCTAAGAAGGGCTATGAGAAGAGCTATAAGAAGGGCTATAAGAAGGGCTACAAGAAAGGCTCTAAGAAGAGCTATAAGAAGGGCTATAAGAAGAGCTATAAGAAGGGCTATAAGAAGGGCTACAAGAAAGGCTCTAAGAAGAGCTCTAAGAAGGACTATAAGAAGTGCTATAAGAAGGACTATAAGAAGGGCTCTAAGAAGAGCTATAAGAAGAGCTATAAGAAGGGCTATAAGAAAGGCCACAAGAAAGGCTCTAAGAAGAGCTATAAGAAGGGCTATAAGAAGAGCTATAAGAAGGGCTATAAGAAGGGCTACAAGAAAGGCTCTAAGAAGAGCTATAAGAAGGGCTATAAGAAGAGCTATAAGGAGGGCTCTAAGAAGGGCTATAAGAAGGGCTATAAGAAGTGCTATAAGAAGAGCTATAAGAAGGGCTATAAGAAGGGCTATAAGAAGGGCTATAAGAAGGGCTATAAGAAGTGCTATAAGAAGAGCTATAAGAAGGGCTATAAGAAGGGCTATAAGAAGGGCTATAAGAAGGGCTCTAAGAAGGGCTATAAGAAGAGCTATAAGAAGAGCTATAAGAAGAGCTATAAGAAGGGCTCTAAGAAGGGCTATAAGAAGGGCTATAAGAAGGGCTATAAGAAGGGCTATACGAAGGGCTCTAAGAAGGGCTATAAGAAGGGCTCTAAGAAGGGCTCTAAGAAGGGCTATAAGAACGGCTATAAGAAGAGCTATAAGAAGAGCTATAAGAAGAGCTGTAAGAAGTGCTATAAGAAGAGCTATAAGAAGAGCTATAAGAAGAGCTATGAGAAGAGCTATAAGAAGGGCTATAAGAAGAGCTATAAGAAGGGATATAAGAAGGGCTATAAGAAGAGCTATAAGAAGAGCTCTAAGAAGGGCTATAAGAAGAGCTCTAAGAAGGGCTATAAGAAGAGCTATAAGAAGGGCTCTAAGAAGAGCTATAAGAAGGGCTATAAGAAGGGCTCTAAGAAGGGCTATAAGAAGAGCTATAAGAAGAGCTCTAAGAAGGGCTATAAGAAGAGCTCTAAGAAGGGCTATAAGAAGAGCTATAAGAAGGGCTCTAAGAAGAGCTATAAGAAGGGCTATAAGAAGGGCTCTAAGAAGGGCTATAAGAAGAGCTATAAGAATAGCTATAAGAAGTGCTATAAGAAGGGCTATAAGAAGGGCTATAAGAAGAGCTATAAGAAGAGCTATAAGAAGGGCTCTAAGAAGGGCTATAAGAAGAGCTATAAGAAGAGCTATAAGAAGAGCTATAAGAAGGGCTACAAGAAGGGCTACAAGAAGGGCTATAAGAAGGGCTATAAGAAGGGCTATAAGAAGGGCTCTAAGAAGGGCTATAAGAAGAGCTATAAGAAGGGCTATAAGAAGAGCTATAAGAAGAGCTATAAGAAGTGCTATAAGAAGAGCTATAAGAAAAGCTATAAGAAGTGCTATAAGAAGAGCTATAAGAAGGGCTATAAGAAGTGCTATAAGAAGAGCTCTAAGAAGGGCTATAAGAAGGGCTATAAGAAGAGCTATAAGAAGAGCTATAAGAAGGGCTCTAAGAAGAGCTATAAGAAGAGCTATAAGAAGAGCTATAAGAAGGGCTATAAGAAGGGCTCTAAGAAGGGCTATAAGAAGGGCTCTAAGAAGGGCTATGAGAAGAGCTCTAAGAAGGGCTATAAGAAGGGCTATAAGAAGGGCTATAAGAAGGGCTCTAAGAAGCTATAAGAAGAGCTATAAGAAGAGCTATAAGAAGGGCTCTAAGAAGAGCTATAAGAAGAGCTATAAGAAGAGCTATAAGAAGGGCTATAAGAAGGGCTCTAAGAAGGGCTATAAGAAGGGCTCTAAGAAGGGCTATGAGAAGAGCTATAAGAAGGGCTATAAGAAGAGCTATAAGAAGGGCTCTAAGAAGGGCTATCAGAAGGGCTATAAGAAGGGCTATAAGAAGGGCTCTAAGAAGGGCTATAAGAAGGGCTATAAGAAGAGCTATAAGAAGAGCTATAAGAAGAGCTGTAAGAAGTGCTATAAGAAGAGCTATAAGAAGAGCTATAAGAAGAGCTATAAGAAGAGCTATAAGAAGGGCTATAAGAAGAGCTATAAGAAGAGCTATAAGAAGGGCTCTAAGAAGAGCTATAAGAAGAGCTATAAGAAGGGCTATAAGAAGAGCTATAAGAAGAGCTGTAAGAAGTGCTATAAGAAGAGCTATAAGAAGAGCTATAAGAAGAGCTATGAGAAGAGCTATAAGAAGGGCTATAAGAAGAGCTATAAGAAGGGATATAAGAAGGGCTATAAGAAGAGCTATAAGAAGAGCTCTAAGAAGGGCTATAAGAAGAGCTCTAAGAAGGGCTATAAGAAGAGCTATAAGAAGGGCTCTAAGAAGAGCTATAAGAAGGGCTATAAGAAGGGCTCTAAGAAGGGCTATAAGAAGAGCTATAAGAATAGCTATAAGAAGTGCTATAAGAAGGGCTATAAGAAGGGCTATAAGAAGAGCTATAAGAAGAGCTATAAGAAGGGCTCTAAGAAGGGCTATAAGAAGAGCTATAAGAAGAGCTATAAGAAGAGCTATAAGAAGGGCTACAAGAAGGGCTACAAGAAGGGCTATAAGAAGGGCTATAAGAAGGGCTATAAGAAGGGCTCTAAGAAGGGCTATAAGAAGAGCTATAAGAAGGGCTATAAGAAGAGCTATAAGAAGAGCTATAAGAAGTGCTATAAGAAGAGCTATAAGAAAAGCTATAAGAAGTGCTATAAGAAGAGCTATAAGAAGGGCTATAAGAAGTGCTATAAGAAGAGCTCTAAGAAGGGCTATAAGAAGGGCTATAAGAAGAGCTATAAGAAGAGCTATAAGAAGGGCTCTAAGAAGAGCTATAAGAAGAGCTATAAGAAGAGCTATAAGAAGGGCTATAAGAAGGGCTCTAAGAAGGGCTATAAGAAGGGCTCTAAGAAGGGCTATGAGAAGAGCTCTAAGAAGGGCTATAAGAAGGGCTATAAGAAGGGCTATAAGAAGGGCTCTAAGAAGCTATAAGAAGAGCTATAAGAAGAGCTATAAGAAGGGCTCTAAGAAGAGCTATAAGAAGAGCTATAAGAAGAGCTATAAGAAGGGCTATAAGAAGGGCTCTAAGAAGGGCTATAAGAAGGGCTCTAAGAAGGGCTATGAGAAGAGCTATAAGAAGGGCTATAAGAAGAGCTATAAGAAGGGCTCTAAGAAGGGCTATCAGAAGGGCTATAAGAAGGGCTATAAGAAGGGCTCTAAGAAGGGCTATAAGAAGGGCTATAAGAAGAGCTATAAGAAGAGCTATAAGAAGAGCTGTAAGAAGTGCTATAAGAAGAGCTATAAGAAGAGCTATAAGAAGAGCTATAAGAAGAGCTATAAGAAGGGCTATAAGAAGAGCTATAAGAAGAGCTATAAGAAGGGCTCTAAGAAGAGCTATAAGAAGAGCTATAAGAAGGGCTACAAGAAGTGCTATAAGAAGAGCTATAAGAACAGCTATAAGAAGAGCTATAAGAAGAGCTATAAGAAGGGCTATAAGAAGAGCTATAAGAAGGGCTATAAGAAGGGCTACAAGAAAGGCTCTAAGAAGAGCTATAAGAAGGGCTATAAGAAGAGCTATAAGGAGGGCTCTAAGAAGGGCTATAAGAAGGGCTATAAGAAGTGCTATAAGAAGAGCTATAAGAAGGGCTATAAGAAGGGCTATAAGAAGGGCTATAAGAAGGGCTATAAGAAGAGCTATAAGAAGGGCTATAAGAAGGGCTCTAAGAAGGGCTATGAGAAGAGCTATAAGAAGGGCTATAAGAAGGGCTACAAGAAAGGCTCTAAGAAGAGCTATAAGAAGGGCTATAAGAAGAGCTATAAGAAGGGCTATAAGAAGGGCTACAAGAAAGGCTCTAAGAAGAGCTCTAAGAAGGACTATAAGAAGTGCTATAAGAAGGACTATAAGAAGGGCTCTAAGAAGAGCTATAAGAAGAGCTATAAGAAGGGCTATAAGAAAGGCCACAAGAAAGGCTCTAAGAAGAGCTATAAGAAGGGCTATAAGAAGAGCTATAAGAAGGGCTATAAGAAGGGCTACAAGAAAGGCTCTAAGAAGAGCTATAAGAAGGGCTATAAGAAGGGCTATAAGGAGGGCTCTAAGAAGGGCTATAAGAAGGGCTATAAGAAGTGCTATAAGAAGAGCTATAAGAAGGGCTATAAGAAGGGCTATAAGAAGGGCTATAAGAAGGGCTATAAGAAGTGCTATAAGAAGAGCTATAAGAAGGGCTATAAGAAGGGCTATAAGAAGAGCTATAAGAAGAGCTATAAGAAGGGCTATAAGAAGGGCTCTAAGAAGGGCTATAAGAAGAGCTATAAGAAGAGCTATAAGAAGAGCTATAAGAAGGGCTCTAAGAAGGGCTATAAGAAGGGCTATAAGAAGGGCTATAAGAAGGGCTATAAGAAGGGCTCTAAGAAGGGCTATAAGAAGGGCTCTAAGAAGGGCTCTAAGAAGGGCTATAAGAACGGCTATAAGAAGAGCTATAAGAAGAGCTATAAGAAGAGCTGTAAGAAGTGCTATAAGAAGAGCTATAAGAAGAGCTATAAGAAGAGCTATGAGAAGAGCTATAAGAAGGGCTATAAGAAGAGCTATAAGAAGGGATATAAGAAGGGCTATAAGAAGAGCTATAAGAAGAGCTCTAAGAAGGGCTATAAGAAGAGCTCTAAGAAGGGCTATAAGAAGAGCTATAAGAAGGGCTCTAAGAAGAGCTATAAGAAGGGCTATAAGAAGGGCTCTAAGAAGGGCTATAAGAAGAGCTATAAGAATAGCTATAAGAAGTGCTATAAGAAGGGCTATAAGAAGGGCTATAAGAAGAGCTATAAGAAGAGCTATAAGAAGGGCTCTAAGAAGGGCTATAAGAAGAGCTATAAGAAGAGCTATAAGAAGAGCTATAAGAAGGGCTACAAGAAGGGCTACAAGAAGGGCTATAAGAAGGGCTATAAGAAGGGCTATAAGAAGGGCTCTAAGAAGGGCTATAAGAAGAGCTATAAGAAGGGCTATAAGAAGAGCTATAAGAAGAGCTATAAGAAGTGCTATAAGAAGAGCTATAAGAAAAGCTATAAGAAGTGCTATAAGAAGAGCTATAAGAAGGGCTATAAGAAGTGCTATAAGAAGAGCTCTAAGAAGGGCTATAAGAAGGGCTATAAGAAGAGCTATAAGAAGAGCTATAAGAAGGGCTCTAAGAAGGGCTACAAGAAGGGCTATAAGAAGGGCTATAAGAAGGGCTCTAAGAAGGGCTATAAGAAAGGCTATAAGAAGGGCTCTAAGAAGGGCTCTAAGAAGGGCTCTAAGAAGGGCTCTAAGAGGAGCTATAAGAACTATAAGAAGGGCTATAAGAAGAGCTATAAGAAGGGCTATAAGAAGAGCTATAAGAAGAGCTATAAGAAGTGCTATAAGAAGAGCTATAAGAAGAGCTATAAGAAGAGCTATAAGAAGGGCTATAAGAAGTGCTATAAGAAGAGCTCTAAGAAGGGCTATAAGAAGGGCTATAAGAAGAGCTATAAGAAGAGCTATAAGAAGAGCTATAAGAAGGGCTCTAAGAAGAGCTATAAGAAGAGCTATAAGAAGAGCTATAAGAAGGGCTATAAGAAGGGCTCTAAGAAGCTATAAGAAGAGCTATAAGAAGGGCTATAAGAAGGGCTCTAAGAAGAGCTATAAGAAGGGCTATAAGAAGAGCTATAAGAAGGGCTATAAGAAGGGCTCTAAGAAGGGCTATAAGAAGGGCTCTAAGAAGGGCTATGAGAAGAGCTATAAGAAGGGCTATAAGAAGAGCTATAAGAAGGGCTCTAAGAAGGGCTATCAGAAGGGCTATAAGAAGGGCTATAAGAAGGGCTCTAAGAAGGGCTATAAGAAGGGCTCTAAGAAGCTATAAGAAGAGCTATAAGAAGAGCTATAAGAAGGGCTATAAGAAGAGCTATAAGAAGGGCTCTAAGAAGGGCTATAAGAAGAGCTATAAGAAGAGCTATAAGAAGGACTATAAGAAGGGCTCTAAGAAGAGCTATAAGAAGGGCTATAAGAAGAGCTATAAGAAGGACTATAAGAAGAGCTATAAGAAGGGCTCTAAGAAGAGCTATAAGAAGGGCTATAAGAAGGGCTATAAGAAGCGCTACAAGAAAGGCTCTAAGAAGAGCTATAAGAAGGGCTATAAGAAGAGCTATAAGAAGGGCTATAAGAAGGGCTACAAGAAAGGCTCTAAGAAGAACTATAAGAAGGGCTATAAGAAGAGCTATAAGAAGGGCTCTAAAAAGGGCTATAAGAAGAGCTATAAGAAGAGCTATAAGAAGGACTATAAGAAGGACTATAAGAAGGGCTCTAAGAAGAGCTATAAGAAGAGCTATAAGAAGAGCTATAAGAAGGACTATAAGAAGAGCTATAAGAAGGACTATAAGAAGGGCTCTAAGAAGAGCTATAAGAAGAGCTATAAGAAGGGCTATAAGAAGGGCTACAAGAAAGGCTCTAAGAAGAGCTATAAGAAGGGCTATAAGAAGAGCTATAAGAAGGGCTATAAGAAGGGCTACAAGAAAGGCTCTAAGAAGAGCTATAAGAAGGGCTATAAGAAGAGCTATAAGGAGGGCTCTAAGAAGGGCTATAAGAAGGGCTATAAGAAGTCCTATAAGAAGAGCTATAAGAAGGGCTATAAGAAGGGCTATAAGAAGGGCTATAAGAAGGGCTATAAGAAGAGCTATAAGAAGGGCTATAAGAAGGGCTCTAAGAAGGGCTATGAGAAGAGCTATAAGAAGGGCTATAAGAAGGGCTACAAGAAAGGCTCTAAGAAGAGCTATAAGAAGGGCTATAAGAAGAGCTATAAGAAGGGCTATAAGAAGGGCTACAAGAAAGGCTCTAAGAAGAGCTCTAAGAAGGACTATAAGAAGTGCTATAAGAAGGACTATAAGAAGGGCTCTAAGAAGAGCTATAAGAAGAGCTATAAGAAGGGCTATAAGAAAGGCCACAAGAAAGGCTCTAAGAAGAGCTATAAGAAGGGCTATAAGAAGAGCTATAAGAAGGGCTATAAGAAGGGCTACAAGAAAGGCTCTAAGAAGAGCTATAAGAAGGGCTATAAGAAGAGCTATAAGGAGGGCTCTAAGAAGGGCTATAAGAAGGGCTATAAGAAGTGCTATAAGAAGAGCTATAAGAAGGGCTATAAGAAGGGCTATAAGAAGGGCTATAAGAAGGGCTATAAGAAGTGCTATAAGAAGAGCTATAAGAAGGGCTATAAGAAGGGCTATAAGAAGAGCTATAAGAAGAGCTATAAGAAGGGCTATAAGAAGGGCTCTAAGAAGGGCTATAAGAAGAGCTATAAGAAGAGCTATAAGAAGAGCTATAAGAAGGGCTCTAAGAAGGGCTATAAGAAGGGCTATAAGAAGGGCTATAAGAAGGGCTATAAGAAGGGCTCTAAGAAGGGCTATAAGAAGGGCTCTAAGAAGGGCTCTAAGAAGGGCTATAAGAACGGCTATAAGAAGAGCTATAAGAAGAGCTATAAGAAGAGCTGTAAGAAGTGCTATAAGAAGAGCTATAAGAAGAGCTATAAGAAGAGCTATGAGAAGAGCTATAAGAAGGGCTATAAGAAGAGCTATAAGAAGGGATATAAGAAGGGCTATAAGAAGAGCTATAAGAAGAGCTCTAAGAAGGGCTATAAGAAGAGCTCTAAGAAGGGCTATAAGAAGAGCTATAAGAAGGGCTCTAAGAAGAGCTATAAGAAGGGCTATAAGAAGGGCTCTAAGAAGGGCTATAAGAAGAGCTATAAGAATAGCTATAAGAAGTGCTATAAGAAGGGCTATAAGAAGGGCTATAAGAAGAGCTATAAGAAGAGCTATAAGAAGGGCTCTAAGAAGGGCTATAAGAAGAGCTATAAGAAGAGCTATAAGAAGGGCTACAAGAAGGGCTACAAGAAGGTCTATAAGAAGGGCTATAAGAAGGGCTATAAGAAGGGCTCTAAGAAGGGCTATAAGAAGGGCTCTAAGAAGGGCTCTAAGAAGGGCTAAAAGAAGGGCTATAAGAAGTGCTATAAGAAGGGCTATAAGAAGGGCTATAAGAAGGGCTATAAGAAGAGCTATAAGAAGGGCTCTAAGAAGGGCTATAAGAAGAGCTATAAGAAGGACTATAAGAAGGGCTATAAGAAGGACTATAAGAAGGGCTCTAAGAAGATATATAAGAAGAGCTATAAGAAGGACTATAAGAAGAGCTATAAGAAGGACTATAAGAAGGGCTATAAGAAGAGCTATAAGAAGAGCTATAAGAAGGGCTATAAGAAGCGCTACAAGAAAGGCTCTAAGAAGAGCTATAAGAAGGGCTATAAGAAGAGCTATAAGAAGGGCTATAAGAAGAGCTATAAGAAGGACTATAAGAAGGACTCTAAGAAGGGCTATAAGAAGAGCTATAAGAAGGGCTACAAGAAAGGCTCTAAGAAGAGCTATAAGAAGGGCTATAAGAAGTGCTATAAGAAGGGCTATAAGAAGGGCTACAAGAAAGGCTCTAAGAAGAGCTATAAGAAGGGCTATAAGAAGAGCTATAAGGAGGGCTTTAAGAAGGGCTATAAGAAGTGCTATAATAAGAGCTATAAGAAGGGCTATAAGAAGGGCTATAAGAAGAGCTATAAGAAGAGCTATAAGAAGGGCTATAAGAAGGGCTCTAAGAAGGGCTATAAGAAGAGCTATAAGAAGAGCTATAAGAAGAGCTATAAGAAGGGCTATAAGAAGGGCTATAAGAAGGGCTATAAGAAGGGCTATAAGAAGGGCTCTAAGAAGGGCTATAAGAAGGGCTCTAAGAAGGGCTATAAGAAGAGATATAAGAAGAGCTATAAGAAGAGCTATAAGAAGGGCTCTAAGAAGGGCTACAAGAAGGGCTATAAGAAGGGCTATAAGAAGGGCTATAAGAAGGGCTCTAAGAAGGGCTATAAGAAGGGCTATAAGAAGGGCTCTAAGAAGGGCTCTAAGAAGGGCTCTAAGAGGAGCTATAAGAAGAGCTATAAGAAGGGCTATAAGAAGAGCTATAAGAAGGGCTATAAGAAGAGCTATAAGAAGAGCTATAAGAAGTGCTATAAGAAGAGCTATAAGAAGAGCTATAAGAAGAGCTATAAGAAGGGCTATAAGAAGTGCTATAAGAAGAGCTCTAAGAAGGGCTATAAGAAGGGCTATAAGAAGAGCTATAAGAAGAGCTATAAGAAGGGCTCTAAGAAGAGCTATAAGAAGAGCTATAAGAAGGGCTATAAGAAGGGCTATAAGAAGGGCTCTAAGAAGGGCTATGAGAAGAGCTCTAAGAAGGGTAATAAGAAGGGCTATAAGAAGGGCTCTAAGAAGCTATAAGAAGAGCTATAAGAAGGGCTATAAGAAGGGCTCTAAGAAGAGCTATAAGAAGAGCTATAAGAAGGGCTATAAGAAGGGCTCTAAGAAGGGCTATAAGAAGGGCTCTAAGAAGGGCTATGAGAAGAGCTATAAGAAGGGCTATAAGAAGAGCTATAAGAAGGGCTCTAAGAAGGGCTATCAGAAGGGCTATAAGAAGGGCTATAAGAAGGGCTCTAAGAAGGGCTATAAGAAGGGCTATAAGAAGGGCTCTAAGAAGCTATAAGAAGAGCTATAAGAAGAGCTATAAGAAGGGCTATAAGAAGAGCTATAAGAAGGGCTCTAAGAAGGGCTATAAGAAGAGCTATAAGAAGAGCTATAAGAAGGACTATAAGAAGGGCTCTAAGAAGAGCTATAAGAAGGGCTATAAGAAGAGCTATAAGAAGGACTATAAGAAGAGCTATAAGAAGGGCTCTAAGAAGAGCTATAAGAAGAGCTATAAGAAGGGCTATAAGAAGCGCTACAAGAAAGGCTCTAAGAAGAGCTATAAGAAGGGCTATAAGAAGAGCTATAAGAAGGGCTATAAGAAGGGCTACAAGAAATGCTCTAAGAAGAACTATAAGAAGGGCTATAAGAAGAGCTATAAGAAGGGCTCTAAAAAGGGCTATAAGAAGAGCTATAAGAAGAGCTATAAGAAGGACTATAAGAAGGGCTATAAGAAGGACTATAAGAAGGGCTCTAAGAAGAGCTATAAGAAGAGCTATAAGAAGAGCTATAAGAAGAGCTATAAGAAGGACTATAAGAAGGGCTCTAAGAAGAGCTATAAGAAGAGCTATAAGAAGGGCTATAAGAAGGGCTACAAGAAAGGCTCTAAGAAGAGCTATAAGAAGGGCTATAAGAAGAGCTATAAGAAGAGCTATAAGAAGGACTATAAGAAGGGCTATAAGAAGGACTATAAGAAGGGCTCTAAGAAGAGCTATAAGAAGAGCTATAAGAAGGGCTATAAGAAGGGCTCTAAGAAGAGCTATAAGAAGAGCTATAAGAAGGGCTATAAGAAGAGCTATAAGAAGGGCTATAAGAAGGGCTACAAGAAAGGCTCTAAGAAGAGCTATAAGAAGGGCTATAAGAAGAGCTATAAGGAGGGCTCTAAGAAGGGCTATAAGAAGGGCTATAAGAAGTGCTATAAGAAGAGCTATAAGAAGGGCTATAAGAAGGGCTATAAGAAGGGCTATAAGAAGGGCTATAAGAAGAGCTATAAGAAGGGCTATAAGAAGGGCTCTAAGAAGGGCTATGAGAAGAGCTATAAGAAGGGCTATAAGAAGGGCTACAAGAAAGGCTCTAAGAAGAGCTATAAGAAGGGCTATAAGAAGAGCTATAAGAAGGGCTATAAGAAGGGCTACAAGAAAGGCTCTAAGAAGAGCTCTAAGAAGGACTATAAGAAGTGCTATAAGAAGGACTATAAGAAGGGCTCTAAGAAGAGCTATAAGAAGAGCTATAAGAAGGGCTATAAGAAAGGCCACAAGAAAGGCTCTAAGAAGAGCTATAAGAAGGGCTATAAGAAGAGCTATAAGAAGGGCTATAAGAAGGGCTACAAGAAAGGCTCTAAGAAGAGCTATAAGAAGGGCTATAAGAAGGGCTATAAGGAGGGCTCTAAGAAGGGCTATAAGAAGGGCTATAAGAAGTGCTATAAGAAGAGCTATAAGAAGGGCTATAAGAAGGGCTATAAGAAGGGCTATAAGAAGGGCTATAAGAAGTGCTATAAGAAGAGCTATAAGAAGGGCTATAAGAAGGGCTATAAGAAGAGCTATAAGAAGAGCTATAAGAAGGGCTATAAGAAGGGCTCTAAGAAGGGCTATAAGAAGAGCTATAAGAAGAGCTATAAGAAGAGCTATAAGAAGGGCTCTAAGAAGGGCTATAAGAAGGGCTATAAGAAGGGCTATAAGAAGGGCTATAAGAAGGGCTCTAAGAAGGGCTCTAAGAAGGGCTATAAGAACGGCTATAAGAAGAGCTATAAGAAGAGCTATAAGAAGAGCTGTAAGAAGTGCTATAAGAAGAGCTATAAGAAGAGCTATAAGAAGAGCTATGAGAAGAGCTATAAGAAGGGCTATAAGAAGAGCTATAAGAAGGGATATAAGAAGGGCTATAAGAAGAGCTATAAGAAGAGCTCTAAGAAGGGCTATAAGAAGAGCTCTAAGAAGGGCTATAAGAAGAGCTATAAGAAGGGCTCTAAGAAGAGCTATAAGAAGGGCTATAAGAAGGGCTCTAAGAAGGGCTATAAGAAGAGCTATAAGAATAGCTATAAGAAGTGCTATAAGAAGGGCTATAAGAAGGGCTATAAGAAGAGCTATAAGAAGAGCTATAAGAAGGGCTCTAAGAAGGGCTATAAGAAGAGCTATAAGAAGAGCTATAAGAAGAGCTATAAGAAGGGCTACAAGAAGGGCTACAAGAAGGGCTATAAGAAGGGCTATAAGAAGGGCTATAAGAAGGGCTCTAAGAAGGGCTATAAGAAGAGCTATAAGAAGGGCTATAAGAAGAGCTATAAGAAGAGCTATAAGAAGTGCTATAAGAAGAGCTATAAGAAAAGCTATAAGAAGTGCTATAAGAAGAGCTATAAGAAGGGCTATAAGAAGTGCTATAAGAAGAGCTCTAAGAAGGGCTATAAGAAGGGCTATAAGAAGAGCTATAAGAAGAGCTATAAGAAGGGCTCTAAGAAGAGCTATAAGAAGAGCTATAAGAAGAGCTATAAGAAGGGCTATAAGAAGGGCTCTAAGAAGGGCTATAAGAAGGGCTCTAAGAAGGGCTATGAGAAGAGCTCTAAGAAGGGCTATAAGAAGGGCTATAAGAAGGGCTCTAAGAAGCTATAAGAAGAGCTATAAGAAGAGCTATAAGAAGGGCTCTAAGAAGAGCTATAAGAAGAGCTATAAGAAGAGCTATAAGAAGGGCTATAAGAAGGGCTCTAAGAAGGGCTATAAGAAGGGCTCTAAGAAGGGCTATGAGAAGAGCTATAAGAAGGGCTATAAGAAGGGCTATAAGAAGGGCTATAAGAAGGGCTATAAGAAGGGCTCTAAGAAGGGCTATAAGAAGGGCTCTAAGAAGGGCTATAAGAAGAGATATAAGAAGAGCTATAAGAAGAGCTATAAGAAGGGCTCTAAGAAGGGCTACAAGAAGGGCTATAAGAAGGGCTATAAGAAGGGCTATAAGAAGGGCTCTAAGAAGGGCTATAAGAAGGGCTATAAGAAGGGCTCTAAGAAGGGCTCTAAGAAGGGCTCTAAGAGGAGCTATAAGAAGAGCTATAAGAAGGGCTATAAGAAGAGCTATAAGAAGGGCTATAAGAAGAGCTATAAGAAGAGCTATAAGAAGTGCTATAAGAAGAGCTATAAGAAGAGCTATAAGAAGAGCTATAAGAAGGGCTATAAGAAGTGCTATAAGAAGAGCTCTAAGAAGGGCTATAAGAAGGGCTATAAGAAGAGCTATAAGAAGAGCTATAAGAAGGGCTCTAAGAAGAGCTATAAGAAGAGCTATAAGAAGGGCTATAAGAAGGGCTCTAAGAAGGGCTATAAGAAGGGCTCTAAGAAGGGCTATGAGAAGAGCTCTAAGAAGGGTAATAAGAAGGGCTATAAGAAGGGCTCTAAGAAGCTATAAGAAGAGCTATAAGAAGGGCTATAAGAAGGGCTCTAAGAAGAGCTATAAGAAGAGCTATAAGAAGGGCTATAAGAAGGGCTCTAAGAAGGGCTGTAAGAAGGGCTCTAAGAAGGGCTATGAGAAGAGCTATAAGAAGGGCTATAAGAAGAGCTATAAGAAGGGCTCTAAGAAGGGCTATCAGAAGGGCTATAAGAAGGGCTATAAGAAGGGCTCTAAGAAGGGCTATAAGAAGGGCTATAAGAAGGGCTCTAAGAAGCTATAAGAAGAGCTATAAGAAGAGCTATAAGAAGGGCTATAAGAAGAGCTATAAGAAGGGCTCTAAGAAGGGCTATAAGAAGAGCTATAAGAAGAGCTATAAGAAGGACTATAAGAAGGGCTCTAAGAAGAGCTATAAGAAGGGCTATAAGAAGAGCTATAAGAAGGACTATAAGAAGAGCTATAAGAAGGGCTCTAAGAAGAGCTATAAGAAGAGCTATAAGAAGGGCTATAAGAAGCGCTACAAGAAAGGCTCTAAGAAGAGCTATAAGAAGGGCTATAAGAAGAGCTATAAGAAGGGCTATAAGAAGGGCTACAAGAAATGCTCTAAGAAGAACTATAAGAAGGGCTATAAGAAGAGCTATAAGAAGGGCTCTAAAAAGGGCTATAAGAAGAGCTATAAGAAGAGCTATAAGAAGGACTATAAGAAGGGCTATAAGAAGGACTATAAGAAGGGCTCTAAGAAGAGCTATAAGAAGAGCTATAAGAAGAGCTATAAGAAGAGCTATAAGAAGGACTATAAGAAGGGCTCTAAGAAGAGCTATAAGAAGAGCTATAAGAAGGGCTATAAGAAGGGCTACAAGAAAGGCTCTAAGAAGAGCTATAAGAAGGGCTATAAGAAGAGCTATAAGAAGAGCTATAAGAAGGACTATAAGAAGGGCTATAAGAAGGACTATAAGAAGGGCTCTAAGAAGAGCTATAAGAAGAGCTATAAGAAGGGCTATAAGAAGGGCTCTAAGAAGAGCTATAAGAAGAGCTATAAGAAGGGCTATAAGAAGAGCTATAAGAAGGGCTATAAGAAGGGCTACAAGAAAGGCTCTAAGAAGAGCTATAAGAAGGGCTATAAGAAGAGCTATAAGGAGGGCTCTAAGAAGGGCTATAAGAAGGGCTATAAGAAGTGCTATAAGAAGAGCTATAAGAAGGGCTATAAGAAGGGCTATAAGAAGAGCTATAAGAAGGGCTATAAGAAGAGCTATAAGAAGGGCTATAAGAAGGGCTCTAAGAAGGGCTATGAGAAGAGCTATAAGAAGGGCTATAAGAAGGGCTACAAGAAAGGCTCTAAGAAGAGCTATAAGAAGGGCTATAAGAAGAGCTATAAGAAGGGCTATAAGAAGAGCTATAAGAAGGGCTATAAGAAGGGCTACAAGAAATGCTCTAAGAAGAACTATAAGAAGGGCTATAAGAAGAGCTATAAGAAGGGCTCTAAAAAGGGCTATAAGAAGAGCTATAAGAAGAGCTATAAGAAGGACTATAAGAAGGGCTATAAGAAGGACTATAAGAAGGGCTCTAAGAAGAGCTATAAGAAGAGCTATAAGAAGGGCTATAAGAAGGGCTCTAAGAAGAGCTATAAGAAGAGCTATAAGAAGGGCTATAAGAAGAGCTATAAGAAGGGCTATAAGAAGGGCTACAAGAAAGGCTCTAAGAAGAGCTATAAGAAGGGCTATAAGAAGAGCTATAAGGAGGGCTCTAAGAAGGGCTATAAGAAGGGCTATAAGAAGTGCTATAAGAAGAGCTATAAGAAGGGCTATAAGAAGGGCTATAAGAAGGGCTATAAGAAGGGCTATAAGAAGAGCTATAAGAAGGGCTATAAGAAGGGCTCTAAGAAGGGCTATGAGAAGAGCTATAAGAAGGGCTATAAGAAGGGCTACAAGAAAGGCTCTAAGAAGAGCTATAAGAAGGGCTATAAGAAGAGCTATAAGAAGGGCTATAAGAAGGGCTACAAGAAAGGCTCTAAGAAGAGCTCTAAGAAGGACTATAAGAAGTGCTATAAGAAGGACTATAAGAAGGGCTCTAAGAAGAGCTATAAGAAGAGCTATAAGAAGGGCTATAAGAAAGGCCACAAGAAAGGCTCTAAGAAGAGCTATAAGAAGGGCTATAAGAAGAGCTATAAGAAGGGCTATAAGAAGGGCTACAAGAAAGGCTCTAAGAAGAGCTATAAGAAGGGCTATAAGAAGGGCTATAAGGAGGGCTCTAAGAAGGGCTATAAGAAGGGCTATAAGAAGTGCTATAAGAAGAGCTATAAGAAGGGCTATAAGAAGGGCTATAAGAAGGGCTATAAGAAGGGCTATAAGAAGTGCTATAAGAAGAGCTATAAGAAGGGCTATAAGAAGGGCTATAAGAAGAGCTATAAGAAGAGCTATAAGAAGGGCTATAAGAAGGGCTCTAAGAAGGGCTATAAGAAGAGCTATAAGAAGAGCTATAAGAAGAGCTATAAGAAGGGCTCTAAGAAGGGCTATAAGAAGGGCTATAAGAAGGGCTATAAGAAGGGCTATAAGAAGGGCTCTAAGAAGGGCTCTAAGAAGGGCTATAAGAACGGCTATAAGAAGAGCTATAAGAAGAGCTATAAGAAGAGCTGTAAGAAGTGCTATAAGAAGAGCTATAAGAAGAGCTATAAGAAGAGCTATGAGAAGAGCTATAAGAAGGGCTATAAGAAGAGCTATAAGAAGGGATATAAGAAGGGCTATAAGAAGAGCTATAAGAAGAGCTCTAAGAAGGGCTATAAGAAGAGCTCTAAGAAGGGCTATAAGAAGAGCTATAAGAAGGGCTCTAAGAAGAGCTATAAGAAGGGCTATAAGAAGGGCTCTAAGAAGGGCTATAAGAAGAGCTATAAGAATAGCTATAAGAAGTGCTATAAGAAGGGCTATAAGAAGGGCTATAAGAAGAGCTATAAGAAGAGCTATAAGAAGGGCTCTAAGAAGGGCTATAAGAAGAGCTATAAGAAGAGCTATAAGAAGAGCTATAAGAAGGGCTACAAGAAGGGCTACAAGAAGGGCTATAAGAAGGGCTATAAGAAGGGCTATAAGAAGGGCTCTAAGAAGGGCTATAAGAAGAGCTATAAGAAGGGCTATAAGAAGAGCTATAAGAAGAGCTATAAGAAGTGCTATAAGAAGAGCTATAAGAAAAGCTATAAGAAGTGCTATAAGAAGAGCTATAAGAAGGGCTATAAGAAGTGCTATAAGAAGAGCTCTAAGAAGGGCTATAAGAAGGGCTATAAGAAGAGCTATAAGAAGAGCTATAAGAAGGGCTCTAAGAAGAGCTATAAGAAGAGCTATAAGAAGAGCTATAAGAAGGGCTATAAGAAGGGCTCTAAGAAGGGCTATAAGAAGGGCTCTAAGAAGGGCTATGAGAAGAGCTCTAAGAAGGGCTATAAGAAGGGCTATAAGAAGGGCTCTAAGAAGCTATAAGAAGAGCTATAAGAAGAGCTATAAGAAGGGCTCTAAGAAGAGCTATAAGAAGAGCTATAAGAAGAGCTATAAGAAGGGCTATAAGAAGGGCTCTAAGAAGGGCTATAAGAAGGGCTCTAAGAAGGGCTATGAGAAGAGCTATAAGAAGGGCTATAAGAAGGGCTATAAGAAGGGCTATAAGAAGGGCTATAAGAAGGGCTCTAAGAAGGGCTATAAGAAGGGCTCTAAGAAGGGCTATAAGAAGAGATATAAGAAGAGCTATAAGAAGAGCTATAAGAAGGGCTCTAAGAAGGGCTACAAGAAGGGCTATAAGAAGGGCTATAAGAAGGGCTATAAGAAGGGCTCTAAGAAGGGCTATAAGAAGGGCTATAAGAAGGGCTCTAAGAAGGGCTCTAAGAAGGGCTCTAAGAGGAGCTATAAGAAGAGCTATAAGAAGGGCTATAAGAAGAGCTATAAGAAGGGCTATAAGAAGAGCTATAAGAAGAGCTATAAGAAGTGCTATAAGAAGAGCTATAAGAAGAGCTATAAGAAGAGCTATAAGAAGGGCTATAAGAAGTGCTATAAGAAGAGCTCTAAGAAGGGCTATAAGAAGGGCTATAAGAAGAGCTATAAGAAGAGCTATAAGAAGGGCTCTAAGAAGAGCTATAAGAAGAGCTATAAGAAGGGCTATAAGAAGGGCTCTAAGAAGGGCTATAAGAAGGGCTCTAAGAAGGGCTATGAGAAGAGCTCTAAGAAGGGTAATAAGAAGGGCTATAAGAAGGGCTCTAAGAAGCTATAAGAAGAGCTATAAGAAGGGCTATAAGAAGGGCTCTAAGAAGAGCTATAAGAAGAGCTATAAGAAGGGCTATAAGAAGGGCTCTAAGAAGGGCTGTAAGAAGGGCTCTAAGAAGGGCTATGAGAAGAGCTATAAGAAGGGCTATAAGAAGAGCTATAAGAAGGGCTCTAAGAAGGGCTATCAGAAGGGCTATAAGAAGGGCTATAAGAAGGGCTCTAAGAAGGGCTATAAGAAGGGCTATAAGAAGGGCTCTAAGAAGCTATAAGAAGAGCTATAAGAAGAGCTATAAGAAGGGCTATAAGAAGAGCTATAAGAAGGGCTCTAAGAAGGGCTATAAGAAGAGCTATAAGAAGAGCTATAAGAAGGACTATAAGAAGGGCTCTAAGAAGAGCTATAAGAAGGGCTATAAGAAGAGCTATAAGAAGGACTATAAGAAGAGCTATAAGAAGGGCTCTAAGAAGAGCTATAAGAAGAGCTATAAGAAGGGCTATAAGAAGCGCTACAAGAAAGGCTCTAAGAAGAGCTATAAGAAGGGCTATAAGAGGAGCTATAAGAAGGGCTATAAGAAGGGCTACAAGAAATGCTCTAAGAAGAACTATAAGAAGGGCTATAAGAAGAGCTATAAGAAGGGCTCTAAAAAGGGCTATAAGAAGAGCTATAAGAAGAGCTATAAGAAGGACTATAAGAAGGGCTATAAGAAGGACTATAAGAAGGGCTCTAAGAAGAGCTATAAGAAGAGCTATAAGAAGAGCTATAAGAAGAGCTATAAGAAGGACTATAAGAAGGGCTCTAAGAAGAGCTATAAGAAGAGCTATAAGAAGGGCTATAAGAAGGGCTACAAGAAAGGCTCTAAGAAGAGCTATAAGAAGGGCTATAAGAAGAGCTATAAGAAGGGCTCTAAGAAGGGCTATAAGAAGGGCTATAAGAAGTGCTATAAGAAGAGCTATAAGAAGGGCTATAAGAAGGGCTATAAGAAGAGCTATAAGAAGGGCTATAAGAAGAGCTATAAGAAGGGCTATAAGAAGGGCTCTAAGAAGGGCTATGAGAAGAGCTATAAGAAGGGCTATAAGAAGGGCTACAAGAAAGGCTCTAAGAAGAGCTATAAGAAGGGCTATAAGAAGAGCTATAAGAAGGGCTATAAGAAGGGCTACAAGAAAGGCTCTAAGAAGAGCTCTAAGAAGGACTATAAGAAGTGCTATAAGAAGGACTATAAGAAGGGCTCTAAGAAGAGCTATAAGAAGAGCTATAAGAAGGGCTATAAGAAAGGCCACAAGAAAGGCTCTAAGAAGAGCTATAAGAAGGGCTATAAGAAGAGCTATAAGAAGGGCTATAAGAAGGGCTACAAGAAAGGCTCTAAGAAGAGCTATAAGAAGGGCTATAAGAAGGGCTATAAGGAGGGCTCTAAGAAGGGCTATAAGAAGGGCTATAAGAAGTGCTATAAGAAGAGCTATAAGAAGGGCTATAAGAAGGGCTATAAGAAGGGCTATAAGAAGGGCTATAAGAAGTGCTATAAGAAGAGCTATAAGAAGGGCTATAAGAAGGGCTATAAGAAGAGCTATAAGAAGAGCTATAAGAAGGGCTATAAGAAGGGCTCTAAGAAGGGCTATAAGAAGAGCTATAAGAAGAGCTATAAGAAGAGCTATAAGAAGGGCTCTAAGAAGGGCTATAAGAAGGGCTATAAGAAGGGCTATAAGAAGGGCTATAAGAAGGGCTCTAAGAAGGGCTCTAAGAAGGGCTATAAGAACGGCTATAAGAAGAGCTATAAGAAGAGCTATAAGAAGAGCTGTAAGAAGTGCTATAAGAAGAGCTATAAGAAGAGCTATAAGAAGAGCTATGAGAAGAGCTATAAGAAGGGCTATAAGAAGAGCTATAAGAAGGGATATAAGAAGGGCTATAAGAAGAGCTATAAGAAGAGCTCTAAGAAGGGCTATAAGAAGAGCTCTAAGAAGGGCTATAAGAAGAGCTATAAGAAGGGCTCTAAGAAGAGCTATAAGAAGGGCTATAAGAAGGGCTCTAAGAAGGGCTATAAGAAGAGCTATAAGAATAGCTATAAGAAGTGCTATAAGAAGGGCTATAAGAAGGGCTATAAGAAGAGCTATAAGAAGAGCTATAAGAAGGGCTCTAAGAAGGGCTATAAGAAGAGCTATAAGAAGAGCTATAAGAAGAGCTATAAGAAGGGCTACAAGAAGGGCTACAAGAAGGGCTATAAGAAGGGCTATAAGAAGGGCTATAAGAAGGGCTCTAAGAAGGGCTATAAGAAGAGCTATAAGAAGGGCTATAAGAAGAGCTATAAGAAGAGCTATAAGAAGTGCTATAAGAAGAGCTATAAGAAAAGCTATAAGAAGTGCTATAAGAAGAGCTATAAGAAGGGCTATAAGAAGTGCTATAAGAAGAGCTCTAAGAAGGGCTATAAGAAGGGCTATAAGAAGAGCTATAAGAAGAGCTATAAGAAGGGCTCTAAGAAGAGCTATAAGAAGAGCTATAAGAAGAGCTATAAGAAGGGCTATAAGAAGGGCTCTAAGAAGGGCTATAAGAAGGGCTCTAAGAAGGGCTATGAGAAGAGCTCTAAGAAGGGCTATAAGAAGGGCTATAAGAAGGGCTCTAAGAAGCTATAAGAAGAGCTATAAGAAGAGCTATAAGAAGGGCTCTAAGAAGAGCTATAAGAAGAGCTATAAGAAGAGCTATAAGAAGGGCTATAAGAAGGGCTCTAAGAAGGGCTATAAGAAGGGCTCTAAGAAGGGCTATGAGAAGAGCTATAAGAAGGGCTATAAGAAGAGCTATAAGAAGGGCTCTAAGAAGGGCTATCAGAAGGGCTATAAGAAGGGCTATAAGAAGGGCTCTAAGAAGGGCTATAAGAAGGGCTATAAGAAGAGCTATAAGAAGAGCTATAAGAAGAGCTGTAAGAAGTGCTATAAGAAGAGCTATAAGAAGAGCTATAAGAAGAGCTATAAGAAGAGCTATAAGAAGGGCTATAAGAAGAGCTATAAGAAGAGCTATAAGAAGGGCTCTAAGAAGAGCTATAAGAAGAGCTATAAGAAGGGCTACAAGAAGTGCTATAAGAAGAGCTATAAGAACAGCTATAAGAAGAGCTATAAGAAGAGCTATAAGAAGGGCTATAAGAAGAGCTATAAGAAGGGCTATAAGAAGGGCTACAAGAAAGGCTCTAAGAAGAGCTATAAGAAGGGCTATAAGAAGAGCTATAAGGAGGGCTCTAAGAAGGGCTATAAGAAGGGCTATAAGAAGTGCTATAAGAAGAGCTATAAGAAGGGCTATAAGAAGGGCTATAAGAAGGGCTATAAGAAGGGCTATAAGAAGAGCTATAAGAAGGGCTATAAGAAGGGCTCTAAGAAGGGCTATGAGAAGAGCTATAAGAAGGGCTATAAGAAGGGCTACAAGAAAGGCTCTAAGAAGAGCTATAAGAAGGGCTATAAGAAGAGCTATAAGAAGGGCTATAAGAAGGGCTACAAGAAAGGCTCTAAGAAGAGCTCTAAGAAGGACTATAAGAAGTGCTATAAGAAGGACTATAAGAAGGGCTCTAAGAAGAGCTATAAGAAGAGCTATAAGAAGGGCTATAAGAAAGGCCACAAGAAAGGCTCTAAGAAGAGCTATAAGAAGGGCTATAAGAAGAGCTATAAGAAGGGCTATAAGAAGGGCTACAAGAAAGGCTCTAAGAAGAGCTATAAGAAGGGCTATAAGAAGGGCTATAAGGAGGGCTCTAAGAAGGGCTATAAGAAGGGCTATAAGAAGTGCTATAAGAAGAGCTATAAGAAGGGCTATAAGAAGGGCTATAAGAAGGGCTATAAGAAGGGCTATAAGAAGTGCTATAAGAAGAGCTATAAGAAGGGCTATAAGAAGGGCTATAAGAAGAGCTATAAGAAGAGCTATAAGAAGGGCTATAAGAAGGGCTCTAAGAAGGGCTATAAGAAGAGCTATAAGAAGAGCTATAAGAAGGGCTATAAGAAGGGCTCTAAGAAGGGCTATAAGAAGAGCTATAAGAAGAGCTATAAGAAGAGCTATAAGAAGGGCTCTAAGAAGGGCTATAAGAACGGCTATAAGAAGAGCTATAAGAAGAGCTATAAGAAGAGCTGTAAGAAGTGCTATAAGAAGAGCTATAAGAAGAGCTATAAGAAGAGCTATGAGAAGAGCTATAAGAAGGGCTATAAGAAGAGCTATAAGAAGGGATATAAGAAGAGCTATAAGAAGAGCTATAAGAAGGGCTATAAGAAGGGCTCTAAGAAGGGCTATAAGAAGAGCTATAAGAAGAGCTATAAGAAGAGCTATAAGAAGGGCTCTAAGAAGGGCTATAAGAAGGGCTATAAGAAGGGCTATAAGAAGGGCTATAAGAAGGGCTCTAAGAAGGGCTCTAAGAAGGGCTATAAGAACGGCTATAAGAAGAGCTATAAGAAGAGCTATAAGAAGAGCTGTAAGAAGTGCTATAAGAAGAGCTATAAGAAGAGCTATAAGAAGAGCTATGAGAAGAGCTATAAGAAGGGCTATAAGAAGAGCTATAAGAAGGGATATAAGAAGGGCTATAAGAAGAGCTATAAGAAGAGCTCTAAGAAGGGCTATAAGAAGAGCTCTAAGAAGGGCTATAAGAAGAGCTATAAGAAGGGCTCTAAGAAGAGCTATAAGAAGGGCTATAAGAAGGGCTCTAAGAAGGGCTATAAGAAGAGCTATAAGAATAGCTATAAGAAGTGCTATAAGAAGGGCTATAAGAAGGGCTATAAGAAGAGCTATAAGAAGAGCTATAAGAAGGGCTCTAAGAAGGGCTATAAGAAGAGCTATAAGAAGAGCTATAAGAAGAGCTATAAGAAGGGCTACAAGAAGGGCTACAAGAAGGGCTATAAGAAGGGCTATAAGAAGGGCTATAAGAAGGGCTCTAAGAAGGGCTATAAGAAGAGCTATAAGAAGGGCTATAAGAAGAGCTATAAGAAGAGCTATAAGAAGTGCTATAAGAAGAGCTATAAGAAAAGCTATAAGAAGTGCTATAAGAAGAGCTATAAGAAGGGCTATAAGAAGTGCTATAAGAAGAGCTCTAAGAAGGGCTATAAGAAGGGCTATAAGAAGAGCTATAAGAAGAGCTATAAGAAGGGCTCTAAGAAGAGCTATAAGAAGAGCTATAAGAAGAGCTATAAGAAGGGCTATAAGAAGGGCTCTAAGAAGGGCTATAAGAAGGGCTCTAAGAAGGGCTATGAGAAGAGCTCTAAGAAGGGCTATAAGAAGGGCTATAAGAAGGGCTCTAAGAAGCTATAAGAAGAGCTATAAGAAGAGCTATAAGAAGGGCTCTAAGAAGAGCTATAAGAAGAGCTATAAGAAGAGCTATAAGAAGGGCTATAAGAAGGGCTCTAAGAAGGGCTATAAGAAGGGCTCTAAGAAGGGCTATGAGAAGAGCTATAAGAAGGGCTATAAGAAGGGCTATAAGAAGGGCTATAAGAAGGGCTATAAGAAGGGCTCTAAGAAGGGCTATAAGAAGGGCTCTAAGAAGGGCTATAAGAAGAGATATAAGAAGAGCTATAAGAAGAGCTATAAGAAGGGCTCTAAGAAGGGCTACAAGAAGGGCTATAAGAAGGGCTATAAGAAGGGCTATAAGAAGGGCTCTAAGAAGGGCTATAAGAAGGGCTATAAGAAGGGCTCTAAGAAGGGCTCTAAGAAGGGCTCTAAGAGGAGCTATAAGAAGAGCTATAAGAAGGGCTATAAGAAGAGCTATAAGAAGGGCTATAAGAAGAGCTATAAGAAGAGCTATAAGAAGTGCTATAAGAAGAGCTATAAGAAGAGCTATAAGAAGAGCTATAAGAAGGGCTATAAGAAGTGCTATAAGAAGAGCTCTAAGAAGGGCTATAAGAAGGGCTATAAGAAGAGCTATAAGAAGAGCTATAAGAAGGGCTCTAAGAAGAGCTATAAGAAGAGCTATAAGAAGGGCTATAAGAAGGGCTCTAAGAAGGGCTATAAGAAGGGCTCTAAGAAGGGCTATGAGAAGAGCTCTAAGAAGGGTAATAAGAAGGGCTATAAGAAGGGCTCTAAGAAGCTATAAGAAGAGCTATAAGAAGGGCTATAAGAAGGGCTCTAAGAAGAGCTATAAGAAGAGCTATAAGAAGGGCTATAAGAAGGGCTCTAAGAAGGGCTGTAAGAAGGGCTCTAAGAAGGGCTATGAGAAGAGCTATAAGAAGGGCTATAAGAAGAGCTATAAGAAGGGCTCTAAGAAGGGCTATCAGAAGGGCTATAAGAAGGGCTATAAGAAGGGCTCTAAGAAGGGCTATAAGAAGGGCTATAAGAAGGGCTCTAAGAAGCTATAAGAAGAGCTATAAGAAGAGCTATAAGAAGGGCTATAAGAAGAGCTATAAGAAGGGCTCTAAGAAGGGCTATAAGAAGAGCTATAAGAAGAGCTATAAGAAGGACTATAAGAAGGGCTCTAAGAAGAGCTATAAGAAGGGCTATAAGAAGAGCTATAAGAAGGACTATAAGAAGAGCTATAAGAAGGGCTCTAAGAAGAGCTATAAGAAGAGCTATAAGAAGGGCTATAAGAAGCGCTACAAGAAAGGCTCTAAGAAGAGCTATAAGAAGGGCTATAAGAGGAGCTATAAGAAGGGCTATAAGAAGGGCTACAAGAAATGCTCTAAGAAGAACTATAAGAAGGGCTATAAGAAGAGCTATAAGAAGGGCTCTAAAAAGGGCTATAAGAAGAGCTATAAGAAGAGCTATAAGAAGGACTATAAGAAGGGCTATAAGAAGGACTATAAGAAGGGCTCTAAGAAGAGCTATAAGAAGAGCTATAAGAAGAGCTATAAGAAGAGCTATAAGAAGGACTATAAGAAGGGCTCTAAGAAGAGCTATAAGAAGAGCTATAAGAAGGGCTATAAGAAGGGCTACAAGAAAGGCTCTAAGAAGAGCTATAAGAAGGGCTATAAGAAGAGCTATAAGAAGAGCTATAAGAAGGACTATAAGAAGGGCTATAAGAAGGACTATAAGAAGGGCTCTAAGAAGAGCTATAAGAAGAGCTATAAGAAGGGCTATAAGAAGGGCTCTAAGAAGAGCTATAAGAAGAGCTATAAGAAGGGCTATAAGAAGAGCTATAAGAAGGGCTATAAGAAGGGCTACAAGAAAGGCTCTAAGAAGAGCTATAAGAAGGGCTATAAGAAGAGCTATAAGGAGGGCTCTAAGAAGGGCTATAAGAAGGGCTATAAGAAGTGCTATAAGAAGAGCTATAAGAAGGGCTATAAGAAGGGCTATAAGAAGAGCTATAAGAAGGGCTATAAGAAGAGCTATAAGAAGGGCTATAAGAAGGGCTCTAAGAAGGGCTATGAGAAGAGCTATAAGAAGGGCTATAAGAAGGGCTACAAGAAAGGCTCTAAGAAGAGCTATAAGAAGGGCTATAAGAAGAGCTATAAGAAGGGCTATAAGAAGGGCTACAAGAAAGGCTCTAAGAAGAGCTCTAAGAAGGACTATAAGAAGTGCTATAAGAAGGACTATAAGAAGGGCTCTAAGAAGAGCTATAAGAAGAGCTATAAGAAGGGCTATAAGAAAGGCCACAAGAAAGGCTCTAAGAAGAGCTATAAGAAGGGCTATAAGAAGAGCTATAAGAAGGGCTATAAGAAGGGCTACAAGAAAGGCTCTAAGAAGAGCTATAAGAAGGGCTATAAGAAGGGCTATAAGGAGGGCTCTAAGAAGGGCTATAAGAAGGGCTATAAGAAGTGCTATAAGAAGAGCTATAAGAAGGGCTATAAGAAGGGCTATAAGAAGGGCTATAAGAAGGGCTATAAGAAGTGCTATAAGAAGAGCTATAAGAAGGGCTATAAGAAGGGCTATAAGAAGAGCTATAAGAAGAGCTATAAGAAGGGCTATAAGAAGGGCTCTAAGAAGGGCTATAAGAAGAGCTATAAGAAGAGCTATAAGAAGAGCTATAAGAAGGGCTCTAAGAAGGGCTATAAGAAGGGCTATAAGAAGGGCTATAAGAAGGGCTATAAGAAGGGCTCTAAGAAGGGCTCTAAGAAGGGCTATAAGAACGGCTATAAGAAGAGCTATAAGAAGAGCTATAAGAAGAGCTGTAAGAAGTGCTATAAGAAGAGCTATAAGAAGAGCTATAAGAAGAGCTATGAGAAGAGCTATAAGAAGGGCTATAAGAAGAGCTATAAGAAGGGATATAAGAAGGGCTATAAGAAGAGCTATAAGAAGAGCTCTAAGAAGGGCTATAAGAAGAGCTCTAAGAAGGGCTATAAGAAGAGCTATAAGAAGGGCTCTAAGAAGAGCTATAAGAAGGGCTATAAGAAGGGCTCTAAGAAGGGCTATAAGAAGAGCTATAAGAATAGCTATAAGAAGTGCTATAAGAAGGGCTATAAGAAGGGCTATAAGAAGAGCTATAAGAAGAGCTATAAGAAGGGCTCTAAGAAGGGCTATAAGAAGAGCTATAAGAAGAGCTATAAGAAGAGCTATAAGAAGGGCTACAAGAAGGGCTACAAGAAGGGCTATAAGAAGGGCTATAAGAAGGGCTATAAGAAGGGCTCTAAGAAGGGCTATAAGAAGAGCTATAAGAAGGGCTATAAGAAGAGCTATAAGAAGAGCTATAAGAAGTGCTATAAGAAGAGCTATAAGAAAAGCTATAAGAAGTGCTATAAGAAGAGCTATAAGAAGGGCTATAAGAAGTGCTATAAGAAGAGCTCTAAGAAGGGCTATAAGAAGGGCTATAAGAAGAGCTATAAGAAGAGCTATAAGAAGGGCTCTAAGAAGAGCTATAAGAAGAGCTATAAGAAGAGCTATAAGAAGGGCTATAAGAAGGGCTCTAAGAAGGGCTATAAGAAGGGCTCTAAGAAGGGCTATGAGAAGAGCTCTAAGAAGGGCTATAAGAAGGGCTATAAGAAGGGCTCTAAGAAGCTATAAGAAGAGCTATAAGAAGAGCTATAAGAAGGGCTCTAAGAAGAGCTATAAGAAGAGCTATAAGAAGAGCTATAAGAAGGGCTATAAGAAGGGCTCTAAGAAGGGCTATAAGAAGGGCTCTAAGAAGGGCTATGAGAAGAGCTATAAGAAGGGCTATAAGAAGAGCTATAAGAAGGGCTCTAAGAAGGGCTATCAGAAGGGCTATAAGAAGGGCTATAAGAAGGGCTCTAAGAAGGGCTATAAGAAGGGCTATAAGAAGAGCTATAAGAAGAGCTATAAGAAGAGCTGTAAGAAGTGCTATAAGAAGAGCTATAAGAAGAGCTATAAGAAGAGCTATAAGAAGAGCTATAAGAAGGGCTATAAGAAGAGCTATAAGAAGAGCTATAAGAAGGGCTCTAAGAAGAGCTATAAGAAGAGCTATAAGAAGGGCTACAAGAAGTGCTATAAGAAGAGCTATAAGAACAGCTATAAGAAGAGCTATAAGAAGAGCTATAAGAAGGGCTATAAGAAGAGCTATAAGAAGGGCTATAAGAAGGGCTACAAGAAAGGCTCTAAGAAGAGCTATAAGAAGGGCTATAAGAAGAGCTATAAGGAGGGCTCTAAGAAGGGCTATAAGAAGGGCTATAAGAAGTGCTATAAGAAGAGCTATAAGAAGGGCTATAAGAAGGGCTATAAGAAGGGCTATAAGAAGGGCTATAAGAAGAGCTATAAGAAGGGCTATAAGAAGGGCTCTAAGAAGGGCTATGAGAAGAGCTATAAGAAGGGCTATAAGAAGGGCTACAAGAAAGGCTCTAAGAAGAGCTATAAGAAGGGCTATAAGAAGAGCTATAAGAAGGGCTATAAGAAGGGCTACAAGAAAGGCTCTAAGAAGAGCTCTAAGAAGGACTATAAGAAGTGCTATAAGAAGGACTATAAGAAGGGCTCTAAGAAGAGCTATAAGAAGAGCTATAAGAAGGGCTATAAGAAAGGCCACAAGAAAGGCTCTAAGAAGAGCTATAAGAAGGGCTATAAGAAGAGCTATAAGAAGGGCTATAAGAAGGGCTACAAGAAAGGCTCTAAGAAGAGCTATAAGAAGGGCTATAAGAAGGGCTATAAGGAGGGCTCTAAGAAGGGCTATAAGAAGGGCTATAAGAAGTGCTATAAGAAGAGCTATAAGAAGGGCTATAAGAAGGGCTATAAGAAGGGCTATAAGAAGGGCTATAAGAAGTGCTATAAGAAGAGCTATAAGAAGGGCTATAAGAAGGGCTATAAGAAGAGCTATAAGAAGAGCTATAAGAAGGGCTATAAGAAGGGCTCTAAGAAGGGCTATAAGAAGAGCTATAAGAAGAGCTATAAGAAGGGCTATAAGAAGGGCTCTAAGAAGGGCTATAAGAAGAGCTATAAGAAGAGCTATAAGAAGAGCTATAAGAAGGGCTCTAAGAAGGGCTATAAGAACGGCTATAAGAAGAGCTATAAGAAGAGCTATAAGAAGAGCTGTAAGAAGTGCTATAAGAAGAGCTATAAGAAGAGCTATAAGAAGAGCTATGAGAAGAGCTATAAGAAGGGCTATAAGAAGAGCTATAAGAAGGGATATAAGAAGGGCTATAAGAAGAGCTATAAGAAGAGCTCTAAGAAGGGCTATAAGAAGAGCTATAAGAAGGGCTATAAGAAGAGCTATAAGAAGGGCTATAAGAAGGGCTCTAAGAAGGGCTATAAGAAGAGCTATAAGAATAGCTATAAGAAGTGCTATAAGAAGGGCTATAAGAAGGGCTATAAGAAGAGCTATAAGAAGAGCTATAAGAAGGGCTCTAAGAAGGGCTATAAGAAGAGCTATAAGAAGAGCTATAAGAAGAGCTATAAGAAGGGCTACAAGAAGGGCTACAAGAAGGGCTATAAGAAGGGCTATAAGAAGGGCTATAAGAAGGGCTCTAAGAAGGGCTATAAGAAGAGCTATAAGAAGGGCTATAAGAAGAGCTATAAGAAGAGCTATAAGAAGTGCTATAAGAAGAGCTATAAGAAAAGCTATAAGAAGTGCTATAAGAAGAGCTATAAGAAGGGCTATAAGAAGTGCTATAAGAAGAGCTCTAAGAAGGGCTATAAGAAGGGCTATAAGAAGAGCTATAAGAAGAGCTATAAGAAGGGCTCTAAGAAGAGCTATAAGAAGAGCTATAAGAAGAGCTATAAGAAGGGCTATAAGAAGGGCTCTAAGAAGGGCTATAAGAAGGGCTCTAAGAAGGGCTATGAGAAGAGCTCTAAGAAGGGCTATAAGAAGGGCTCTAAGAAGCTATAAGAAGAGCTATAAGAAGAGCTATAAGAAGGGCTCTAAGAAGAGCTATAAGAAGAGCTATAAGAAGAGCTATAAGAAGGGCTATAAGAAGGGCTCTAAGAAGGGCTATAAGAAGGGCTCTAAGAAGAGCTGTAAGAAGTGCTATAAGAAGAGCTATAAGAAGAGCTATAAGAAGAGCTATAAGAAGAGCTATAAGAAGGGCTATAAGAAGAGCTATAAGAAGAGCTATAAGAAGGGCTCTAAGAAGAGCTATAAGAAGAGCTATAAGAAGGGCTACAAGAAGTGCTATAAGAAGAGCTATAAGAACAGCTATAAGAAGAGCTATAAGAAGGGCTATAAGAAGAGCTATAAGAAGGGCTATAAGAAGAGCTCTAAGAAGGGCTCTAAGAAGAGCTCTAAGAAGGGCTCTAAGAAGAGCTCTAAGAAGGGCTATAAGAAGGGCTATAAGAAGGGCTATAAGAAGGGCTATAAGAAGAGCTATAAGAAGAGCTATAAGAAGAGCTATAAGAAGGGCTCTAAGAAGGGCTATAAGAAGAGATATAAGAAGAGCTATAAGAAGAGCTATAAGAAGGGCTCTAAGAAGGGCTACAAGAAGGGCTATAAGAAGGGCTATAAGAAGGGCTCTAAGAAGGGCTATAAGAAAGGCTATAAGAAGGGCTCTAAGAAGGGCTCTAAGAAGGGCTCTAAGAAGGGCTCTAAGAGGAGCTATAAGAACTATAAGAAGGGCTATAAGAAGAGCTATAAGAAGGGCTATAAGAAGAGCTATAAGAAGAGCTATAAGAAGTGCTATAAGAAGAGCTATAAGAAGAGCTATAAGAAGAGCTATAAGAAGGGCTATAAGAAGTGCTATAAGAAGAGCTCTAAGAAGGGCTATAAGAAGGGCTATAAGAAGAGCTATAAGAAGAGCTATAAGAAGAGCTATAAGAAGGGCTCTAAGAAGAGCTATAAGAAGAGCTATAAGAAGAGCTATAAGAAGGGCTATAAGAAGGGCTCTAAGAAGCTATAAGAAGAGCTATAAGAAGGGCTATAAGAAGGGCTCTAAGAAGAGCTATAAGAAGGGCTATAAGAAGAGCTATAAGAAGGGCTATAAGAAGGGCTCTAAGAAGGGCTATAAGAAGGGCTCTAAGAAGGGCTATGAGAAGAGCTATAAGAAGGGCTATAAGAAGAGCTATAAGAAGGGCTCTAAGAAGGGCTATCAGAAGGGCTATAAGAAGGGCTATAAGAAGGGCTCTAAGAAGGGCTATAAGAAGGGCTCTAAGAAGCTATAAGAAGAGCTATAAGAAGAGCTATAAGAAGGGCTATAAGAAGAGCTATAAGAAGGGCTCTAAGAAGGGCTATAAGAAGAGCTATAAGAAGAGCTATAAGAAGGACTATAAGAAGGGCTCTAAGAAGAGCTATAAGAAGGGCTATAAGAAGAGCTATAAGAAGGACTATAAGAAGAGCTATAAGAAGGGCTCTAAGAAGAGCTATAAGAAGGGCTATAAGAAGGGCTATAAGAAGCGCTACAAGAAAGGCTCTAAGAAGAGCTATAAGAAGGGCTATAAGAAGAGCTATAAGAAGGGCTATAAGAAGGGCTACAAGAAAGGCTCTAAGAAGAACTATAAGAAGGGCTATAAGAAGAGCTATAAGAAGGGCTCTAAAAAGGGCTATAAGAAGAGCTATAAGAAGAGCTATAAGAAGGACTATAAGAAGGACTATAAGAAGGGCTCTAAGAAGAGCTATAAGAAGAGCTATAAGAAGAGCTATAAGAAGGACTATAAGAAGAGCTATAAGAAGGACTATAAGAAGGGCTCTAAGAAGAGCTATAAGAAGAGCTATAAGAAGGGCTATAAGAAGGGCTACAAGAAAGGCTCTAAGAAGAGCTATAAGAAGGGCTATAAGAAGAGCTATAAGAAGGGCTATAAGAAGGGCTACAAGAAAGGCTCTAAGAAGAGCTATAAGAAGGGCTATAAGAAGAGCTATAAGGAGGGCTCTAAGAAGGGCTATAAGAAGGGCTATAAGAAGTGCTATAAGAAGAGCTATAAGAAGGGCTATAAGAAGGGCTATAAGAAGGGCTATAAGAAGGGCTATAAGAAGAGCTATAAGAAGGGCTATAAGAAGGGCTCTAAGAAGGGCTATGAGAAGAGCTATAAGAAGGGCTATAAGAAGGGCTACAAGAAAGGCTCTAAGAAGAGCTATAAGAAGGGCTATAAGAAGAGCTATAAGAAGGGCTATAAGAAGGGCTACAAGAAAGGCTCTAAGAAGAGCTCTAAGAAGGACTATAAGAAGTGCTATAAGAAGGACTATAAGAAGGGCTCTAAGAAGAGCTATAAGAAGAGCTATAAGAAGGGCTATAAGAAAGGCCACAAGAAAGGCTCTAAGAAGAGCTATAAGAAGGGCTATAAGAAGAGCTATAAGAAGGGCTATAAGAAGGGCTACAAGAAAGGCTCTAAGAAGAGCTATAAGAAGGGCTATAAGAAGAGCTATAAGGAGGGCTCTAAGAAGGGCTATAAGAAGGGCTATAAGAAGTGCTATAAGAAGAGCTATAAGAAGGGCTATAAGAAGGGCTATAAGAAGGGCTATAAGAAGGGCTATAAGAAGTGCTATAAGAAGAGCTATAAGAAGGGCTATAAGAAGGGCTATAAGAAGAGCTATAAGAAGAGCTATAAGAAGGGCTATAAGAAGGGCTCTAAGAAGGGCTATAAGAAGAGCTATAAGAAGAGCTATAAGAAGAGCTATAAGAAGGGCTCTAAGAAGGGCTATAAGAAGGGCTATAAGAAGGGCTATAAGAAGGGCTATAAGAAGGGCTCTAAGAAGGGCTATAAGAAGGGCTCTAAGAAGGGCTCTAAGAAGGGCTATAAGAAGCGCTACAAGAAAGGCTCTAAGAAGAGCTATAAGAAGGGCTATAAGAAGAGCTATAAGAAGGGCTATAAGAAGAGCTATAAGAAGGACTATAAGAAGGACTCTAAGAAGGGCTATAAGAAGAGCTATAAGAAGGGCTACAAGAAAGGCTCTAAGAAGAGCTACAAGAAGGGCTACAAGAAGGGCTATAAGAAGGGCTATAAGAAGGGCTATAAGAAGGGCTCTAAGAAGGGCTATAAGAAGGGCTCTAAGAAGGGCTCTAAGAAGGGCTAAAAGAAGGGCTATAAGAAGTGCTATAAGAAGGGCTATAAGAAGGGCTATAAGAAGGGCTATAAGAAGAGCTATAAGAAGGGCTCTAAGAAGGGCTATAAGAAGAGCTATAAGAAGGACTATAAGAAGGGCTATAAGAAGGACTATAAGAAGGGCTCTAAGAAGATATATAAGAAGAGCTATAAGAAGAGCTATAAGAAGGACTATAAGAAGAGCTATAAGAAGGACTATAAGAAGGGCTATAAGAAGAGCTATAAGAAGAGCTATAAGAAGGGCTATAAGAAGCGCTACAAGAAAGGCTCTAAGAAGAGCTATAAGAAGGGCTATAAGAAGAGCTATAAGAAGGGCTATAAGAAGAGCTATAAGAAGGACTATAAGAAGGACTCTAAGAAGGGCTATAAGAAGAGCTATAAGAAGGGCTACAAGAAAGGCTCTAAGAAGAGCTATAAGAAGGGCTATAAGAAGTGCTATAAGAAGGGCTATAAGAAGGGCTACAAGAAAGGCTCTAAGAAGAGCTATAAGAAGGGCTATAAGAAGAGCTATAAGGAGGGCTTTAAGAAGGGCTATAAGAAGTGCTATAAGAAGAGCTATAAGAAGGGCTATAAGAAGGGCTATAAGAAGAGCTATAAGAAGAGCTATAAGAAGGGCTATAAGAAGGGCTCTAAGAAGGGCTATAAGAAGAGCTATAAGAAGAGCTATAAGAAGAGCTATAAGAAGGGCTATAAGAAGGGCTATAAGAAGGGCTATAAGAAGGGCTATAAGAAGGGCTCTAAGAAGGGCTATAAGAAGGGCTCTAAGAAGGGCTATAAGAAGAGATATAAGAAGAGCTATAAGAAGAGCTATAAGAAGGGCTCTAAGAAGGGCTACAAGAAGGGCTATAAGAAGGGCTATAAGAAGGGCTATAAGAAGGGCTCTAAGAAGGGCTATAAGAAGAGCTATAAGAAGGGCTATAAGAAGAGCTATAAGAAGGACTATAAGAAGGACTCTAAGAAGGGCTATAAGAAGAGCTATAAGAAGGGCTACAAGAAAGGCTCTAAGAAGAGCTATAAGAAGAGCTATAAGAAGTGCTATAAGAAGAGCTATAAGAAGAGCTATAAGAAGAGCTATAAGAAGGGCTATAAGAAGTGCTATAAGAAGAGCTCTAAGAAGGGCTATAAGAAGGGCTATAAGAAGAGCTATAAGAAGAGCTATAAGAAGGGCTCTAAGAAGAGCTATAAGAAGAGCTATAAGAAGGGCTATAAGAAGGGCTCTAAGAAGGGCTATAAGAAGGGCTCTAAGAAGGGCTATGAGAAGAGCTCTAAGAAGGGTAATAAGAAGGGCTATAAGAAGGGCTCTAAGAAGCTATAAGAAGAGCTATAAGAAGGGCTATAAGAAGGGCTCTAAGAAGAGCTATAAGAAGGGCTATAAGAAGAGCTATAAGAAGGGCTATAAGAAGGGCTCTAAGAAGGGCTATAATAAGGGCTCTAAGAAGGGCTATGAGAAGAGCTATAAGAAGGGCTATAAGAAGAGCTATAAGAAGGGCTCTAAGAAGGGCTATCAGAAGGGCTATAAGAAGGGCTATAAGAAGGGCTCTAAGAAGGGCTATAAGAAGGGCTATAAGAAGGGCTCTAAGAAGCTATAAGAAGAGCTATAAGAAGAGCTATAAGAAGGGCTATAAGAAGAGCTATAAGAAGGGCTCTAAGAAGGGCTCTAAGAAGAGCTATAAGAAGAGCTATAAGAAGGACTATAAGAAGGGCTCTAAGAAGAGCTATAAGAAGGGCTATAAGAAGAGCTATAAGAAGGACTATAAGAAGAGCTATAAGAAGGGCTCTAAGAAGAGCTATAAGAAGAGCTATAAGAAGGGCTATAAGAAGCGCTACAAGAAAGGCTCTAAGAAGAGCTATAAGAAGGGCTATAAGAAGAGCTATAAGAAGGGCTATAAGAAGGGCTACAAGAAATGCTCTAAGAAGAACTATAAGAAGGGCTATAAGAAGAGCTATAAGAAGGGCTCTAAAAAGGGCTATAAGAAGAGCTATAAGAAGAGCTATAAGAAGGACTATAAGAAGGGCTATAAGAAGGACTATAAGAAGGGCTCTAAGAAGAGCTATAAGAAGAGCTATAAGAAGAGCTATAAGAAGAGCTATAAGAAGGACTATAAGAAGGGCTCTAAGAAGAGCTATAAGAAGAGCTATAAGAAGGGCTATAAGAAGGGCTACAAGAAAGGCTCTAAGAAGAGCTATAAGAAGGGCTATAAGAAGAGCTATAAGAAGAGCTATAAGAAGGACTATAAGAAGGGCTATAAGAAGGACTATAAGAAGGGCTCTAAGAAGAGCTATAAGAAGAGCTATAAGAAGAGCTATAAGAAGGACTATAAGAAGAGCTATAAGAAGGACTATAAGAAGGGCTCTAAGAAGAGCTATAAGAAGAGCTATAAGAAGGGCTATAAGAAGGGCTACAAGAAAGGCTCTAAGAAGAGCTATAAGAAGGGCTATAAGAAGGGCTATAAGAAGGGCTACAAGAAAGGCTCTAAGAAGAGCTATAAGAAGGGCTATAAGAAGAGCTATAAGGAGGGCTCTAAGAAGGGCTATAAGAAGGGCTATAAGAAGTGCTATAAGAAGAGCTATAAGAAGGGCTATAAGAAGGGCTATAAGAAGAGCTATTAGAAGAGCTATAAGAAGAGCTATAAGAAGGGCTCTAAGAAGGGCTATAAGAAGAGCTATAAGAAGAGCTATAAGAAGAGCTATAAGAAGGGCTCTAAGAAGGGCTATAAGAAGGGCTATAAGAAGGGCTATAAGAAGGGCTATAAGAAGAGCTATAAGAAGGGCTATAAGAAGGGCTCTAAGAAGGGCTATGAGAAGAGCTATAAGAAGGGCTATAAGAAGGGCTACAAGAAAGGCTCTAAGAAGAGCTATAAGAAGGGCTATAAGAAGAGCTATAAGAAGGGCTATAAGAAGGGCTCTAAGAAGGGCTCTAAGAAGGGCTCTAAGAAGGGCTCTAAGAGGAGCTATAAGAAGAGCTATAAGAAGGGCTATAAGAAGAGCTATAAGAAGGGCTATAAGAAGAGCTATAAGAAGGGCTATAAGAAGAGCTATAAGAAGAGCTATAAGAAGTGCTATAAGAAGAGCTATAAGAAGGGCTATAAGAAGTGCTATAAGAAGAGCTATAAGAAGGGCTATAAGAAGTGCTATAAGAAGAGCTCTAAGAAGGGCTATAAGAAGGGCTATAAGAAGAGCTATAAGAAGAGCTATAAGAAGGGCTCTAAGAAGAGCTATAAGAAGAGCTATAAGAAGAGCTATAAGAAGGGCTATAAGAAGGGCTCTAAGAAGGGCTATAAGAAGGGCTCTAAGAAGGGCTATGAGAAGAGCTCTAAGAAGGGCTATAAGAAGGGCTATAAGAAGGGCTCTAAGAAGCTATAAGAAGAGCTATAAGAAGAGCTATAAGAAGGGCTCTAAGAAGAGCTATAAGAAGAGCTATAAGAAGAGCTATAAGAAGGGCTATAAGAAGGGCTCTAAGAAGGGCTATAAGAAGGGCTCTAAGAAGGGCTATGAGAAGAGCTATAAGAAGGGCTATAAGAAGAGCTATAAGAAGGGCTCTAAGAAGGGCTATCAGAAGGGCTATAAGAAGGGCTATAAGAAGGGCTCTAAGAAGGGCTATAAGAAGGGCTATAAGAAGAACTATAAGAAGGGCTATAAGAAGAGCTGTAAGAAGTGCTATAAGAAGAGCTATAAGAAGAGCTATAAGAAGAGCTATAAGAAGAGCTATAAGAAGGGCTATAAGAAGAGCTATAAGAAGAGCTATAAGAAGGGCTCTAAGAAGAGCTCTAAGAAGAGCTATAAGAAGGGCTACAAGAAGTGCTATAAGAAGAGCTATAAGAACAGCTATAAGAAGAGCTATAAGAAGGGCTATAAGAAGAGCTATAAGAAGAGCTATAAGAAGGGCTATAAGAAGAGCTCTAAGAAGGGCTATAAGAAGAGCTCTAAGAAGGGCTCTAAGAAGAGCTATAAGAAGGGCTATAAGAAGGGCTATAAGAAGGGCTATAAGAAGGGCTATAAGAAGAGCTATAAGAAGAGCTATAAGAAGGGCTCTAAGAAGGGCTATAAGAAGAGATATAAGAAGAGCTATAAGAAGAGCTATAAGAAGGGCTCTAAGAAGGGCTACAAGAAGGGCTATAAGAAGGGCTATAAGAAGGGCTATAAGAAGGGCTCTAAGAAGGGCTATAAGAAAGGCTATAAGAAGGGCTCTAAGAAGGGCTCTAAGAAGGGCTCTAAGAAGGGCTCTAAGAGGAGCTATAAGAAGAGCTATAAGAAGGGCTATAAGAAGAGCTATAAGAAGGGCTATAAGAAGAGCTATAAGAAGAGCTATAAGAAGTGCTATAAGAAGAGCTATAAGAAGAGCTATAAGAAGAGCTATAAGAAGGGCTATAAGAAGTGCTATAAGAAGAGCTCTAAGAAGGGCTATAAGAAGGGCTATAAGAAGAGCTATAAGAAGAGCTATAAGAAGAGCTATAAGAAGGGCTCTAAGAAGAGCTATAAGAAGAGCTATAAGAAGAGCTATAAGAAGGGCTATAAGAAGGGCTCTAAGAAGCTATAAGAAGAGCTATAAGAAGGGCTATAAGAAGGGCTCTAAGAAGAGCTATAAGAAGGGCTATAAGAAGAGCTATAAGAAGGGCTATAAGAAGGGCTCTAAGAAGGGCTATAAGAAGGGCTCTAAGAAGGGCTATGAGAAGAGCTATAAGAAGGGCTATAAGAAGAGCTATAAGAAGGGCTCTAAGAAGGGCTATCAGAAGGGCTATAAGAAGGGCTATAAGAAGGGCTCTAAGAAGGGCTATAAGAAGGGCACTAAGAAGCTATAAGAAAAGCTATAAGAAGAGCTATAAGAAGGGCTATAAGAAGAGCTATAAGAAGGGCTCTAAGAAGGGCTATAAGAAGAGCTATAAGAAGAGCTATAAGAAGGACTATAAGAAGGGCTCTAAGAAGAGCTATAAGAAGGGCTATAAGAAGAGCTATAAGAAGGACTATAAGAAGAGCTATAAGAAGGGCCTCTACTTCCTCAGGCGCCTAAGGAAGTTCCAAGTCAGTCAGAAGATCCTTAGGAACTTCTACTCATGTACAATAGAGAGCATCCTGACCGGCAACATCACCTCCTGGTTTGGGAATAGCACTGCACAAGACCGTAGCAGACTACAAAGAGTGACACGTTCAGCCGAACGCACAATTAGAGGGGGGCTTCCCACCCTCCAGAACATTTACAACAAGCGGTGCAAGGGGAAGGCTAAGAGAATTATTAAGGACTCGAGCCACCCGAACAACTGCCTCTTTGAACTGCTGCCGTCAGGCAAGCGATACCGGAGTCTTATGGCGAGCACAGAAAGACTCAGAAGGAGCTTCTATCCCCAGGCCATCAGGCTGCTAAACGAACAATAATCGCTAAACGAACAATAATCACTATGCAACAACCATCAAATGCACACAGCACACACACCCACACGCACACACTCACTCAAACAAACAACACACTGCAGCACCCACTCTCCACACTTTAGATCACACAAACACACTTACACTTTATATTTATTGATAAAGGATTTGCACTACAACTCGTACACCTACTGTGAATTGTACCTAAACTGCACCTCGTCCATTTATGCCTTGCACTATATAGTATTGTATATTAGTACACTGCACAGTATTGTATATTGTATGGTAACTACGTCTACGAACATTGTACATATGTCTAAACTGAACACTGTGACCTCTTTTTTTTACTTCTAATTTTTACTATGTTTTTATTTCATACTTATCTTGTCATGCACAGTCTCTGGAGCGCAACAGTAAGAAGCATTTTGTACAAAAGTATTCTGTACTTCTGTATGACAACTATTAAAGAAACTTGAAACTTGAAACTTGAAGAGCTATAAGAAGAGCTATAAGAAGGGCTATAAGAAGCGCTACAAGAAAGGCTCTAAGAAGAGCTATAAGAAGGGCTATAAGAAGAGCTATAAGAAGGGCTATAAGAAGGGCTACAAGAAAGGCTCTAAGAAGAACTATAAGAAGGGCTATAAGAAGAGCTATAAGAAGGGCTCTAAAAAGGGCTATAAGAAGAGCTATAAGAAGAGCTATAAGAAGGACTATAAGAAGGGCTATAAGAAGGACTATAAGAAGGGCTCTAAGAAGAGCTATAAGAAGAGCTATAAGAAGAGCTATAAGAAGGACTATAAGAAGAGCTATAAGAAGGACTATAAGAAGGGCTCTAAGAAGAGCTATAAGAAGAGCTATAAGAAGGGCTATAAGAAGGGCTACAAGAAAGGCTCTAAGAAGAGCTATAAGAAGGGCTATACGAAGAGCTATAAGAAGGGCTATAAGAAGGGCTACAAGAAAGGCTCTAAGAAGAGCTATAAGAAGGGCTATAAGAAGAGCTATAAGGAGGGCTCTAAGAAGGGCTATAAGAAGGGCTATAAGAAGTGCTATAAGAAGAGCTATAAGAAGGGCTATAAGAAGGGCTATAAGAAGGGCTATAAGAAGGGCTATAAGAAGAGCTATAAGAAGGGCTATAAGAAGGGCTCTAAGAAGGGCTATGAGAAGAGCTATAAGAAGGGCTATAAGAAGGGCTACAAGAAAGGCTCTAAGAAGAGCTATAAGAAGGGCTATAAGAAGAGCTATAAGAAGGGCTATAAGAAGGGCTACAAGAAAGGCTCTAAGAAGAGCTCTAAGAAGGACTATAAGAAGTGCTATAAAAAGGACTATAAGAAGGGCTCTAAGAAGAGCTATAAGAAGAGCTATAAGAAGGGCTATAAGAAAGGCCACAAGAAAGGCTCTAAGAAGAGCTATAAGAAGGGCTATAAGAAGAGCTATAAGAAGGGATATAAGAAGGGCTACAAGAAAGGCTCTAAGAAGAGCTATAAGAAGGGCTATAAGAAGAGCTATAAGGAGGGCTCTAAGAAGGGCTATAAGAAGTGCTATAAGAAGTGCTATAAGAAGAGCTATAAGAAGGGCTATAAGAAGGGCTATAAGAAGGGCTATAAGAAGGGCTATAAGAAGTGCTATAAGAAGAGCTATAAGAAGGGCTATAAGAAGGGCTATAAGAAGAGCTATAAGAAGAGCTATAAGAAGGACTCTAAGAAGGGCTATAAGAAGAGCTATAAGAAGAGCTATAAGAAGTGCTATAAGAAGGGCTCTAAGAAGGGCTATAAGAAGGGCTATAAGAAGGGCTATAAGAAGGGCTATAAGAAGGGCTCTAAGAAGAGCTATAAGAAGAGCTATAAGAAGGGCTATAAGAAGGGCTATAAGAAGGGCTATAAGAAGGGCTATAAGAAGAGCTGTAAGAAGGGCTATAAGAAGAGCTATAAGAAGAGCTATAAGAAGAGCTATAAGAATAGCTATAAGAAGAGCTATAAGAAGTGCTATAAGAAGTGCTATAAGAAGAGCTATAAGAAGCGCTATAAGAAGAGCTATAAGAAGAGCTATAAGAAGGGCTCTAAGAAGAGCTATAAGAAGAGCTATAAGAAGGGCTATAAGAAGGGCTCTAAGAAGCTATAAGAAGAGCTATAAGAAGGGCTATAAGAAGGGCTCTAAGAAGAGCTATAAGAAGGGCTATAAGAAGAGCTATAAGAAGGGCTATAAGAAGGGCTCTAAGAAGGGCTATAAGAAGGGCTCTAAGAAGGGCTATGAGAAGAGCTATAAGAAGGGCTATAAGAAGAGCTATAAGAAGGGCTCTAAGAAGGGCTATCAGAAGGGCTATAAGAAGGGCTATAAGAAGGGCTCTAAGAAGGGCTATAAGAAGGGCTCTAAGAAGCTATAAGAAGAGCTATAAGAAGAGCTATAAGAAGGGCTATAAGAAGAGCTATAAGAAGGGCTCTAAGAAGGGCTATAAGAAGAGCTATAAGAAGAGCTATAAGAAGGACTATAAGAAGGGCTCTAAGAAGAGCTATAAGAAGGGCTATAAGAAGAGCTATAAGAAGGACTATAAGAAGAGCTATAAGAAGGGCTCTAAGAAGAGCTATAAGAAGGGCTATAAGAAGGGCTATAAGAAGCGCTACAAGAAAGGCTCTAAGAAGAGCTATAAGAAGGGCTATAAGAAGAGCTATAAGAAGGGCTATAAGAAGGGCTACAAGAAAGGCTCTAAGAAGAACTATAAGAAGGGCTATAAGAAGAGCTATAAGAAGGGCTCTAAAAAGGGCTATAAGAAGAGCTATAAGAAGAGCTATAAGAAGGACTATAAGAAGGACTATAAGAAGGGCTCTAAGAAGAGCTATAAGAAGAGCTATAAGAAGAGCTATAAGAAGGACTATAAGAAGAGCTATAAGAAGGACTATAAGAAGGGCTCTAAGAAGAGCTATAAGAAGAGCTATAAGAAGGGCTATAAGAAGGGCTACAAGAAAGGCTCTAAGAAGAGCTATAAGAAGGGCTATAAGAAGAGCTATAAGAAGGGCTATAAGAAGGGCTACAAGAAAGGCTCTAAGAAGAGCTATAAGAAGGGCTATAAGAAGAGCTATAAGGAGGGCTCTAAGAAGGGCTATAAGAAGGGCTATAAGAAGTGCTATAAGAAGAGCTATAAGAAGGGCTATAAGAAGGGCTATAAGAAGGGCTATAAGAAGGGCTATAAGAAGAGCTATAAGAAGGGCTATAAGAAGGGCTCTAAGAAGGGCTATGAGAAGAGCTATAAGAAGGGCTATAAGAAGGGCTACAAGAAAGGCTCTAAGAAGAGCTATAAGAAGGGCTATAAGAAGAGCTATAAGAAGGGCTATAAGAAGGGCTACAAGAAAGGCTCTAAGAAGAGCTCTAAGAAGGACTATAAGAAGTGCTATAAGAAGGACTATAAGAAGGGCTCTAAGAAGAGCTATAAGAAGAGCTATAAGAAGGGCTATAAGAAAGGCCACAAGAAAGGCTCTAAGAAGAGCTATAAGAAGGGCTATAAGAAGAGCTATAAGAAGGGCTATAAGAAGGGCTACAAGAAAGGCTCTAAGAAGAGCTATAAGAAGGGCTATAAGAAGAGCTATAAGGAGGGCTCTAAGAAGGGCTATAAGAAGGGCTATAAGAAGTGCTATAAGAAGAGCTATAAGAAGGGCTATAAGAAGGGCTATAAGAAGGGCTATAAGAAGGGCTATAAGAAGTGCTATAAGAAGAGCTATAAGAAGGGCTATAAGAAGGGCTATAAGAAGAGCTATAAGAAGAGCTATAAGAAGGGCTATAAGAAGGGCTCTAAGAAGGGCTATAAGAAGAGCTATAAGAAGAGCTATAAGAAGAGCTATAAGAAGGGCTCTAAGAAGGGCTATAAGAAGGGCTATAAGAAGGGCTATAAGAAGGGCTATAAGAAGGGCTCTAAGAAGGGCTATAAGAAGGGCTCTAAGAAGGGCTCTAAGAAGGGCTATAAGAAGCGCTACAAGAAAGGCTCTAAGAAGAGCTATAAGAAGGGCTATAAGAAGAGCTATAAGAAGGGCTATAAGAAGAGCTATAAGAAGGACTATAAGAAGGACTCTAAGAAGGGCTATAAGAAGAGCTATAAGAAGGGCTACAAGAAAGGCTCTAAGAAGAGCTACAAGAAGGGCTACAAGAAGGGCTATAAGAAGGGCTATAAGAAGGGCTATAAGAAGGGCTCTAAGAAGGGCTATAAGAAGGGCTCTAAGAAGGGCTCTAAGAAGGGCTAAAAGAAGGGCTATAAGAAGTGCTATAAGAAGGGCTATAAGAAGGGCTATAAGAAGGGCTATAAGAAGAGCTATAAGAAGGGCTCTAAGAAGGGCTATAAGAAGAGCTATAAGAAGGACTATAAGAAGGGCTATAAGAAGGACTATAAGAAGGGCTCTAAGAAGATATATAAGAAGAGCTATAAGAAGAGCTATAAGAAGGACTATAAGAAGAGCTATAAGAAGGACTATAAGAAGGGCTATAAGAAGAGCTATAAGAAGAGCTATAAGAAGGGCTATAAGAAGCGCTACAAGAAAGGCTCTAAGAAGAGCTATAAGAAGGGCTATAAGAAGAGCTATAAGAAGGGCTATAAGAAGAGCTATAAGAAGGACTATAAGAAGGACTCTAAGAAGGGCTATAAGAAGAGCTATAAGAAGGGCTACAAGAAAGGCTCTAAGAAGAGCTATAAGAAGGGCTATAAGAAGTGCTATAAGAAGGGCTATAAGAAGGGCTACAAGAAAGGCTCTAAGAAGAGCTATAAGAAGGGCTATAAGAAGAGCTATAAGGAGGGCTTTAAGAAGGGCTATAAGAAGTGCTATAAGAAGAGCTATAAGAAGGGCTATAAGAAGGGCTATAAGAAGAGCTATAAGAAGAGCTATAAGAAGGGCTATAAGAAGGGCTCTAAGAAGGGCTATAAGAAGAGCTATAAGAAGAGCTATAAGAAGAGCTATAAGAAGGGCTATAAGAAGGGCTATAAGAAGGGCTATAAGAAGGGCTATAAGAAGGGCTCTAAGAAGGGCTATAAGAAGGGCTCTAAGAAGGGCTATAAGAAGAGATATAAGAAGAGCTATAAGAAGAGCTATAAGAAGGGCTCTAAGAAGGGCTACAAGAAGGGCTATAAGAAGGGCTATAAGAAGGGCTATAAGAAGGGCTCTAAGAAGGGCTATAAGAAGAGCTATAAGAAGGGCTATAAGAAGAGCTATAAGAAGGACTATAAGAAGGACTCTAAGAAGGGCTATAAGAAGAGCTATAAGAAGGGCTACAAGAAAGGCTCTAAGAAGAGCTATAAGAAGAGCTATAAGAAGTGCTATAAGAAGAGCTATAAGAAGAGCTATAAGAAGAGCTATAAGAAGGGCTATAAGAAGTGCTATAAGAAGAGCTCTAAGAAGGGCTATAAGAAGGGCTATAAGAAGAGCTATAAGAAGAGCTATAAGAAGGGCTCTAAGAAGAGCTATAAGAAGAGCTATAAGAAGGGCTATAAGAAGGGCTCTAAGAAGGGCTATAAGAAGGGCTCTAAGAAGGGCTATGAGAAGAGCTCTAAGAAGGGTAATAAGAAGGGCTATAAGAAGGGCTCTAAGAAGCTATAAGAAGAGCTATAAGAAGGGCTATAAGAAGGGCTCTAAGAAGAGCTATAAGAAGGGCTATAAGAAGAGCTATAAGAAGGGCTATAAGAAGGGCTCTAAGAAGGGCTATAATAAGGGCTCTAAGAAGGGCTATGAGAAGAGCTATAAGAAGGGCTATAAGAAGAGCTATAAGAAGGGCTCTAAGAAGGGCTATCAGAAGGGCTATAAGAAGGGCTATAAGAAGGGCTCTAAGAAGGGCTATAAGAAGGGCTATAAGAAGGGCTCTAAGAAGCTATAAGAAGAGCTATAAGAAGAGCTATAAGAAGGGCTATAAGAAGAGCTATAAGAAGGGCTCTAAGAAGGGCTCTAAGAAGAGCTATAAGAAGAGCTATAAGAAGGACTATAAGAAGGGCTCTAAGAAGAGCTATAAGAAGGGCTATAAGAAGAGCTATAAGAAGGACTATAAGAAGAGCTATAAGAAGGGCTCTAAGAAGAGCTATAAGAAGAGCTATAAGAAGGGCTATAAGAAGCGCTACAAGAAAGGCTCTAAGAAGAGCTATAAGAAGGGCTATAAGAAGAGCTATAAGAAGGGCTATAAGAAGGGCTACAAGAAATGCTCTAAGAAGAACTATAAGAAGGGCTATAAGAAGAGCTATAAGAAGGGCTCTAAAAAGGGCTATAAGAAGAGCTATAAGAAGAGCTATAAGAAGGACTATAAGAAGGGCTATAAGAAGGACTATAAGAAGGGCTCTAAGAAGAGCTATAAGAAGAGCTATAAGAAGAGCTATAAGAAGAGCTATAAGAAGGACTATAAGAAGGGCTCTAAGAAGAGCTATAAGAAGAGCTATAAGAAGGGCTATAAGAAGGGCTACAAGAAAGGCTCTAAGAAGAGCTATAAGAAGGGCTATAAGAAGAGCTATAAGAAGAGCTATAAGAAGGACTATAAGAAGGGCTATAAGAAGGACTATAAGAAGGGCTCTAAGAAGAGCTATAAGAAGAGCTATAAGAAGAGCTATAAGAAGGACTATAAGAAGAGCTATAAGAAGGACTATAAGAAGGGCTCTAAGAAGAGCTATAAGAAGAGCTATAAGAAGGGCTATAAGAAGGGCTACAAGAAAGGCTCTAAGAAGAGCTATAAGAAGGGCTATAAGAAGGGCTATAAGAAGGGCTACAAGAAAGGCTCTAAGAAGAGCTATAAGAAGGGCTATAAGAAGAGCTATAAGGAGGGCTCTAAGAAGGGCTATAAGAAGGGCTATAAGAAGTGCTATAAGAAGAGCTATAAGAAGGGCTATAAGAAGGGCTATAAGAAGAGCTATTAGAAGAGCTATAAGAAGAGCTATAAGAAGGGCTCTAAGAAGGGCTATAAGAAGAGCTATAAGAAGAGCTATAAGAAGAGCTATAAGAAGGGCTCTAAGAAGGGCTATAAGAAGGGCTATAAGAAGGGCTATAAGAAGGGCTATAAGAAGAGCTATAAGAAGGGCTATAAGAAGGGCTCTAAGAAGGGCTATGAGAAGAGCTATAAGAAGGGCTATAAGAAGGGCTACAAGAAAGGCTCTAAGAAGAGCTATAAGAAGGGCTATAAGAAGAGCTATAAGAAGGGCTATAAGAAGGGCTCTAAGAAGGGCTCTAAGAAGGGCTCTAAGAAGGGCTCTAAGAGGAGCTATAAGAAGAGCTATAAGAAGGGCTATAAGAAGAGCTATAAGAAGGGCTATAAGAAGAGCTATAAGAAGGGCTATAAGAAGAGCTATAAGAAGAGCTATAAGAAGTGCTATAAGAAGAGCTATAAGAAGGGCTATAAGAAGTGCTATAAGAAGAGCTATAAGAAGGGCTATAAGAAGTGCTATAAGAAGAGCTCTAAGAAGGGCTATAAGAAGGGCTATAAGAAGAGCTATAAGAAGAGCTATAAGAAGGGCTCTAAGAAGAGCTATAAGAAGAGCTATAAGAAGAGCTATAAGAAGGGCTATAAGAAGGGCTCTAAGAAGGGCTATAAGAAGGGCTCTAAGAAGGGCTATGAGAAGAGCTCTAAGAAGGGCTATAAGAAGGGCTATAAGAAGGGCTCTAAGAAGCTATAAGAAGAGCTATAAGAAGAGCTATAAGAAGGGCTCTAAGAAGAGCTATAAGAAGAGCTATAAGAAGAGCTATAAGAAGGGCTATAAGAAGGGCTCTAAGAAGGGCTATAAGAAGGGCTCTAAGAAGGGCTATGAGAAGAGCTATAAGAAGGGCTATAAGAAGAGCTATAAGAAGGGCTCTAAGAAGGGCTATCAGAAGGGCTATAAGAAGGGCTATAAGAAGGGCTCTAAGAAGGGCTATAAGAAGGGCTATAAGAAGAACTATAAGAAGGGCTATAAGAAGAGCTGTAAGAAGTGCTATAAGAAGAGCTATAAGAAGAGCTATAAGAAGAGCTATAAGAAGAGCTATAAGAAGGGCTATAAGAAGAGCTATAAGAAGAGCTATAAGAAGGGCTCTAAGAAGAGCTCTAAGAAGAGCTATAAGAAGGGCTACAAGAAGTGCTATAAGAAGAGCTATAAGAACAGCTATAAGAAGAGCTATAAGAAGGGCTATAAGAAGAGCTATAAGAAGAGCTATAAGAAGGGCTATAAGAAGAGCTCTAAGAAGGGCTATAAGAAGAGCTCTAAGAAGGGCTCTAAGAAGAGCTATAAGAAGGGCTATAAGAAGGGCTATAAGAAGGGCTATAAGAAGGGCTATAAGAAGAGCTATAAGAAGAGCTATAAGAAGGGCTCTAAGAAGGGCTATAAGAAGAGATATAAGAAGAGCTATAAGAAGAGCTATAAGAAGGGCTCTAAGAAGGGCTACAAGAAGGGCTATAAGAAGGGCTATAAGAAGGGCTATAAGAAGGGCTCTAAGAAGGGCTATAAGAAAGGCTATAAGAAGGGCTCTAAGAAGGGCTCTAAGAAGGGCTCTAAGAAGGGCTCTAAGAGGAGCTATAAGAAGAGCTATAAGAAGGGCTATAAGAAGAGCTATAAGAAGGGCTATAAGAAGAGCTATAAGAAGAGCTATAAGAAGTGCTATAAGAAGAGCTATAAGAAGAGCTATAAGAAGAGCTATAAGAAGGGCTATAAGAAGTGCTATAAGAAGAGCTCTAAGAAGGGCTATAAGAAGGGCTATAAGAAGAGCTATAAGAAGAGCTATAAGAAGAGCTATAAGAAGGGCTCTAAGAAGAGCTATAAGAAGAGCTATAAGAAGAGCTATAAGAAGGGCTATAAGAAGGGCTCTAAGAAGCTATAAGAAGAGCTATAAGAAGGGCTATAAGAAGGGCTCTAAGAAGAGCTATAAGAAGGGCTATAAGAAGAGCTATAAGAAGGGCTATAAGAAGGGCTCTAAGAAGGGCTATAAGAAGGGCTCTAAGAAGGGCTATGAGAAGAGCTATAAGAAGGGCTATAAGAAGAGCTATAAGAAGGGCTCTAAGAAGGGCTATCAGAAGGGCTATAAGAAGGGCTATAAGAAGGGCTCTAAGAAGGGCTATAAGAAGGGCACTAAGAAGCTATAAGAAAAGCTATAAGAAGAGCTATAAGAAGGGCTATAAGAAGAGCTATAAGAAGGGCTCTAAGAAGGGCTATAAGAAGAGCTATAAGAAGAGCTATAAGAAGGACTATAAGAAGGGCTCTAAGAAGAGCTATAAGAAGGGCTATAAGAAGAGCTATAAGAAGGACTATAAGAAGAGCTATAAGAAGGGCCTCTACTTCCTCAGGCGCCTAAGGAAGTTCCAAGTCAGTCAGAAGATCCTTAGGAACTTCTACTCATGTACAATAGAGAGCATCCTGACCGGCAACATCACCTCCTGGTTTGGGAATAGCACTGCACAAGACCGTAGCAGACTACAAAGAGTGACACGTTCAGCCGAACGCACAATTAGAGGGGGGCTTCCCACCCTCCAGAACATTTACAACAAGCGGTGCAAGGGGAAGGCTAAGAGAATTATTAAGGACTCGAGCCACCCGAACAACTGCCTCTTTGAACTGCTGCCGTCAGGCAAGCGATACCGGAGTCTTATGGCGAGCACAGAAAGACTCAGAAGGAGCTTCTATCCCCAGGCCATCAGGCTGCTAAACGAACAATAATCGCTAAACGAACAATAATCACTATGCAACAACCATCAAATGCACACAGCACACACACCCACACGCACACACTCACTCAAACAAACAACACACTGCAGCACCCACTCTCCACACTTTAGATCACACAAACACACTTACACTTTATATTTATTGATAAAGGATTTGCACTACAACTCGTACACCTACTGTGAATTGTACCTAAACTGCACCTCGTCCATTTATGCCTTGCACTATATAGTATTGTATATTAGTACACTGCACAGTATTGTATATTGTATGGTAACTACGTCTACGAACATTGTACATATGTCTAAACTGAACACTGTGACCTCTTTTTTTTACTTCTAATTTTTACTATGTTTTTATTTCATACTTATCTTGTCATGCACAGTCTCTGGAGCGCAACAGTAAGAAGCATTTTGTACAAAAGTATTCTGTACTTCTGTATGACAACTATTAAAGAAACTTGAAACTTGAAACTTGAAGAGCTATAAGAAGAGCTATAAGAAGGGCTATAAGAAGCGCTACAAGAAAGGCTCTAAGAAGAGCTATAAGAAGGGCTATAAGAAGAGCTATAAGAAGGGCTATAAGAAGGGCTACAAGAAAGGCTCTAAGAAGAACTATAAGAAGGGCTATAAGAAGAGCTATAAGAAGGGCTCTAAAAAGGGCTATAAGAAGAGCTATAAGAAGAGCTATAAGAAGGACTATAAGAAGGGCTATAAGAAGGACTATAAGAAGGGCTCTAAGAAGAGCTATAAGAAGAGCTATAAGAAGAGCTATAAGAAGGACTATAAGAAGAGCTATAAGAAGGACTATAAGAAGGGCTCTAAGAAGAGCTATAAGAAGAGCTATAAGAAGGGCTATAAGAAGGGCTACAAGAAAGGCTCTAAGAAGAGCTATAAGAAGGGCTATACGAAGAGCTATAAGAAGGGCTATAAGAAGGGCTACAAGAAAGGCTCTAAGAAGAGCTATAAGAAGGGCTATAAGAAGAGCTATAAGGAGGGCTCTAAGAAGGGCTATAAGAAGGGCTATAAGAAGTGCTATAAGAAGAGCTATAAGAAGGGCTATAAGAAGGGCTATAAGAAGGGCTATAAGAAGGGCTATAAGAAGAGCTATAAGAAGGGCTATAAGAAGGGCTCTAAGAAGGGCTATGAGAAGAGCTATAAGAAGGGCTATAAGAAGGGCTACAAGAAAGGCTCTAAGAAGAGCTATAAGAAGGGCTATAAGAAGAGCTATAAGAAGGGCTATAAGAAGGGCTACAAGAAAGGCTCTAAGAAGAGCTCTAAGAAGGACTATAAGAAGTGCTATAAAAAGGACTATAAGAAGGGCTCTAAGAAGAGCTATAAGAAGAGCTATAAGAAGGGCTATAAGAAAGGCCACAAGAAAGGCTCTAAGAAGAGCTATAAGAAGGGCTATAAGAAGAGCTATAAGAAGGGATATAAGAAGGGCTACAAGAAAGGCTCTAAGAAGAGCTATAAGAAGGGCTATAAGAAGAGCTATAAGGAGGGCTCTAAGAAGGGCTATAAGAAGTGCTATAAGAAGTGCTATAAGAAGAGCTATAAGAAGGGCTATAAGAAGGGCTATAAGAAGGGCTATAAGAAGGGCTATAAGAAGTGCTATAAGAAGAGCTATAAGAAGGGCTATAAGAAGGGCTATAAGAAGAGCTATAAGAAGAGCTATAAGAAGGACTCTAAGAAGGGCTATAAGAAGAGCTATAAGAAGAGCTATAAGAAGTGCTATAAGAAGGGCTCTAAGAAGGGCTATAAGAAGGGCTATAAGAAGGGCTATAAGAAGGGCTATAAGAAGGGCTCTAAGAAGAGCTATAAGAAGAGCTATAAGAAGGGCTATAAGAAGGGCTATAAGAAGGGCTATAAGAAGGGCTATAAGAAGAGCTGTAAGAAGGGCTATAAGAAGAGCTATAAGAAGAGCTATAAGAAGAGCTATAAGAATAGCTATAAGAAGAGCTATAAGAAGTGCTATAAGAAGTGCTATAAGAAGAGCTATAAGAAGCGCTATAAGAAGAGCTATAAGAAGAGCTATAAGAAGGGCTCTAAGAAGAGCTATAAGAAGAGCTATAAGAAGTGCTATAAGAAGAGCTATAAGAAGGGCTATAAGAAGTGCTATAAGAAGAGCTATAAGAAGAGCTATAAGAAGAGCTATAAGAAGAGCTCTGAGAAGGGCTATAAGAAGGGCTATAAGAAGAGCTCTAAGAAGGGCTATAAGAAGGGCTATAAGAAGAGCTATAAGAAGGGCTCTAAGAAGGGCTCTAAGAAGAGCTATAAGAAGAGCTATAAGAAGAGATATAAGAAGGGCTCTAAGAAGGGCTATAAGAAGAGCTATAAGAAGGGCTATAAGAAGAGCTATAAGAAGAGCTATAAGAAGGGCTCTACGAAGGGCTATAAGAAGAGCTATAAGAAGGGCTATAAGAAGGGCTATAAGAAGAGCTATAAGAAGAGCTATAAGAAGAGCTATAAGAAGGGCTCTAAGAAGAGCTATAAGAAGAGCTATAAGAAGGGCTCTAAGAAGGGGTATGAGAAGAGCTATAAGAAGGGCTATAAGAAGAGCTATAAGAAGGGCTCTAAGAAGGGCTATAAGAAGGGCTATAAGAAGGGCTCTAAGAAGGGCTATAAGAAGGGCTATAAGAAGGGCTATAAGAAGGGCTCTAAGAAGCTCTAAGAAGAGCTATAAGAAGAGCTATAAGAAGGGCTATAAGAAGAGCTATAAGAAGGGCTCTAAGAAGGGCTATAAGAAGAGCTATAAGAAGAGCTATAAGAAGGACTATAAGAATAGCTATAAGAAGGACTATAAGAAGGGCTCTAAGAAGAGCTATAAGAAGAGCTATAAGAAGAGCTATAAGAAGGACTATAAGAAGAGCTATAAGAAGGACTATAAGAAGGGCTCTAAGAAGAGCTATAAGAAGAGCTATAAGAAGGGCTATAAGAAGGGCTACAAGAAAGGCTCTAAGAAGAGCTATAAGAAGGGCTCTAAGAAGAGCTATAAGAAGGGCTATAAGAAGAGCTATAAGAAGGGCTCTAAGAAGGGCTATAAGAAGAGCTATAAGAAGAGCTATAAGAAGGACTATAAGCAGAGCTATAAGAAGGACTATAAGAAGGGCTCTAAGCAGAGCTATAAGAAGAGCTATAAGAAGGACTATAAGAAGAGCTATAAGAAGGACTATAAGAAGGGCTCTAAGAAGAGCTATAAGAAGAGCTATAAGAAGGGCTATAAGAAGGGCTACAAGAAAGGCTCTAAGAAGGGCTATAAGAAGGGCTATAAGAAGAGCTATAAGAAGGGCTATAAGAAGGGCTACAAGAAAGGCTCTAAGAAGAGCTATAAGAAGGGCTATAAGAAGAGCTATAAGAAGGGCTCTAAGAAGAGCTATAAGAAGAGCTATAAGAAGAGCTATAAGAAGGGCTATAAGAAGGGCTCTAAGAAGGGCTATAAGAAGGGCTCTAAGAAGGGCTATGAGAAGAGCTATAAGAAGGGCTATAAGAAGAGCTATAAGAAGGGCTCTAAGAAGGGCTATCAGAAGGGCTATAAGAAGGGCTATAAGAAGGGCTCTAAGAAGGGCTATAAGAAGGGCTATAAGAAGAACTATAAGAAGGGCTATAAGAAGAGCTGTAAGAAGTGCTATAAGAAGAGCTATAAGAAGAGCTATAAGAAGAGCTATAAGAAGAGCTATAAGAAGGGCTATAAGAAGAGCTATAAGAAGAGCTATAAGAAGGGCTCTAAGAAGAGCTATAAGAAGAGCTATAAGAAGGGCTATAAGAAGAGCTATAAGAAGAGCTATAAGAAGGGCTATAAGAAGAGCTCTAAGAAGGGCTATAAGAAGAGCTCTAAGAAGGGCTCTAAGAAGAGCTATAAGAAGGGCTATAAGAAGGGCTATAAGAAGGGCTATAAGAAGGGCTATAAGAAGAGCTATAAGAAGAGCTATAAGAAGGGCTCTAAGAAGGGCTATAAGAAGAGATATAAGAAGAGCTATAAGAAGAGCTATAAGAAGGGCTCTAAGAAGGGCTACAAGAAGGGCTATAAGAAGGGCTATAAGAAGGGCTATAAGAAGGGCTCTAAGAAGGGCTATAAGAAAGGCTATAAGAAGGGCTCTAAGAAGGGCTCTAAGAAGGGCTCTAAGAAGGGCTCTAAGAGGAGCTATAAGAAGAGCTATAAGAAGGGCTATAAGAAGAGCTATAAGAAGGGCTATAAGAAGAGCTATAAGAAGAGCTATAAGAAGTGCTATAAGAAGAGCTATAAGAAGAGCTATAAGAAGAGCTATAAGAAGGGCTATAAGAAGTGCTATAAGAAGAGCTCTAAGAAGGGCTATAAGAAGGGCTATAAGAAGAGCTATAAGAAGAGCTATAAGAAGAGCTATAAGAAGGGCTCTAAGAAGAGCTATAAGAAGAGCTATAAGAAGAGCTATAAGAAGGGCTATAAGAAGGGCTCTAAGAAGCTATAAGAAGAGCTATAAGAAGGGCTATAAGAAGGGCTCTAAGAAGAGCTATAAGAAGGGCTATAAGAAGAGCTATAAGAAGGGCTATAAGAAGGGCTCTAAGAAGGGCTATAAGAAGGGCTCTAAGAAGGGCTATGAGAAGAGCTATAAGAAGGGCTATAAGAAGCGCTATAAGAAGGGCTCTAAGAAGGGCTATCAGAAGGGCTATAAGAAGGGCTATAAGAAGGGCTCTAAGAAGGGCTATAAGAAGGGCTATAAGAAGGGCACTAAGAAGCTATAAGAAAAGCTATAAGAAGAGCTATAAGAAGGGCTATAAGAAGAGCTATAAGAAGGGCTCTAAGAAGGGCTATAAGAAGAGCTATAAGAAGAGCTATAAGAAGGACTATAAGAAGGGCTCTAAGAAGAGCTATAAGAAGGGCTATAAGAAGAGCTATAAGAAGGACTATAAGAAGAGCTATAAGAAGAGCTATAAGAAGGGCTATAAGAAGGGCTCTAAGAAGGGCTATAAGAAGGGCTCTAAGAAGGGCTATGAGAAGAGCTATAAGAAGGGCTATAAGAAGAGCTATAAGAAGGGCTCTAAGAAGGGCTATCAGAAGGGCTATAAGAAGGGCTATAAGAAGGGCTCTAAGAAGGGCTATAAGAAGGGCTATAAGAAGGGCACTAAGAAGCTATAAGAAAAGCTATAAGAAGAGCTATAAGAAGGGCTATAAGAAGAGCTATAAGAAGGGCTCTAAGAAGGGCTATAAGAAGAGCTATAAGAAGAGCTATAAGAAGGACTATAAGAAGGGCTCTAAGAAGAGCTATAAGAAGGGCTATAAGAAGAGCTATAAGAAGGACTATAAGAAGAGCTATAAGAAGGGCCTCTACTTCCTCAGGCGCCTAAGGAAGTTCCAAGTCAGTCAGAAGATCCTTAGGAACTTCTACTCATGTACAATAGAGAGCATCCTGACCGGCAACATCACCTCCTGGTTTGGGAATAGCACTGCACAAGACCGTAGCAGACTACAAAGAGTGACACGTTCAGCCGAACGCACAATTAGAGGGGGGCTTCCCACCCTCCAGAACATTTACAACAAGCGGTGCAAGGGGAAGGCTAAGAGAATTATTAAGGACTCGAGCCACCCGAACAACTGCCTCTTTGAACTGCTGCCGTCAGGCAAGCGATACCGGAGTCTTATGGCGAGCACAGAAAGACTCAGAAGGAGCTTCTATCCCCAGGCCATCAGGCTGCTAAACGAACAATAATCGCTAAACGAACAATAATCACTATGCAACAACCATCAAATGCACACAGCACACACACCCACACGCACACACTCACTCAAACAAACAACACACTGCAGCACCCACTCTCCACACTTTAGATCACACAAACACACTTACACTTTATATTTATTGATAAAGGATTTGCACTACAACTCGTACACCTACTGTGAATTGTACCTAAACTGCACCTCGTCCATTTATGCCTTGCACTATATAGTATTGTATATTAGTACACTGCACAGTATTGTATATTGTATGGTAACTACGTCTACGAACATTGTACATATGTCTAAACTGAACACTGTGACCTCTTTTTTTTACTTCTAATTTTTACTATGTTTTTATTTCATACTTATCTTGTCATGCACAGTCTCTGGAGCGCAACAGTAAGAAGCATTTTGTACAAAAGTATTCTGTACTTCTGTATGACAACTATTAAAGAAACTTGAAACTTGAAACTTGAAGAGCTATAAGAAGAGCTATAAGAAGGGCTATAAGAAGCGCTACAAGAAAGGCTCTAAGAAGAGCTATAAGAAGGGCTATAAGAAGAGCTATAAGAAGGGCTATAAGAAGGGCTACAAGAAAGGCTCTAAGAAGAACTATAAGAAGGGCTATAAGAAGAGCTATAAGAAGGGCTCTAAAAAGGGCTATAAGAAGAGCTATAAGAAGAGCTATAAGAAGGACTATAAGAAGGGCTATAAGAAGGACTATAAGAAGGGCTCTAAGAAGAGCTATAAGAAGAGCTATAAGAAGGACTATAAGAAGAGCTATAAGAAGGACTATAAGAAGGGCTCTAAGAAGAGCTATAAGAAGAGCTATAAGAAGGGCTATAAGAAGGGCTACAAGAAAGGCTCTAAGAAGAGCTATAAGAAGGGCTATAAGAAGAGCTATAAGAAGGGCTATAAGAAGGGCTACAAGAAAGGCTCTAAGAAGAGCTATAAGAAGGGCTATAAGAAGAGCTATAAGGAGGGCTCTAAGAAGGGCTATAAGAAGGGCTATAAGAAGTGCTATAAGAAGAGCTATAAGAAGGGCTATAAGAAGGGCTATAAGAAGGGCTATAAGAAGGGCTATAAGAAGAGCTATAAGAAGGGCTATAAGAAGGGCTCTAAGAAGGGCTATGAGAAGAGCTATAAGAAGGGCTATAAGAAGGGCTACAAGAAAGGCTCTAAGAAGAGCTATAAGAAGGGCTATAAGAAGAGCTATAAGAAGGGCTATAAGAAGGGCTACAAGAAAGGCTCTAAGAAGAGCTCTAAGAAGGACTATAAGAAGTGCTATAAGAAGGACTATAAGAAGGGCTCTAAGAAGAGCTATAAGAAGAGCTATAAGAAGGGCTATAAGAAAGGCCACAAGAAAGGCTCTAAGAAGAGCTATAAGAAGGGCTATAAGAAGAGCTATAAGAAGGGATATAAGAAGGGCTACAAGAAAGGCTCTAAGAAGAGCTATAAGAAGGGCTATAAGAAGAGCTATAAGGAGGGCTCTAAGAAGGGCTATAAGAAGGGCTATAAGAAGTGCTATAAGAAGAGCTATAAGAAGGGCTATAAGAAGGGCTATAAGAAGGGCTATAAGAAGGGCTATAAGAAGTGCTATAAGAAGAGCTATAAGAAGGGCTATAAGAAGGGCTATAAGAAGAGCTATAAGAAGAGCTATAAGAAGGGCTATAAGAAGGGCTCTAAGAAGGGCTATAAGAAGAGCTATAAGAAGAGCTATAAGAAGAGCTATAAGAAGGGCTCTAAGAAGGGCTATAAGAAGGGCTATAAGAAGGGCTATAAGAAGGGCTATAAGAAGGGCTCTAAGAAGGGCTATAAGAAGGGCTCTAAGAAGGGCTCTAAGAAGGGCTATAAGAACGGCTATAAGAAGAGCTATAAGAAGAGATATAAGAAGAGCTGTAAGAAGTGCTATAAGAAGAGCTATAAGAAGAGCTATAAGAAGAGCTATGAGAAGAGCTATAAGAAGGGCTCTAAGAAGAGCTATAAGAAGGGCTATAAGAAGGGCTCTAAGAAGGGCTATAAGAAGAGCTATAAGAATAGCTATAAGAAGTGCTATAAGAAGGGCTATAAGAAGGGCTATAAGAAGAGCTATAAGAAGAGCTATAAGAAGGGCTCTAAGAAGGGCTATAAGAAGAGCTATAAGAAGGGCTATAAGAAGAGCTATAAGAAGGGCTACAAGAAGGGCTACAAGAAGGGCTATAAGAAGGGCTATAAGAAGGGCTATAAGAAGGGCTCTAAGAAGGGCTAAAAGAAGGGCTATAAGAAGTGCTATAAGAAGGGCTATAAGAAGGGCTATAAGAAGAGCTATAAGAAGGGCTCTAAGAAGGGCTATAAGAAGAGCTATAAGAAGAGCTATAAGAAGGACTATAAGAAGGGCTATAAGAAGGACTATAAGAAGGGCTCTAAGAAGATATATAAGAAGAGCTATAAGAAGAGCTATAAGAAGGACTATAAGAAGAGCTATAAGAAGGACTATAAGAAGGGCTATAAGAAGAGCTATAAGAAGAGCTATAAGAAGGGCTATAAGAAGCGCTACAAGAAAGGCTCTAAGAAGAGCTATAAGAAGGGCTATAAGAAGAGCTATAAGAAGGGCTCTAAGAAGGGCTATAAGAAGAGCTATAAGAAGAGCTATAAGAAGGACTATAAGAAGGGCTATAAGAAGGACTATAAGAAGGGCTCTAAGAAGATATATAAGAAGAGCTATAAGAAGAGCTATAAGAAGGGCTATAAGAAGAGCTATAAGAAGTGCTATAAGAAGGGCTATAAGAAGGGCTACAAGAAAGGCTCTAAGAAGAGCTATAAGAAGGGCTATAAGAAGAGCTATAAGGAGGGCTTTAAGAAGGGCTATAAGAAGGGCTATAAGAAGTGCTATAAGAAGAGCTATAAGAAGGGCTATAAGAAGGGCTATAAGAAGAGCTATAAGAAGAGCTATAAGAAGGGCTATAAGAAGGGCTCTAAGAAGGGCTATAAGAAGAGCTATAAGAAGAGCTATAAGAAGAGCTATAAGAAGGGCTATAAGAAGTGCTATAAGAAGAGCTATAAGAAGGGCTATAAGAAGTGCTATAAGAAGAGCTCTAAGAAGGGCTATAAGAAGGGCTATAAGAAGAGCTATAAGAATAGCTATAAGAAGGGCTCTAAGAAGAGCTATAAGAAGAGCTATAAGAAGAGCTATAAGAAGGGCTATAAGAAGGGCTCTAAGAAGGGCTATAAGAAGGGCTCTAAGAAGGGCTATGAGAAGAGCTCTAAGAAGGGCTATAAGAAGGGCTATAAGAAGGGCTCTAAGAAGCTATAAGAAGAGCTATAAGAAGAGCTATAAGAAGGGCTCTAAGAAGAGCTATAAGAAGAGCTATAAGAAGAGCTATAAGAAGGGCTATAAGAAGGGCTCTAAGAAGGGCTATAAGAAGGGCTCTAAGAAGGGCTATGAGAAGAGCTATAAGAAGGGCTATAAGAAGAGCTATAAGAATAGCTATAAGAAGTGCTATAAGAAGGGCTATAAGAAGGGCTATAAGAAGAGCTATAAGAAGAGCTATAAGAAGGGCTCTAAGAAGGGCTATAAGAAGAGCTATAAGAAGGGCTATAAGAAGAGCTATAAGAAGGGCTACAAGAAGGGCTACAAGAAGGGCTATAAGAAGGGCTATAAGAAGGGCTATAAGAAGGGCTCTAAGAAGGGCTCTAAGAAGGGCTAAAAGAAGGGCTATAAGAAGTGCTATAAGAAGGGCTATAAGAAGGGCTATAAGAAGAGCTATAAGAAGGGCTCTAAGAAGGGCTATAAGAAGAGCTATAAGAAGAGCTATAAGAAGGACTATAAGAAGGGCTATAAGAAGGACTATAAGAAGGGCTCTAAGAAGATATATAAGAAGAGCTATAAGAAGAGCTATAAGAAGGACTATAAGAAGAGCTATAAGAAGGACTATAAGAAGGGCTATAAGAAGAGCTATAAGAAGAGCTATAAGAAGGGCTATAAGAAGCGCTACAAGAAAGGCTCTAAGAAGAGCTATAAGAAGGGCTATAAGAAGAGCTATAAGAAGGGCTCTAAGAAGGGCTATAAGAAGAGCTATAAGAAGGGCTATAAGAAGGACTATAAGAAGGGCTATAAGAAGGACTATAAGAAGGGCTCTAAGAAGATATATAAGAAGAGCTATAAGAAGAGCTATAAGAAGGGCTATAAGAAGAGCTATAAGAAGTGCTATAAGAAGGGCTATAAGAAGGGCTACAAGAAAGGCTCTAAGAAGAGCTATAAGAAGGGCTATAAGAAGAGCTATAAGGAGGGCTTTAAGAAGGGCTATAAGAAGGGCTATAAGAAGTGCTATAAGAAGAGCTATAAGAAGGGCTATAAGAAGGGCTATAAGAAGAGCTATAAGAAGAGCTATAAGAAGGGCTATAAGAAGGGCTCTAAGAAGGGCTATAAGAAGAGCTATAAGAAGAGCTATAAGAAGAGCTATAAGAAGGGCTATAAGAAGTGCTATAAGAAGAGCTATAAGAAGGGCTATAAGAAGTGCTATAAGAAGAGCTCTAAGAAGGGCTATAAGAAGGGCTATAAGAAGAGCTATAAGAATAGCTATAAGAAGGGCTCTAAGAAGAGCTATAAGAAGAGCTATAAGAAGAGCTATAAGAAGGGCTATAAGAAGGGCTCTAAGAAGGGCTATAAGAAGGGCTCTAAGAAGGGCTATGAGAAGAGCTCTAAGAAGGGCTATAAGAAGGGCTATAAGAAGGGCTCTAAGAAGCTATAAGAAGAGCTATAAGAAGGGCTCTAAGAAGAGCTATAAGAAGAGCTATAAGAAGAGCTATAAGAAGGGCTATAAGAAGGGCTCTAAGAAGGGCTATAAGAAGGGCTCTAAGAAGGGCTATGAGAAGAGCTATAAGAAGGGCTATAAGAAGAGCTATAAGAAGGGCTCTAAGAAGGGCTATCAGAAGGGCTATAAGAAGGGCTCTAAGAAGGGCTATAAGAAGGGCTATAAGAAGAACTATAAGAAGGGCTATAAGAAGAGCTGTAAGAAGTGCTATAAGAAGAGCTATAAGAAGAGCTATAAGAAGAGCTATAAGAAGAGCTATAAGAAGGGCTATAAGAAGAGCTATAAGAAGGGCTCTAAGAAGAGCTATAAGAAGAGCTATAAGAAGGGCTACAAGAAGTGCTATAAGAAGAGCTATAAGAACAGCTATAAGAAGAGCTATAAGAAGGGCTATAAGAAGAGCTATAAGAAGAGCTATAAGAAGGGCTATAAGAAGAGCTCTAAGAAGGGCTATAAGAAGAGCTCTAAGAAGGGCTCTAAGAAGAGCTATAAGAAGGGCTATAAGAAGGGCTATAAGAAGGGCTATAAGAAGGGCTATAAGAAGAGCTATAAGAAGAGCTATAAGAAGGGCTCTAAGAAGAGCTATAAGAAGGGCTATAAGAAGAGCTATAAGAAGGGCTATAAGAAGCGCTATAAGAAGGGCTCTAAGAAGGGCTATCAGAAGGGCTATAAGAAGGGCTATAAGAAGGGCTCTAAGAAGGGCTATAAGAAGGGCTATAAGAAGGGCACTAAGAAGCTATAAGAAAAGCTATAAGAAGAGCTATAAGAAGGGCTATAAGAAGAGCTATAAGAAGGACTCTAAGAAGGGCTATAAGAAGAGCTATAAGAAGAGCTATAAGAAGGACTATAAGAAGGGCTCTAAGAAGAGCTATAAGAAGGGCTATAAGAAGAGCTATAAGAAGGACTATAAGAAGAGCTATAAGAAGAGCTATAAGAAGGGCTATAAGAAGGGCTCTAAGAAGGGCTATAAGAAGGGCTCTAAGAAGGGCTATGAGAAGAGCTATAAGAAGGGCTATAAGAAGAGCTATAAGAAGGGCTCTAAGAAGGGCTATCAGAAGGGCTATAAGAAGGGCTATAAGAAGGGCTCTAAGAAGGGCTATAAGAAGGGCTATAAGAAGGGCACTAAGAAGCTATAAGAAAAGCTATAAGAAGAGCTATAAGAAGGGCTATAAGAAGAGCTATAAGAAGGGCTCTAAGAAGGGCTATAAGAAGAGCTATAAGAAGAGCTATAAGAAGGACTATAAGAAGGGCTCTAAGAAGAGCTATAAGAAGGGCTATAAGAAGAGCTATAAGAAGGACTATAAGAAGAGCTATAAGAAGGGCCTCTACTTCCTCAGGCGCCTAAGGAAGTTCCAAGTCAGTCAGAAGATCCTTAGGAACTTCTACTCATGTACAATAGAGAGCATCCTGACCGGCAACATCACCTCCTGGTTTGGGAATAGCACTGCACAAGACCGTAGCAGACTACAAAGAGTGACACGTTCAGCCGAACGCACAATTAGAGGGGGGCTTCCCACCCTCCAGAACATTTACAACAAGCGGTGCAAGGGGAAGGCTAAGAGAATTATTAAGGACTCGAGCCACCCGAACAACTGCCTCTTTGAACTGCTGCCGTCAGGCAAGCGATACCGGAGTCTTATGGCGAGCACAGAAAGACTCAGAAGGAGCTTCTATCCCCAGGCCATCAGGCTGCTAAACGAACAATAATCGCTAAACGAACAATAATCACTATGCAACAACCATCAAATGCACACAGCACACACACCCACACGCACACACTCACTCAAACAAACAACACACTGCAGCACCCACTCTCCACACTTTAGATCACACAAACACACTTACACTTTATATTTATTGATAAAGGATTTGCACTACAACTCGTACACCTACTGTGAATTGTACCTAAACTGCACCTCGTCCATTTATGCCTTGCACTATATAGTATTGTATATTAGTACACTGCACAGTATTGTATATTGTATGGTAACTACGTCTACGAACATTGTACATATGTCTAAACTGAACACTGTGACCTCTTTTTTTTACTTCTAATTTTTACTATGTTTTTATTTCATACTTATCTTGTCATGCACAGTCTCTGGAGCGCAACAGTAAGAAGCATTTTGTACAAAAGTATTCTGTACTTCTGTATGACAACTATTAAAGAAACTTGAAACTTGAAACTTGAAGAGCTATAAGAAGAGCTATAAGAAGGGCTATAAGAAGCGCTACAAGAAAGGCTCTAAGAAGAGCTATAAGAAGGGCTATAAGAAGAGCTATAAGAAGGGCTATAAGAAGGGCTACAAGAAAGGCTCTAAGAAGAACTATAAGAAGGGCTATAAGAAGAGCTATAAGAAGGGCTCTAAAAAGGGCTATAAGAAGAGCTATAAGAAGAGCTATAAGAAGGACTATAAGAAGGGCTATAAGAAGGACTATAAGAAGGGCTCTAAGAAGAGCTATAAGAAGAGCTATAAGAAGGACTATAAGAAGAGCTATAAGAAGGACTATAAGAAGGGCTCTAAGAAGAGCTATAAGAAGAGCTATAAGAAGGGCTATAAGAAGGGCTACAAGAAAGGCTCTAAGAAGAGCTATAAGAAGGGCTATAAGAAGAGCTATAAGAAGGGCTATAAGAAGGGCTACAAGAAAGGCTCTAAGAAGAGCTATAAGAAGGGCTATAAGAAGAGCTATAAGGAGGGCTCTAAGAAGGGCTATAAGAAGGGCTATAAGAAGTGCTATAAGAAGAGCTATAAGAAGGGCTATAAGAAGGGCTATAAGAAGGGCTATAAGAAGGGCTATAAGAAGAGCTATAAGAAGGGCTATAAGAAGGGCTCTAAGAAGGGCTATGAGAAGAGCTATAAGAAGGGCTATAAGAAGGGCTACAAGAAAGGCTCTAAGAAGAGCTATAAGAAGGGCTATAAGAAGAGCTATAAGAAGGGCTATAAGAAGGGCTACAAGAAAGGCTCTAAGAAGAGCTCTAAGAAGGACTATAAGAAGTGCTATAAGAAGGACTATAAGAAGGGCTCTAAGAAGAGCTATAAGAAGAGCTATAAGAAGGGCTATAAGAAAGGCCACAAGAAAGGCTCTAAGAAGAGCTATAAGAAGGGCTATAAGAAGAGCTATAAGAAGGGATATAAGAAGGGCTACAAGAAAGGCTCTAAGAAGAGCTATAAGAAGGGCTATAAGAAGAGCTATAAGGAGGGCTCTAAGAAGGGCTATAAGAAGGGCTATAAGAAGTGCTATAAGAAGAGCTATAAGAAGGGCTATAAGAAGGGCTATAAGAAGGGCTATAAGAAGGGCTATAAGAAGTGCTATAAGAAGAGCTATAAGAAGGGCTATAAGAAGGGCTATAAGAAGAGCTATAAGAAGAGCTATAAGAAGGGCTATAAGAAGGGCTCTAAGAAGGGCTATAAGAAGAGCTATAAGAAGAGCTATAAGAAGAGCTATAAGAAGGGCTCTAAGAAGGGCTATAAGAAGGGCTATAAGAAGGGCTATAAGAAGGGCTATAAGAAGGGCTCTAAGAAGGGCTATAAGAAGGGCTCTAAGAAGGGCTCTAAGAAGGGCTATAAGAACGGCTATAAGAAGAGCTATAAGAAGAGATATAAGAAGAGCTGTAAGAAGTGCTATAAGAAGAGCTATAAGAAGAGCTATAAGAAGAGCTATGAGAAGAGCTATAAGAAGGGCTCTAAGAAGAGCTATAAGAAGGGCTATAAGAAGGGCTCTAAGAAGGGCTATAAGAAGAGCTATAAGAATAGCTATAAGAAGTGCTATAAGAAGGGCTATAAGAAGGGCTATAAGAAGAGCTATAAGAAGAGCTATAAGAAGGGCTCTAAGAAGGGCTATAAGAAGAGCTATAAGAAGGGCTATAAGAAGAGCTATAAGAAGGGCTACAAGAAGGGCTACAAGAAGGGCTATAAGAAGGGCTATAAGAAGGGCTATAAGAAGGGCTCTAAGAAGGGCTAAAAGAAGGGCTATAAGAAGTGCTATAAGAAGGGCTATAAGAAGGGCTATAAGAAGAGCTATAAGAAGGGCTCTAAGAAGGGCTATAAGAAGAGCTATAAGAAGAGCTATAAGAAGGACTATAAGAAGGGCTATAAGAAGGACTATAAGAAGGGCTCTAAGAAGATATATAAGAAGAGCTATAAGAAGAGCTATAAGAAGGACTATAAGAAGAGCTATAAGAAGGACTATAAGAAGGGCTATAAGAAGAGCTATAAGAAGAGCTATAAGAAGGGCTATAAGAAGCGCTACAAGAAAGGCTCTAAGAAGAGCTATAAGAAGGGCTATAAGAAGAGCTATAAGAAGGGCTCTAAGAAGGGCTATAAGAAGAGCTATAAGAAGAGCTATAAGAAGGACTATAAGAAGGGCTATAAGAAGGACTATAAGAAGGGCTCTAAGAAGATATATAAGAAGAGCTATAAGAAGAGCTATAAGAAGGGCTATAAGAAGAGCTATAAGAAGTGCTATAAGAAGGGCTATAAGAAGGGCTACAAGAAAGGCTCTAAGAAGAGCTATAAGAAGGGCTATAAGAAGAGCTATAAGGAGGGCTTTAAGAAGGGCTATAAGAAGGGCTATAAGAAGTGCTATAAGAAGAGCTATAAGAAGGGCTATAAGAAGGGCTATAAGAAGAGCTATAAGAAGAGCTATAAGAAGGGCTATAAGAAGGGCTCTAAGAAGGGCTATAAGAAGAGCTATAAGAAGAGCTATAAGAAGGGCTATAAGAAGTGCTATAAGAAGAGCTATAAGAAGGGCTATAAGAAGTGCTATAAGAAGAGCTCTAAGAAGGGCTATAAGAAGGGCTATAAGAAGAGCTATAAGAATAGCTATAAGAAGGGCTCTAAGAAGAGCTATAAGAAGAGCTATAAGAAGAGCTATAAGAAGGGCTATAAGAAGGGCTCTAAGAAGGGCTATAAGAAGGGCTCTAAGAAGGGCTATGAGAAGAGCTCTAAGAAGGGCTATAAGAAGGGCTATAAGAAGGGCTCTAAGAAGCTATAAGAAGAGCTATAAGAAGAGCTATAAGAAGGGCTCTAAGAAGAGCTATAAGAAGAGCTATAAGAAGAGCTATAAGAAGGGCTATAAGAAGGGCTCTAAGAAGGGCTATAAGAAGGGCTCTAAGAAGGGCTATGAGAAGAGCTATAAGAAGGGCTATAAGAAGAGCTATAAGAATAGCTATAAGAAGTGCTATAAGAAGGGCTATAAGAAGGGCTATAAGAAGAGCTATAAGAAGAGCTATAAGAAGGGCTCTAAGAAGGGCTATAAGAAGAGCTATAAGAAGGGCTATAAGAAGAGCTATAAGAAGGGCTACAAGAAGGGCTACAAGAAGGGCTATAAGAAGGGCTATAAGAAGGGCTATAAGAAGGGCTCTAAGAAGGGCTCTAAGAAGGGCTAAAAGAAGGGCTATAAGAAGTGCTATAAGAAGGGCTATAAGAAGGGCTATAAGAAGAGCTATAAGAAGGGCTCTAAGAAGGGCTATAAGAAGAGCTATAAGAAGAGCTATAAGAAGGACTATAAGAAGGGCTATAAGAAGGACTATAAGAAGGGCTCTAAGAAGATATATAAGAAGAGCTATAAGAAGAGCTATAAGAAGGACTATAAGAAGAGCTATAAGAAGGACTATAAGAAGGGCTATAAGAAGAGCTATAAGAAGAGCTATAAGAAGGGCTATAAGAAGCGCTACAAGAAAGGCTCTAAGAAGAGCTATAAGAAGGGCTATAAGAAGAGCTATAAGAAGGGCTCTAAGAAGGGCTATAAGAAGAGCTATAAGAAGGGCTATAAGAAGGACTATAAGAAGGGCTATAAGAAGGACTATAAGAAGGGCTCTAAGAAGATATATAAGAAGAGCTATAAGAAGAGCTATAAGAAGGGCTATAAGAAGAGCTATAAGAAGTGCTATAAGAAGGGCTATAAGAAGGGCTACAAGAAAGGCTCTAAGAAGAGCTATAAGAAGGGCTATAAGAAGAGCTATAAGGAGGGCTTTAAGAAGGGCTATAAGAAGGGCTATAAGAAGTGCTATAAGAAGAGCTATAAGAAGGGCTATAAGAAGGGCTATAAGAAGAGCTATAAGAAGAGCTATAAGAAGGGCTATAAGAAGGGCTCTAAGAAGGGCTATAAGAAGAGCTATAAGAAGAGCTATAAGAAGAGCTATAAGAAGGGCTATAAGAAGTGCTATAAGAAGAGCTATAAGAAGGGCTATAAGAAGTGCTATAAGAAGAGCTCTAAGAAGGGCTATAAGAAGGGCTATAAGAAGAGCTATAAGAATAGCTATAAGAAGGGCTCTAAGAAGAGCTATAAGAAGAGCTATAAGAAGAGCTATAAGAAGGGCTATAAGAAGGGCTCTAAGAAGGGCTATAAGAAGGGCTCTAAGAAGGGCTATGAGAAGAGCTCTAAGAAGGGCTATAAGAAGGGCTATAAGAAGGGCTCTAAGAAGCTATAAGAAGAGCTATAAGAAGAGCTATAAGAAGGGCTCTAAGAAGAGCTATAAGAAGAGCTATAAGAAGAGCTATAAGAAGGGCTATAAGAAGGGCTCTAAGAAGGGCTATAAGAAGGGCTCTAAGAAGGGCTATGAGAAGAGCTATAAGAAGGGCTATAAGAAGAGCTATAAGAAGGGCTCTAAGAAGGGCTATCAGAAGGGCTATAAGAAGGGCTCTAAGAAGGGCTATAAGAAGGGCTATAAGAAGAACTATAAGAAGGGCTATAAGAAGAGCTGTAAGAAGTGCTATAAGAAGAGCTATAAGAAGAGCTATAAGAAGAGCTATAAGAAGAGCTATAAGAAGGGCTATAAGAAGAGCTATAAGAAGGGCTCTAAGAAGAGCTATAAGAAGAGCTATAAGAAGGGCTACAAGAAGTGCTATAAGAAGAGCTATAAGAACAGCTATAAGAAGAGCTATAAGAAGGGCTATAAGAAGAGCTATAAGAAGAGCTATAAGAAGGGCTATAAGAAGAGCTCTAAGAAGGGCTATAAGAAGAGCTCTAAGAAGGGCTCTAAGAAGGGCTATAAGAAGGGCTATAAGAAGGGCTATAAGAAGGGCTATAAGAAGAGCTATAAGAAGAGCTATAAGAAGGGCTCTAAGAAGGGCTATAAGAAGAGATATAAGAAGAGCTATAAGAAGAGCTATAAGAAGGGCTCTAAGAAGGGCTACAAGAAGGGCTATAAGAAGGGCTATAAGAAGAAGAAGGGCTCTAAGAAGGGCTATAAGAAAGGCTATAAGAAGGGCTCTAAGAAGGGCTCTAAGAAGGGCTCTAAGAAGGGCTCTAAGAGGAGCTATAAGAAGAGCTATAAGAAGGGCTATAAGAAGAGCTATAAGAAGGGCTATAAGAAGAGCTATAAGAAGGGCTATAAGAAGTGCTATAAGAAGAGCTCTAAGAAGGGCTATAAGAAGAGCTATAAGAAGGGCTATAAGAAGTGCTATAAGAAGGGCTCTAAGAAGAGCTATAAGAAGGGCTATAAGAAGAGCTATAAGAAGAGCTATAAGAAGAGCTATAAGAAGGGCTCTAAGAAGAGCTATAAGAAGAGCTATAAGAAGGGCTATAAGAAGGGCTCTAAGAAGCTATAAGAAGAGCTATAAGAAGGGCTATAAGAAGGGCTCTAAGAAGAGCTATAAGAAGGGCTATAAGAAGAGCTATAAGAAGGGCTATAAGAAGGGCTCTAAGAAGGGCTATAAGAAGGGCTCTAAGAAGGGCTATGAGAAGAGCTATAAGAAGGGCTATAAGAAGAGCTATAAGAAGGGCTCTAAGAAGGGCTATCAGAAGGGCTATAAGAAGGGCTATAAGAAGGGCTCTAAGAAGGGCTATAAGAAGGGCTATAAGAAGGGCACTAAGAAGCTATAAGAAAAGCTATAAGAAGAGCTATAAGAAGGGCTATAAGAAGAGCTATAAGAAGGGCTCTAAGAAGGGCTATAAGAAGAGCTATAAGAAGAGCTATAAGAAGGACTATAAGAAGGGCTCTAAGAAGAGCTATAAGAAGGGCTATAAGAAGAGCTATAAGAAGGACTATAAGAAGAGCTATAAGAAGGGCCTCTACTTCCTCAGGCGCCTAAGGAAGTTCCAAGTCAGTCAGAAGATCCTTAGGAACTTCTACTCATGTACAATAGAGAGCATCCTGACCGGCAACATCACCTCCTGGTTTGGGAATAGCACTGCACAAGACCGTAGCAGACTACAAAGAGTGACACGTTCAGCCGAACGCACAATTAGAGGGGGGCTTCCCACCCTCCAGAACATTTACAACAAGCGGTGCAAGGGGAAGGCTAAGAGAATTATTAAGGACTCGAGCCACCCGAACAACTGCCTCTTTGAACTGCTGCCGTCAGGCAAGCGATACCGGAGTCTTATGGCGAGCACAGAAAGACTCAGAAGGAGCTTCTATCCCCAGGCCATCAGGCTGCTAAACGAACAATAATCGCTAAACGAACAATAATCACTATGCAACAACCATCAAATGCACACAGCACACACACCCACACGCACACACTCACTCAAACAAACAACACACTGCAGCACCCACTCTCCACACTTTAGATCACACAAACACACTTACACTTTATATTTATTGATAAAGGATTTGCACTACAACTCGTACACCTACTGTGAATTGTACCTAAACTGCACCTCGTCCATTTATGCCTTGCACTATATAGTATTGTATATTAGTACACTGCACAGTATTGTATATTGTATGGTAACTACGTCTACGAACATTGTACATATGTCTAAACTGAACACTGTGACCTCTTTTTTTTACTTCTAATTTTTACTATGTTTTTATTTCATACTTATCTTGTCATGCACAGTCTCTGGAGCGCAACAGTAAGAAGCATTTTGTACAAAAGTATTCTGTACTTCTGTATGACAACTATTAAAGAAACTTGAAACTTGAAACTTGAAGAGCTATAAGAAGAGCTATAAGAAGGGCTATAAGAAGCGCTACAAGAAAGGCTCTAAGAAGAGCTATAAGAAGGGCTATAAGAAGAGCTATAAGAAGGGCTATAAGAAGGGCTACAAGAAAGGCTCTAAGAAGAACTATAAGAAGGGCTATAAGAAGAGCTATAAGAAGGGCTCTAAAAAGGGCTATAAGAAGAGCTATAAGAAGAGCTATAAGAAGGACTATAAGAAGGGCTATAAGAAGGACTATAAGAAGGGCTCTAAGAAGAGCTATAAGAAGAGCTATAAGAAGGACTATAAGAAGAGCTATAAGAAGGACTATAAGAAGGGCTCTAAGAAGAGCTATAAGAAGAGCTATAAGAAGGGCTATAAGAAGGGCTACAAGAAAGGCTCTAAGAAGAGCTATAAGAAGGGCTATAAGAAGAGCTATAAGAAGGGCTATAAGAAGGGCTACAAGAAAGGCTCTAAGAAGAGCTATAAGAAGGGCTATAAGAAGAGCTATAAGGAGGGCTCTAAGAAGGGCTATAAGAAGGGCTATAAGAAGTGCTATAAGAAGAGCTATAAGAAGGGCTATAAGAAGGGCTATAAGAAGGGCTATAAGAAGGGCTATAAGAAGAGCTATAAGAAGGGCTATAAGAAGGGCTCTAAGAAGGGCTATGAGAAGAGCTATAAGAAGGGCTATAAGAAGGGCTACAAGAAAGGCTCTAAGAAGAGCTATAAGAAGGGCTATAAGAAGAGCTATAAGAAGGGCTATAAGAAGGGCTACAAGAAAGGCTCTAAGAAGAGCTCTAAGAAGGACTATAAGAAGTGCTATAAGAAGGACTATAAGAAGGGCTCTAAGAAGAGCTATAAGAAGAGCTATAAGAAGGGCTATAAGAAAGGCCACAAGAAAGGCTCTAAGAAGAGCTATAAGAAGGGCTATAAGAAGAGCTATAAGAAGGGATATAAGAAGGGCTACAAGAAAGGCTCTAAGAAGAGCTATAAGAAGGGCTATAAGAAGAGCTATAAGGAGGGCTCTAAGAAGGGCTATAAGAAGGGCTATAAGAAGTGCTATAAGAAGAGCTATAAGAAGGGCTATAAGAAGGGCTATAAGAAGGGCTATAAGAAGGGCTATAAGAAGTGCTATAAGAAGAGCTATAAGAAGGGCTATAAGAAGGGCTATAAGAAGAGCTATAAGAAGAGCTATAAGAAGGGCTATAAGAAGGGCTCTAAGAAGGGCTATAAGAAGAGCTATAAGAAGAGCTATAAGAAGAGCTATAAGAAGGGCTCTAAGAAGGGCTATAAGAAGGGCTATAAGAAGGGCTATAAGAAGGGCTATAAGAAGGGCTCTAAGAAGGGCTATAAGAAGGGCTCTAAGAAGGGCTCTAAGAAGGGATATAAGAACGGCTATAAGAAGAGCTATAAGAAGAGCTATAAGAAGAGCTGTAAGAAGTGCTATAAGAAGAGCTATAAGAAGAGCTATAAGAAGAGCTATGAGAAGAGCTATAAGAAGGGCTCTAAGAAGAGCTATAAGAAGGGCTATAAGAAGGGCTCTAAGAAGGGCTATAAGAAGAGCTATAAGAATAGCTATAAGAAGTGCTATAAGAAGGGTTATAAGAAGGGCTATAAGAAGAGCTATAAGAAGAGCTATAAGAAGGGCTCTAAGAAGGGCTATAAGAAGAGCTATAAGAAGGGCTATAAGAAGAGCTATAAGAAGGGCTACAAGAAGGGCTACAAGAAGGGCTATAAGAAGGGCTATAAGAAGAGCTATAAGAAGAGCTATAAGAAGGGCTCTAAGAAGGGCTATAAGAAGAGATATAAGAAGAGCTATAAGAAGAGCTATAAGAAGGGCTCTAAGAAGGGCTACAAGAAGGGCTATAAGAAGGGCTATAAGAAGGGCTATAAGAAGGGCTCTAAGAAGGGCTATAAGAAGGGCTACAAGAAGTGCTATAAGAAGAGCTATAAGAACAGCTATAAGAAGAGCTATAAGAAGGGCTATAAGAAGAGCTATAAGAAGAGCTATAAGAAGGGCTATAAGAAGAGCTCTAAGAAGGGCTATAAGAAGAGCTCTAAGAAGGGCTCTAAGAAGAGCTATAAGAAGGGCTATAAGAAGGGCTATAAGAAGGGCTATAAGAAGGGCTATAAGAAGAGCTATAAGAAGAGCTATAAGAAGGGCTCTAAGAAGGGCTATAAGAAGAGATATAAGAAGAGCTATAAGAAGAGCTATAAGAAGGGCTCTAAGAAGGGCTACAAGAAGGGCTATAAGAAGGGCTATAAGAAGGGCTATAAGAAGGGCTCTAAGAAGGGCTATAAGAAAGGCTATAAGAAGGGCTCTAAGAAGGGCTCTAAGAAGGGCTCTAAGAAGGGCTCTAAGAGGAGCTATAAGAAGAGCTATAAGAAGGGCTATAAGAAGAGCTATAAGAAGGGCTATAAGAAGAGCTATAAGAAGGGCTATAAGAAGTGCTATAAGAAGAGCTCTAAGAAGGGCTATAAGAAGAGCTATAAGAAGGGCTATAAGAAGTGCTATAAGAAGGGCTCTAAGAAGAGCTATAAGAAGGGCTATAAGAAGAGCTATAAGAAGAGCTATAAGAAGAGCTATAAGAAGGGCTCTAAGAAGAGCTATAAGAAGAGCTATAAGAAGGGCTATAAGAAGGGCTCTAAGAAGCTATAAGAAGAGCTATAAGAAGGGCTATAAGAAGGGCTCTAAGAAGAGCTATAAGAAGGGCTATAAGAAGAGCTATAAGAAGGGCTATAAGAAGGGCTCTAAGAAGGGCTATAAGAAGGGCTCTAAGAAGGGCTATGAGAAGAGCTATAAGAAGGGCTATAAGAAGAGCTATAAGAAGGGCTCTAAGAAGGGCTATCAGAAGGGCTATAAGAAGGGCTATAAGAAGGGCTCTAAGAAGGGCTATAAGAAGGGCTATAAGAAGGGCACTAAGAAGCTATAAGAAAAGCTATAAGAAGAGCTATAAGAAGGGCTATAAGAAGAGCTATAAGAAGGGCTCTAAGAAGGGCTATAAGAAGAGCTATAAGAAGAGCTATAAGAAGGACTATAAGAAGGGCTCTAAGAAGAGCTATAAGAAGGGCTATAAGAAGAGCTATAAGAAGGACTATAAGAAGAGCTATAAGAAGGGCCTCTACTTCCTCAGGCGCCTAAGGAAGTTCCAAGTCAGTCAGAAGATCCTTAGGAACTTCTACTCATGTACAATAGAGAGCATCCTGACCGGCAACATCACCTCCTGGTTTGGGAATAGCACTGCACAAGACCGTAGCAGACTACAAAGAGTGACACGTTCAGCCGAACGCACAATTAGAGGGGGGCTTCCCACCCTCCAGAACATTTACAACAAGCGGTGCAAGGGGAAGGCTAAGAGAATTATTAAGGACTCGAGCCACCCGAACAACTGCCTCTTTGAACTGCTGCCGTCAGGCAAGCGATACCGGAGTCTTATGGCGAGCACAGAAAGACTCAGAAGGAGCTTCTATCCCCAGGCCATCAGGCTGCTAAACGAACAATAATCGCTAAACGAACAATAATCACTATGCAACAACCATCAAATGCACACAGCACACACACCCACACGCACACACTCACTCAAACAAACAACACACTGCAGCACCCACTCTCCACACTTTAGATCACACAAACACACTTACACTTTATATTTATTGATAAAGGATTTGCACTACAACTCGTACACCTACTGTGAATTGTACCTAAACTGCACCTCGTCCATTTATGCCTTGCACTATATAGTATTGTATATTAGTACACTGCACAGTATTGTATATTGTATGGTAACTACGTCTACGAACATTGTACATATGTCTAAACTGAACACTGTGACCTCTTTTTTTTACTTCTAATTTTTACTATGTTTTTATTTCATACTTATCTTGTCATGCACAGTCTCTGGAGCGCAACAGTAAGAAGCATTTTGTACAAAAGTATTCTGTACTTCTGTATGACAACTATTAAAGAAACTTGAAACTTGAAACTTGAAGAGCTATAAGAAGAGCTATAAGAAGGGCTATAAGAAGCGCTACAAGAAAGGCTCTAAGAAGAGCTATAAGAAGGGCTATAAGAAGAGCTATAAGAAGAGCTATAAGAAGGGCTATAAGAAGAGCTCTAAGAAGGGCTATAAGAAGAGCTCTAAGAAGGGCTCTAAGAAGAGCTATAAGAAGGGCTATAAGAAGGGCTATAAGAAGGGCTATAAGAAGGGCTATAAGAAGAGCTATAAGAAGAGCTATAAGAAGGGCTCTAAGAAGGGCTATAAGAAGAGATATAAGAAGAGCTATAAGAAGAGCTATAAGAAGGGCTCTAAGAAGGGCTACAAGAAGGGCTATAAGAAGGGCTATAAGAAGGGCTATAAGAAGGGCTCTAAGAAGGGCTATAAGAAAGGCTATAAGAAGGGCTCTAAGAAGGGCTCTAAGAAGGGCTCTAAGAAGGGCTCTAAGAGGAGCTATAAGAAGAGCTATAAGAAGGGCTATAAGAAGAGCTATAAGAAGGGCTATAAGAAGAGCTATAAGAAGGGCTATAAGAAGTGCTATAAGAAGAGCTCTAAGAAGGGCTATAAGAAGAGCTATAAGAAGGGCTATAAGAAGTGCTATAAGAAGGGCTCTAAGAAGAGCTATAAGAAGGGCTATAAGAAGAGCTATAAGAAGAGCTATAAGAAGAGCTATAAGAAGGGCTCTAAGAAGAGCTATAAGAAGAGCTATAAGAAGGGCTATAAGAAGGGCTCTAAGAAGCTATAAGAAGAGCTATAAGAAGGGCTATAAGAAGGGCTCTAAGAAGAGCTATAAGAAGGGCTATAAGAAGAGCTATAAGAAGGGCTATAAGAAGGGCTCTAAGAAGGGCTATAAGAAGGGCTCTAAGAAGGGCTATGAGAAGAGCTATAAGAAGGGCTATAAGAAGAGCTATAAGAAGGGCTCTAAGAAGGGCTATCAGAAGGGCTATAAGAAGGGCTATAAGAAGGGCTCTAAGAAGGGCTATAAGAAGGGCTATAAGAAGGGCACTAAGAAGCTATAAGAAAAGCTATAAGAAGAGCTATAAGAAGGGCTATAAGAAGAGCTATAAGAAGGGCTCTAAGAAGGGCTATAAGAAGAGCTATAAGAAGAGCTATAAGAAGGACTATAAGAAGGGCTCTAAGAAGAGCTATAAGAAGGGCTATAAGAAGAGCTATAAGAAGGACTATAAGAAGAGCTATAAGAAGGGCCTCTACTTCCTCAGGCGCCTAAGGAAGTTCCAAGTCAGTCAGAAGATCCTTAGGAACTTCTACTCATGTACAATAGAGAGCATCCTGACCGGCAACATCACCTCCTGGTTTGGGAATAGCACTGCACAAGACCGTAGCAGACTACAAAGAGTGACACGTTCAGCCGAACGCACAATTAGAGGGGGGCTTCCCACCCTCCAGAACATTTACAACAAGCGGTGCAAGGGGAAGGCTAAGAGAATTATTAAGGACTCGAGCCACCCGAACAACTGCCTCTTTGAACTGCTGCCGTCAGGCAAGCGATACCGGAGTCTTATGGCGAGCACAGAAAGACTCAGAAGGAGCTTCTATCCCCAGGCCATCAGGCTGCTAAACGAACAATAATCGCTAAACGAACAATAATCACTATGCAACAACCATCAAATGCACACAGCACACACACCCACACGCACACACTCACTCAAACAAACAACACACTGCAGCACCCACTCTCCACACTTTAGATCACACAAACACACTTACACTTTATATTTATTGATAAAGGATTTGCACTACAACTCGTACACCTACTGTGAATTGTACCTAAACTGCACCTCGTCCATTTATGCCTTGCACTATATAGTATTGTATATTAGTACACTGCACAGTATTGTATATTGTATGGTAACTACGTCTACGAACATTGTACATATGTCTAAACTGAACACTGTGACCTCTTTTTTTTACTTCTAATTTTTACTATGTTTTTATTTCATACTTATCTTGTCATGCACAGTCTCTGGAGCGCAACAGTAAGAAGCATTTTGTACAAAAGTATTCTGTACTTCTGTATGACAACTATTAAAGAAACTTGAAACTTGAAACTTGAAGAGCTATAAGAAGAGCTATAAGAAGGGCTATAAGAAGCGCTACAAGAAAGGCTCTAAGAAGAGCTATAAGAAGGGCTATAAGAAGAGCTATAAGAAGGGCTATAAGAAGGGCTACAAGAAAGGCTCTAAGAAGAACTATAAGAAGGGCTATAAGAAGAGCTATAAGAAGGGCTCTAAAAAGGGCTATAAGAAGAGCTATAAGAAGAGCTATAAGAAGGACTATAAGAAGGGCTATAAGAAGGACTATAAGAAGGGCTCTAAGAAGAGCTATAAGAAGAGCTATAAGAAGGACTATAAGAAGAGCTATAAGAAGGACTATAAGAAGGGCTCTAAGAAGAGCTATAAGAAGAGCTATAAGAAGGGCTATAAGAAGGGCTACAAGAAAGGCTCTAAGAAGAGCTATAAGAAGGGCTATAAGAAGAGCTATAAGAAGGGCTATAAGAAGGGCTACAAGAAAGGCTCTAAGAAGAGCTATAAGAAGGGCTATAAGAAGAGCTATAAGGAGGGCTCTAAGAAGGGCTATAAGAAGGGCTATAAGAAGTGCTATAAGAAGAGCTATAAGAAGGGCTATAAGAAGGGCTATAAGAAGGGCTATAAGAAGGGCTATAAGAAGAGCTATAAGAAGGGCTATAAGAAGGGCTCTAAGAAGGGCTATGAGAAGAGCTATAAGAAGGGCTATAAGAAGGGCTACAAGAAAGGCTCTAAGAAGAGCTATAAGAAGGGCTATAAGAAGAGCTATAAGAAGGGCTATAAGAAGGGCTACAAGAAAGGCTCTAAGAAGAGCTCTAAGAAGGACTATAAGAAGTGCTATAAGAAGGACTATAAGAAGGGCTCTAAGAAGAGCTATAAGAAGAGCTATAAGAAGGGCTATAAGAAAGGCCACAAGAAAGGCTCTAAGAAGAGCTATAAGAAGGGCTATAAGAAGAGCTATAAGAAGGGATATAAGAAGGGCTACAAGAAAGGCTCTAAGAAGAGCTATAAGAAGGGCTATAAGAAGAGCTATAAGGAGGGCTCTAAGAAGGGCTATAAGAAGGGCTATAAGAAGTGCTATAAGAAGAGCTATAAGAAGGGCTATAAGAAGGGCTATAAGAAGGGCTATAAGAAGGGCTATAAGAAGTGCTATAAGAAGAGCTATAAGAAGGGCTATAAGAAGGGCTATAAGAAGAGCTATAAGAAGAGCTATAAGAAGGGCTATAAGAAGGGCTCTAAGAAGGGCTATAAGAAGAGCTATAAGAAGAGCTATAAGAAGAGCTATAAGAAGGGCTCTAAGAAGGGCTATAAGAAGGGCTATAAGAAGGGCTATAAGAAGGGCTATAAGAAGGGCTCTAAGAAGGGCTATAAGAAGGGCTCTAAGAAGGGCTCTAAGAAGGGCTATAAGAACGGCTATAAGAAGAGCTATAAGAAGAGCTATAAGAAGAGCTGTAAGAAGTGCTATAAGAAGAGCTATAAGAAGAGCTATAAGAAGAGCTATGAGAAGAGCTATAAGAAGGGCTCTAAGAAGAGCTATAAGAAGGGCTATAAGAAGGGCTCTAAGAAGGGCTATAAGAAGGGCTATAAGAATAGCTATAAGAAGTGCTATAAGAAGGGTTATAAGAAGGGCTATAAGAAGAGCTATAAGAAGAGCTATAAGAAGGGCTCTAAGAAGGGCTATAAGAAGAGCTATAAGAAGGGCTATAAGAAGAGCTATAAGAAGGGCTACAAGAAGGGCTACAAGAAGGGCTATAAGAAGGGCTATAAGAAGGGCTATAAGAAGGGCTCTAAGAAGGGCTCTAAGAAGGGCTAAAAGAAGGGCTATAAGAAGTGCTATAAGAAGGGCTATAAGAAGGGCTATAAGAAGAGCTATAAGAAGGGCTCTAAGAAGGGCTATAAGAAGAGCTATAAGAAGAGCTATAAGAAGGACTATAAGAAGGGCTATAAGAAGGACTATAAGAAGGGCTCTAAGAAGATATATAAGAAGAGCTATAAGAAGAGCTATAAGAAGGACTATAAGAAGAGCTATAAGAAGGACTATAAGAAGGGCTATAAGAAGGGCTATAAGAAGGGCTATAAGAAGGGCTATAAGAAGCGCTACAAGAAAGGCTCTAAGAAGAGCTATAAGAAGGGCTATAAGAAGAGCTATAAGAAGGGCTCTAAGAAGGGCTATAAGAAGAGCTATAAGAAGAGCTATAAGAAGGACTATAAGAAGGGCTATAAGAAGGACTATAAGAAGGGCTCTAAGAAGATATATAAGAAGAGCTATAAGAAGAGCTATAAGAAGGGCTATAAGAAGAGCTATAAGAAGTGCTATAAGAAGGGCTATAAGAAGGGCTACAAGAAAGGCTCTAAGAAGAGCTATAAGAAGGGCTATAAGAAGAGCTATAAGGAGGGCTTTAAGAAGGGCTATAAGAAGGGCTATAAGAAGTGCTATAAGAAGAGCTATAAGAAGGGCTATAAGAAGGGCTATAAGAAGAGCTATAAGAAGAGCTATAAGAAGGGCTATAAGAAGGGCTCTAAGAAGGGCTATAAGAAGAGCTATAAGAAGAGCTATAAGAAGAGCTATAAGAAGGGCTATAAGAAGGGCTATAAGAAGGGCTCTAAGAAGGGCTATAAGAAGAGATATAAGAAGAGCTATAAGAAGAGCTATAAGAAGGGCTCTAAGAAGGGCTACAAGAAGGGCTATAAGAAGGGCTATAAGAAGGGCTATAAGAAGGGCTCTAAGAAGGGCTATAAGAAGGGCTATAAGAAGGGCTCTAAGAAGGGCTCTAAGAAGGGCTCTAAGAAGGGCTCTAAGAGGAGCTATAAGAAGAGCTATAAGAAGGGCTATAAGAAGAGCTATAAGAAGGGCTATAAGAAGAGCTATAAGAAGAGCTATAAGAAGTGCTATAAGAAGAGCTATAAGAAGAGCTATAAGAAGGGCTATAAGAAGTGCTATAAGAAGAGCTCTAAGAAGGGCTATAAGAAGGGCTATAAGAAGAGCTATAAGAAGAGCTATAAGAAGGGCTCTAAGAAGAGCTATAAGAAGAGCTATAAGAAGGGCTATAAGAAGGGCTCTAAGAAGGGCTATAAGAAGGGCTCTAAGAAGGGCTATGAGAAGAGCTCTAAGAAGGGTAATAAGAAGGGCTATAAGAAGGGCTCTAAGAAGCTATAAGAAGAGGTATAAGAAGGGCTATAAGAAGGGCTCTAAGAAGAGCTATAAGAAGGGCTATAAGAAGAGCTATAAGAAGGGCTATAAGAAGGGCTCTAAGAAGGGCTATAAGAAGGGCTCTAAGAAGGGCTATGAGAAGAGCTATAAGAAGGGCTATAAGAAGGGCTCTAAGAAGGGCTATAAGAAGGGCTCTAAGAAGCTATAAGAAGAGCTATAAGAAGAGCTATAAGAAGGGCTATAAGAATAGCTATAAGAAGGGCTCTAAGAAGGGCTATAAGAAGAGCTATAAGAAGAGCTATAAGAAGGGCTCTAAGAAGAGCTATAAGAAGGGCTATAAGAAGAGCTATAAGAAGGACTATAAGAAGAGCTATAAGAAGGGCTCTAAGAAGAGCTATAAGAAGAGCTATAAGAAGGGCTATAAGAAGCGCTACAAGAAAGGCTCTAAGAAGAGCTATAAGAAGGGCTATAAGAAGAGCTATACGAAGGGCTATAAGAAGGGCTACAAGAAAGGCTCTAAGAAGAACTATAAGAAGGGCTATAAGAAGAGCTATAAGAAGGGCTCTAAAAAGGGCTATAAGAAGAGCTATAAGAAGAGCTATAAGAAGGACTATAAGAAGGGCTATAAGAAGGACTATAAGAAGGGCTCTAAGAAGAGCTATAAGAAGAGCTATAAGAAGAGCTATAAGAAGGACTATAAGAAGAGCTATAAGAAGGACTATAAGAAGGGCTCTAAGAAGAGCTATAAGAAGAGCTATAAGAAGGGCTATAAGAAGGGCTACAAGAAAGGCTCTAAGAAGAGCTATAAGAAGGGCTATAAGAAGAGCTATAAGAAGAGCTATAAGAAGGACTATAAGAAGGGCTATAAGAAGGACTATAAGAAGGGCTCTAAGAAGAGCTATAAGAAGAGCTATAAGAAGAGCTATAAGAAGGACTATAAGAAGAGCTATAAGAAGGACTATAAGAAGAGCTATAAGAAGGACTATAAGAAGGGCTCTAAGAAGAGCTATAAGAAGAGCTATAAGAAGGGCTATAAGAAGGGCTACAAGAAAGGCTCTAAGAAGAGCTATAAGAAGGGCTATAAGAAGAGCTATAAGAAGGGCTATAAGAAGGGCTACAAGAAAGGCTCTAAGAAGAGCTATAAGAAGGGCTATAAGAAGAGCTATAAGGAGGGCTCTAAGAAGGGCTATAAGAAGGGCTATAAGAAGTGCTATAAGAAGAGCTATAAGAAGGGCTATAAGAAGGGCTATAAGAAGAGCTATAAGAAGAGCTATAAGAAGGGCTATAAGAAGGGCTCTAAGAAGGGCTATAAGAAGAGCTATAAGAAGAGCTATAAGAAGAGCTATAAGAAGGGCTCTAAGAAGGGCTATAAGAAGGGCTATAAGAAGGGCTATAAGAAGGGCTATAAGAAGGGCTCTAAGAAGGGCTATAAGAAGGGCTCTAAGAAGGGCTCTAAGAAGGGCTATAAGAACGGCTATAAGAAGAGCTATAAGAAGAGCTGTAAGAAGGGCTATAAGAAGTGCTATAAGAAGAGCTATAAGAAGGGCTATAAGAAGGGCTATAAGAAGAGCTATTAGAAGAGCTATAAGAAGAGCTATAAGAAGGGCTCTAAGAAGGGCTATAAGAAGAGCTATAAGAAGAGCTATAAGAAGAGCTATAAGAAGGGCTCTAAGAAGGGCTCTAAGAAGGGCTATAAGAAGGGCTATAAGAAGGGCTATAAGAAGAGCTATAAGAAGGGCTATAAGAAGGGCTCTAAGAAGGGCTATGAGAAGAGCTATAAGAAGGGCTATAAGAAGGGCTACAAGAAAGGCTCTAAGAAGAGCTATAAGAAGGGCTATAAGAAGAGCTATAAGAAGGGCTATAAGAAGGGCTACAAGAAAGGCTCTAAGAAGAGCTCTAAGAAGGACTATAAGAAGTGCTATAAGAAGGACTATAAGAAGGGCTCTAAGAAGAGCTATAAGAAGAGCTATAAGAAGGGCTATAAGAAAGGCCACAAGAAAGGCTCTAAGAAGAGCTATAAGAAGGGCTATAAGAAGAGCTATAAGAAGGGCTATAAGAAGGGCTACAAGAAAGGCTCTAAGAAGAGCTATAAGAAGGGCTATAAGAAGAGCTATAAGGAGGGCTCTAAGAAGGGCTATAAGAAGGGCTATAAGAAGTGCTATAAGAAGAGCTATAAGAAGGGCTATAAGAAGGGCTATAAGAAGAGCTATAAGAAGGGCTCTAAGAAGAGCTATAAGAAGGGCTATAAGAAGGGCTCTAAGAAGGGCTATAAGAAGAGCTATAAGAATAGCTATAAGAAGTGCTATAAGAAGGGCTATAAGAAGGGCTATAAGAAGAGCTATAAGAAGAGCTATAAGAAGAGCTATAAGAAGGGCTCTAAGAAGGGCTATAAGAAGAGCTATAAGAAGAGCTATAAGAAGAGCTATAAGAAGGACTATAAGAAGAGCTATAAGAAGGGCCTCTACTTCCTCAGGCGCCTAAGGAAGTTCCAAGTCAGTCAGAAGATCCTTAGGAACTTCTACTCATGTACAATAGAGAGCATCCTGACCGGCAACATCACCTCCTGGTTTGGGAATAGCACTGCACAAGACCGTAGCAGACTACAAAGAGTGACACGTTCAGCCGAACGCACAATTAGAGGGGGGCTTCCCACCCTCCAGAACATTTACAACAAGCGGTGCAAGGGGAAGGCTAAGAGAATTATTAAGGACTCGAGCCACCCGAACAACTGCCTCTTTGAACTGCTGCCGTCAGGCAAGCGATACCGGAGTCTTATGGCGAGCACAGAAAGACTCAGAAGGAGCTTCTATCCCCAGGCCATCAGGCTGCTAAACGAACAATAATCGCTAAACGAACAATAATCACTATGCAACAACCATCAAATGCACACAGCACACACACCCACACGCACACACTCACTCAAACAAACAACACACTGCAGCACCCACTCTCCACACTTTAGATCACACAAACACACTTACACTTTATATTTATTGATAAAGGATTTGCACTACAACTCGTACACCTACTGTGAATTGTACCTAAACTGCACCTCGTCCATTTATGCCTTGCACTATATAGTATTGTATATTAGTACACTGCACAGTATTGTATATTGTATGGTAACTACGTCTACGAACATTGTACATATGTCTAAACTGAACACTGTGACCTCTTTTTTTTACTTCTAATTTTTACTATGTTTTTATTTCATACTTATCTTGTCATGCACAGTCTCTGGAGCGCAACAGTAAGAAGCATTTTGTACAAAAGTATTCTGTACTTCTGTATGACAACTATTAAAGAAACTTGAAACTTGAAACTTGAAGAGCTATAAGAAGAGCTATAAGAAGGGCTATAAGAAGCGCTACAAGAAAGGCTCTAAGAAGAGCTATAAGAAGGGCTATAAGAAGAGCTATAAGAAGAGCTATAAGAAGGGCTATAAGAAGAGCTCTAAGAAGGGCTATAAGAAGAGCTCTAAGAAGGGCTCTAAGAAGAGCTATAAGAAGGGCTATAAGAAGGGCTATAAGAAGGGCTATAAGAAGGGCTATAAGAAGAGCTATAAGAAGAGCTATAAGAAGGGCTCTAAGAAGGGCTATAAGAAGAGATATAAGAAGAGCTATAAGAAGAGCTATAAGAAGGGCTCTAAGAAGGGCTACAAGAAGGGCTATAAGAAGGGCTATAAGAAGGGCTATAAGAAGGGCTCTAAGAAGGGCTATAAGAAAGGCTATAAGAAGGGCTCTAAGAAGGGCTCTAAGAAGGGCTCTAAGAAGGGCTCTAAGAGGAGCTATAAGAAGAGCTATAAGAAGGGCTATAAGAAGAGCTATAAGAAGGGCTATAAGAAGAGCTATAAGAAGGGCTATAAGAAGTGCTATAAGAAGAGCTCTAAGAAGGGCTATAAGAAGAGCTATAAGAAGGGCTATAAGAAGTGCTATAAGAAGGGCTCTAAGAAGAGCTATAAGAAGGGCTATAAGAAGAGCTATAAGAAGAGCTATAAGAAGAGCTATAAGAAGGGCTCTAAGAAGAGCTATAAGAAGAGCTATAAGAAGGGCTATAAGAAGGGCTCTAAGAAGCTATAAGAAGAGCTATAAGAAGGGCTATAAGAAGGGCTCTAAGAAGAGCTATAAGAAGGGCTATAAGAAGAGCTATAAGAAGGGCTATAAGAAGGGCTCTAAGAAGGGCTATAAGAAGGGCTCTAAGAAGGGCTATGAGAAGAGCTATAAGAAGGGCTATAAGAAGAGCTATAAGAAGGGCTCTAAGAAGGGCTATCAGAAGGGCTATAAGAAGGGCTATAAGAAGGGCTCTAAGAAGGGCTATAAGAAGGGCTATAAGAAGGGCACTAAGAAGCTATAAGAAAAGCTATAAGAAGAGCTATAAGAAGGGCTATAAGAAGAGCTATAAGAAGGGCTCTAAGAAGGGCTATAAGAAGAGCTATAAGAAGAGCTATAAGAAGGACTATAAGAAGGGCTCTAAGAAGAGCTATAAGAAGGGCTATAAGAAGAGCTATAAGAAGGACTATAAGAAGAGCTATAAGAAGGGCCTCTACTTCCTCAGGCGCCTAAGGAAGTTCCAAGTCAGTCAGAAGATCCTTAGGAACTTCTACTCATGTACAATAGAGAGCATCCTGACCGGCAACATCACCTCCTGGTTTGGGAATAGCACTGCACAAGACCGTAGCAGACTACAAAGAGTGACACGTTCAGCCGAACGCACAATTAGAGGGGGGCTTCCCACCCTCCAGAACATTTACAACAAGCGGTGCAAGGGGAAGGCTAAGAGAATTATTAAGGACTCGAGCCACCCGAACAACTGCCTCTTTGAACTGCTGCCGTCAGGCAAGCGATACCGGAGTCTTATGGCGAGCACAGAAAGACTCAGAAGGAGCTTCTATCCCCAGGCCATCAGGCTGCTAAACGAACAATAATCGCTAAACGAACAATAATCACTATGCAACAACCATCAAATGCACACAGCACACACACCCACACGCACACACTCACTCAAACAAACAACACACTGCAGCACCCACTCTCCACACTTTAGATCACACAAACACACTTACACTTTATATTTATTGATAAAGGATTTGCACTACAACTCGTACACCTACTGTGAATTGTACCTAAACTGCACCTCGTCCATTTATGCCTTGCACTATATAGTATTGTATATTAGTACACTGCACAGTATTGTATATTGTATGGTAACTACGTCTACGAACATTGTACATATGTCTAAACTGAACACTGTGACCTCTTTTTTTTACTTCTAATTTTTACTATGTTTTTATTTCATACTTATCTTGTCATGCACAGTCTCTGGAGCGCAACAGTAAGAAGCATTTTGTACAAAAGTATTCTGTACTTCTGTATGACAACTATTAAAGAAACTTGAAACTTGAAACTTGAAGAGCTATAAGAAGAGCTATAAGAAGGGCTATAAGAAGCGCTACAAGAAAGGCTCTAAGAAGAGCTATAAGAAGGGCTATAAGAAGAGCTATAAGAAGGGCTATAAGAAGGGCTACAAGAAAGGCTCTAAGAAGAACTATAAGAAGGGCTATAAGAAGAGCTATAAGAAGGGCTCTAAAAAGGGCTATAAGAAGAGCTATAAGAAGAGCTATAAGAAGGACTATAAGAAGGGCTATAAGAAGGACTATAAGAAGGGCTCTAAGAAGAGCTATAAGAAGAGCTATAAGAAGGACTATAAGAAGAGCTATAAGAAGGACTATAAGAAGGGCTCTAAGAAGAGCTATAAGAAGAGCTATAAGAAGGGCTATAAGAAGGGCTACAAGAAAGGCTCTAAGAAGAGCTATAAGAAGGGCTATAAGAAGAGCTATAAGAAGGGCTATAAGAAGGGCTACAAGAAAGGCTCTAAGAAGAGCTATAAGAAGGGCTATAAGAAGAGCTATAAGGAGGGCTCTAAGAAGGGCTATAAGAAGGGCTATAAGAAGTGCTATAAGAAGAGCTATAAGAAGGGCTATAAGAAGGGCTATAAGAAGGGCTATAAGAAGGGCTATAAGAAGAGCTATAAGAAGGGCTATAAGAAGGGCTCTAAGAAGGGCTATGAGAAGAGCTATAAGAAGGGCTATAAGAAGGGCTACAAGAAAGGCTCTAAGAAGAGCTATAAGAAGGGCTATAAGAAGAGCTATAAGAAGGGCTATAAGAAGGGCTACAAGAAAGGCTCTAAGAAGAGCTCTAAGAAGGACTATAAGAAGTGCTATAAGAAGGACTATAAGAAGGGCTCTAAGAAGAGCTATAAGAAGAGCTATAAGAAGGGCTATAAGAAAGGCCACAAGAAAGGCTCTAAGAAGAGCTATAAGAAGGGCTATAAGAAGAGCTATAAGAAGGGATATAAGAAGGGCTACAAGAAAGGCTCTAAGAAGAGCTATAAGAAGGGCTATAAGAAGAGCTATAAGGAGGGCTCTAAGAAGGGCTATAAGAAGGGCTATAAGAAGTGCTATAAGAAGAGCTATAAGAAGGGCTATAAGAAGGGCTATAAGAAGGGCTATAAGAAGGGCTATAAGAAGTGCTATAAGAAGAGCTATAAGAAGGGCTATAAGAAGGGCTATAAGAAGAGCTATAAGAAGAGCTATAAGAAGGGCTATAAGAAGGGCTCTAAGAAGGGCTATAAGAAGAGCTATAAGAAGAGCTATAAGAAGAGCTATAAGAAGGGCTCTAAGAAGGGCTATAAGAAGGGCTATAAGAAGGGCTATAAGAAGGGCTATAAGAAGGGCTCTAAGAAGGGCTATAAGAAGGGCTCTAAGAAGGGCTACAAGAAGGGCTACAAGAAGGGCTATAAGAAGGGCTATAAGAAGGGCTATAAGAAGGGCTCTAAGAAGGGCTCTAAGAAGGGCTCTAAGAAGGGCTATAAGAACGGCTATAAGAAGAGCTATAAGAAGAGCTATAAGAAGAGCTGTAAGAAGTGCTATAAGAAGAGCTATAAGAAGAGCTATAAGAAGAGCTATGAGAAGAGCTATAAGAAGGGCTCTAAGAAGAGCTATAAGAAGGGCTATAAGAAGGGCTCTAAGAAGGGCTATAAGAAGAGCTATAAGAATAGCTATAAGAAGTGCTATAAGAAGGGTTATAAGAAGGGCTATAAGAAGAGCTATAAGAAGAGCTATAAGAAGGGCTCTAAGAAGGGCTATAAGAAGAGCTATAAGAAGGGCTATAAGAAGAGCTATAAGAAGGGCTACAAGAAGGGCTACAAGAAGGGCTATAAGAAGGGCTATAAGAAGGGCTATAAGAAGGGCTCTAAGAAGGGCTCTAAGAAGGGCTAAAAGAAGGGCTATAAGAAGTGCTATAAGAAGGGCTATAAGAAGGGCTATAAGAAGAGCTATAAGAAGGGCTCTAAGAAGGGCTATAAGAAGAGCTATAAGAAGAGCTATAAGAAGGACTATAAGAAGGGCTATAAGAAGGACTATAAGAAGGGCTCTAAGAAGATATATAAGAAGAGCTATAAGAAGAGCTATAAGAAGGACTATAAGAAGAGCTATAAGAAGGACTATAAGAAGGGCTATAAGAAGAGCTATAAGAAGGGCTATAAGAAGGGCTATAAGAAGCGCTACAAGAAAGGCTCTAAGAAGAGCTATAAGAAGGGCTATAAGAAGAGCTATAAGAAGGGCTCTAAGAAGGGCTATAAGAAGAGCTATAAGAAGAGCTATAAGAAGGACTATAAGAAGGGCTATAAGAAGGACTATAAGAAGGGCTCTAAGAAGATATATAAGAAGAGCTATAAGAAGAGCTATAAGAAGGGCTATAAGAAGAGCTATAAGAAGTGCTATAAGAAGGGCTATAAGAAGGGCTACAAGAAAGGCTCTAAGAAGAGCTATAAGAAGGGCTATAAGAAGAGCTATAAGGAGGGCTTTAAGAAGGGCTATAAGAAGGGCTATAAGAAGTGCTATAAGAAGAGCTATAAGAAGGGCTATAAGAAGGGCTATAAGAAGAGCTATAAGAAGAGCTATAAGAAGGGCTATAAGAAGGGCTCTAAGAAGGGCTATAAGAAGAGCTATAAGAAGAGCTATAAGAAGAGCTATAAGAAGGGCTATAAGAAGGGCTATAAGAAGGGCTCTAAGAAGGGCTATAAGAAGAGATATAAGAAGAGCTATAAGAAGAGCTATAAGAAGGGCTCTAAGAAGGGCTACAAGAAGGGCTATAAGAAGGGCTATAAGAAGGGCTATAAGAAGGGCTCTAAGAAGGGCTATAAGAAGGGCTATAAGAAGGGCTCTAAGAAGGGCTCTAAGAAGGGCTCTAAGAAGGGCTCTAAGAGGAGCTATAAGAAGAGCTATAAGAAGGGCTATAAGAAGAGCTATAAGAAGGGCTATAAGAAGAGCTATAAGAAGAGCTATAAGAAGTGCTATAAGAAGAGCTATAAGAAGAGCTATAAGAAGGGCTATAAGAAGTGCTATAAGAAGAGCTCTAAGAAGGGCTATAAGAAGGGCTATAAGAAGAGCTATAAGAAGAGCTATAAGAAGGGCTCTAAGAAGAGCTATAAGAAGAGCTATAAGAAGGGCTATAAGAAGGGCTCTAAGAAGGGCTATAAGAAGGGCTCTAAGAAGGGCTATGAGAAGAGCTCTAAGAAGGGTAATAAGAAGGGCTATAAGAAGGGCTCTAAGAAGCTATAAGAAGAGCTATAAGAAGGGCTATAAGAATAGCTATAAGAAGGGCTCTAAGAAGGGCTATAAGAAGAGCTATAAGAAGAGCTATAAGAAGGACTATAAGAAGGGCTCTAAGAAGAGCTATAAGAAGGGCTATAAGAAGAGCTATAAGAAGGACTATAAGAAGAGCTATAAGAAGGGCTCTAAGAAGAGCTATAAGAAGAGCTATAAGAAGGGCTATAAGAAGCGCTACAAGAAAGGCTCTAAGAAGAGCTATAAGAAGGGCTATAAGAAGAGCTATACGAAGGGCTATAAGAAGGGCTACAAGAAAGGCTCTAAGAAGAACTATAAGAAGGGCTATAAGAAGAGCTATAAGAAGGGCTCTAAAAAGGGCTATAAGAAGAGCTATAAGAAGAGCTATAAGAAGGACTATAAGAAGGGCTATAAGAAGGACTATAAGAAGGGCTCTAAGAAGAGCTATAAGAAGAGCTATAAGAAGAGCTATAAGAAGGACTATAAGAAGAGCTATAAGAAGGACTATAAGAAGGGCTCTAAGAAGAGCTATAAGAAGAGCTATAAGAAGGGCTATAAGAAGGGCTACAAGAAAGGCTCTAAGAAGAGCTATAAGAAGGGCTATAAGAAGAGCTATAAGAAGAGCTATAAGAAGGACTATAAGAAGGGCTATAAGAAGGACTATAAGAAGGGCTCTAAGAAGAGCTATAAGAAGAGCTATAAGAAGAGCTATAAGAAGGACTATAAGAAGAGCTATAAGAAGGACTATAAGAAGAGCTATAAGAAGGACTATAAGAAGGGCTCTAAGAAGAGCTATAAGAAGAGCTATAAGAAGGGCTATAAGAAGGGCTACAAGAAAGGCTCTAAGAAGAGCTATAAGAAGGGCTATAAGAAGAGCTATAAGAAGGGCTATAAGAAGGGCTACAAGAAAGGCTCTAAGAAGAGCTATAAGAAGGGCTATAAGAAGAGCTATAAGGAGGGCTCTAAGAAGGGCTATAAGAAGGGCTATAAGAAGTGCTATAAGAAGAGCTATAAGAAGGGCTATAAGAAGGGCTATAAGAAGAGCTATAAGAAGAGCTATAAGAAGGGCTATAAGAAGGGCTCTAAGAAGGGCTATAAGAAGAGCTATAAGAAGAGCTATAAGAAGAGCTATAAGAAGGGCTCTAAGAAGGGCTATAAGAAGGGCTATAAGAAGGGCTATAAGAAGGGCTATAAGAAGGGCTCTAAGAAGGGCTATAAGAAGGGCTCTAAGAAGGGCTCTAAGAAGGGCTATAAGAACGGCTATAAGAAGAGCTATAAGAAGAGCTGTAAGAAGGGCTATAAGAAGTGCTATAAGAAGAGCTATAAGAAGGGCTATAAGAAGGGCTATAAGAAGAGCTATTAGAAGAGCTATAAGAAGAGCTATAAGAAGGGCTCTAAGAAGGGCTATAAGAAGAGCTATAAGAAGAGCTATAAGAAGAGCTATAAGAAGGGCTCTAAGAAGGGCTCTAAGAAGGGCTATAAGAAGGGCTATAAGAAGGGCTATAAGAAGAGCTATAAGAAGGGCTATAAGAAGGGCTCTAAGAAGGGCTATGAGAAGAGCTATAAGAAGGGCTATAAGAAGGGCTACAAGAAAGGCTCTAAGAAGAGCTATAAGAAGGGCTATAAGAAGAGCTATAAGAAGGGCTATAAGAAGGGCTACAAGAAAGGCTCTAAGAAGAGCTCTAAGAAGGACTATAAGAAGTGCTATAAGAAGGACTATAAGAAGGGCTCTAAGAAGAGCTATAAGAAGGGCTATAAGAAAGGCCACAAGAAAGGCTCTAAGAAGAGCTATAAGAAGGGCTATAAGAAGAGCTATAAGAAGGGCTATAAGAAGGGCTACAAGAAAGGCTCTAAGAAGAGCTATAAGAAGGGCTATAAGAAGAGCTATAAGGAGGGCTCTAAGAAGGGCTATAAGAAGGGCTATAAGAAGTGCTATAAGAAGAGCTATAAGAAGGGCTATAAGAAGGGCTATAAGAAGAGCTATAAGAAGGGCTCTAAGAAGAGCTATAAGAAGGGCTATAAGAAGGGCTCTAAGAAGGGCTATAAGAAGAGCTATAAGAATAGCTATAAGAAGTGCTATAAGAAGGGCTATAAGAAGGGCTATAAGAAGAGCTATAAGAAGAGCTATAAGAAGAACTATAAGAAGGGCTCTAAGAAGGGCTATAAGAAGAGCTATAAGAAGAGCTATAAGAAGAGCTATAAGAAGGGCTACAAGAAGGGCTATAAGAAGAGCTATAAGAAGAGCTATAAGAAGAGCTATGAGAAGAGCTATAAGAAGTGCTATAAGAAGTGCTATAAGAAGAGCTATAAGAAGGGCTATAAGAAGGGCTATAAGAAGAGCTATAAGAAGAGCTATAAGAAGGGCTATAAGAAGGGCTATAAGAAGGACTATAAGAAGGGCTCTAAGAAGAGCTATAAGAAGAGCTATAAGAAGAGCTATAAGAAGAGCTGTAAGAAGTGCTATAAGAAGAGCTATAAGAGGAGCTATAAGAAGAGCTATGAGAAGAGCTATAAGAAGTGCTATAAGAAGAGCTATAAGAAGGGCTATAAGAAGAGCTATAAGAAGAGCTATAAGAAGGGCTCTAAGAAGAGCTATAAGAAGAGCTATAAGAAGGGCTATAAGAAGAGCTATAAGAAGAGCTATAAGAAGAGCTATAAGAAGAACTATAAGAAGGGCTATAAGAAGAGCTATAAGAAGAGCTATAAGAAGGGCTATAAGAAGAGCTATAAGAAGAGCTCTAAGAAGGGCTATAAGAAGAGCTCTAAGAAGGGCTATAAGAAGAGCTATAAGAAGGGCTCTAAGAAGAGCTATAAGAAGGGCTATAAGAAGGGCTCTAAGAAGGGCTATAAGAAGAGCTATAAGAATAGCTATAAGAAGTGCTATAAGAAGGGCTATAAGAAGGGCTATAAGAAGAGCTATAAGAAGAGCTATAAGAAGGGCTCTAAGAAGGGCTATAAGAAGAGCTATAAGAAGAGCTATAAGAAGAGCTATAAGAAGGGCTACAAGAAGGGCTACAAGAAGGGCTATAAGAAGGGATATAAGAAGGGCTATAAGAAGGGCTCTAAGAAGGGCTATAAGAAGGGCTCTAAGAAGGGCTCTAAGAAGGGCTAAAAGAAGGGCTATAAGAAGTGCTATAAGAAGGGCTATAAGAAGGGCTATAAGAAGAGCTATAAGAAGAGCTATAAGAAGAGCTATAAGAAGGGCTCTAAGAAGGGCTATAAGAAGGGCTATAAGAAGAGCTATAAGAAGAGCTATAAGAAGGGCTCTAAGAAGGACTATAAGAAGGGCTATAAGAAGGGCTATAAGAAGAGCTATAAGAAGAGCTATAAGAAGGGCTATAAGAAGGGCTCTAAGAAAGACTATAAGAAGGGCTATAAGAAGGGCTATAAGAAGAGCTATAAGAAGAGCTATAAGAAGAGCTATAAGAAGGGCTCTAAGAAGGGCTCTAAGAAGGGCTATAAGGGCTATAAGAAGGGCTCTAAGAAGGGCTCTAAGAAGGGCTTTAAGAAGGGCTATAAGAAGGGCTATAAGAAGGGCTCTAAGAAGCTCTAAGAAGTGCTATAAGAAGAGCTATAAGAAGGGCTATGAGAAGAGCTATAAGAAGGGCTCTAAGAAGGGCTCTAAGAAGGGCTATAAGAAGGGCTCTAAGAAGGGCTATGAGAAGAGCTATAAGAAGAGCTATAAGAAGGGCTCTAAGAACGGCTATAAGAAGGGCTATAAGAAGTGCTATAAGAAGAGCTATAAGAAGAGCTATAAGAAGGGCTATAAGAAGGGCTCTAAGAAGCTCTAAGAAGAGCTATAAGAAGAGCTATAAGAAGGGCTATAAGAAGAGCTATAAAAAGGGCTCTAAGAAGGGCTATAAGAAGTGCTATAAGAAGGGCTATAAGAAGGGCTATAAGAAGGGCTATAAGAAGGGCTCTAAGAAGGGCTATAAGAAGGGCTATAAGAAGGGCTATAAGAAGGGCTCTAAGAAGGGCTATAAGAACGGCTATAAGAAGGGCTATAAGAAGGGCTCTAAGAAGCTCTAAGAAGGGCTATAAGAAGAGCTATAAGAAGGGCTATAAGAAGAGCTATAAGAAGAGCTATAAGAAGGGCTATATGAAGGGATATAAGAAGGACTATAAGAAGGACTATAAGAAGGGCTCTAAGAAGGGCTATAAGAAGTATAAGAAGGGCTCTAAGAAGGGCTATAATAAGGGCTATAAGAAGGGCTATAAGAAGAGCTCTAAGAAGAGCGATAAGAAGGGCTCTAAGAAGGGCTCTAAGAAGGGCTATAAGAAGGGCTCTAAGAAGGGCTCTAAGAAGGGCTCTAAGAAGGGCTTTAAGAAGGGCTCTAAGAAGGGCTATAAGAAGGACTATAAGAAGAGCTATAAGAAGAGCTATAAGAAGGGCTCTAAGAAGGGCTATAAGAAGAGCTATAAGAAGAGCTATAAGAAGAGCTATAAGAAGGGCTACAAGAAGGGCTACAAGAAGGGCTATAAGAAGGGCTATAAGAAGGGCTATAAGAAGGGCTCTAAGAAGGGCTATAAGAAGGGCTCTAAGAAGGGCTCTAAGAAGGGCTAAAAGAAGGGCTATAAGAAGTGCTATAAGAAGGGCTATAAGAAGGGCTATAAGAAGAGCTATAAGAAGAGCTATAAGAAGAGCTATAAGAAGGGCTCTAAGAAGGGCTATAAGAAGGGCTATAAGAGCTATAAGAAGAGCTATAAGAAGGGCTCTAAGAAGGACTATAAGAAGGGCTATAAGAAGGGCTATAAGAAGAGCTATAAGAAGAGCTATAAGAAGGGCTATAAGAAGGGCTCTAAGAAGGACTATAAGAAGGGCTATAAGAAGGGCTATAAGAAGAGCTATAAGAAGAGCTATAAGAAGAGCTATAAGAAGGGCTCTAAGAAGGGCTCTAAGAAGGGCTATAAGAAGGGCTCTAAGAAGGGCTATGAGAAGAGCTATAAGAAGAGCTATAAGAAGAGCTATAAGAAGGGCTCTAAGAACGGCTATAAGAAGGGCTATAAGAAGAGCTATAAGAAGAGCTATAAGAAGAGCTATAAGAAGGGCTATAAGAAGGGCTCTAAGAAGCTCTAAGAAGAGCTATAAGAAGAGCTATAAGAAGGGCTATAAGAAGAGCTATAAAAAGGGCTCTAAGAAGGGCTATAAGAAGTGCTATAAGAAGGGCTATAAGAAGGGCTATAAGAAGGGCTATAAGAAGGGCTATAAGAAGGGCTCTAAGAAGGGCTATAAGAAGGGCTATAAGAAGGGCTATAAGAACGGCTATAAGAAGGGCTATAAGAAGGGCTCTAAGAAGCTCTAAGAAGGGCTATAAGAAGAGCTATAAGAAGGGCTATAAGAAGAGCTATAAGAAGAGCTATAAGAAGGGCTATATGAAGGGATATAAGAAGGACTATAAGAAGGACTATAAGAAGGGCTCTAAGAAGGGCTATAAGAAGTATAAGAAGGGCTCTAAGAAGGGCTCTAAGAAGGGCTATAAGAAGGGCTCTAAGAAGGGCTCTAAGAAGGGCTTTAAGAAGGGCTCTAAGAAGGGCTATAAGAAGGACTATAAGAAGAGCTATAAGAAGAGCTATAAGAAGGGCTCTAAGAAGGGCTCTAAGAAGGGCTCTAAGAAGGGCTATAAGAAGGACTATAAGAAGAGCTATAAGAAGAGCTATAAAAAGGGCTATAAGAAGGGCTCTAAGAAGGGCTCTAAGAAGGGCTATAAGAATGGCTATAAGAAGGACTATAAGAAGAGCTATAAGAAGGGCTCTAAGAAGGGCCCTAAGAAGGGCTCTAAGAAGGGCTCTAAGAAGGGCTATAAGAAGAGCTATAAGAAGAGCTATAAGAAGAGCTATAAGAAGGGCTATAAGAAGAGCTATAAGAATTGCTATAAGAAGAGCGATAAGAAGGGCTCTAAGAAGGGCTTTAAGAAGGGCTCTAAGAGGGGCTATAAGAAGGGCTATAAGAAGGGCTCTAAGAAGGGCTCTAAGAAGAGCTATAAGAAGGACTATAAGAAGGGCTCTAAGAGGAGCTATAAGAAGGGCTATAAGAAGGGCTATAAGAAGGGCTATAAGAAGGGCTCTAAGAGGGGCTATAAGAAGGACTATAAGAAGGGCTCTAAGAAGGGCTCTAAGAATGGCTCTAAGAAGGACTATAAGAAGGGCTATAAGAAGGGCTATAAGAAGGGCTATAAGAAGAGCTATAAGAAGAGCTATAAGAAGGGCTCTAAGAAGGGCTCTAAGAAGGGCTATAAGGGCTATAAGAAGGGCTCTAAGAAGGGCTCTAAGAAGGGCTCTAAGAAGGGCTTTAAGAAGGGCTATAAGAAGGGCTATAAGAAGGGCTCTAAGAAGCTCTAAGAAGTGCTATAAGAAGAGCTATAAGAAGGGCTATAAGAAGAGCTATAAGAAGGGCTCTAAGAAGGGCTCTAAGAAGGGCTATAAGAAGGGCTCTAAGAAGGGCTATGAGAAGAGCTATAAGAAGGGCTATAAGAAGAGCTATAAGAAGAGCTATAAGAAGAGCTATAAGAAGGGCTCTAAGAAGGGCTATAAGAAGAGCTATAAGAAGAGCTATAAGAAGGGCTATAAGAAGGGCTCTAAGAAGCTCTAAGAAGAGCTATAAGAAGAGCTATAAGAAGGGCTATAAGAAGGGCTATAAAAAGGGCTCTAAGAAGGGCTATAAGAAGAGCTATAAGAAGGGCTATAAGAAGGACTATAAGAAGGGCTCTAAGAAGGGCTATAAGAAGAGCTATAAGAAGAGCTATAAGAAGAGCTATAAGAAGGGCTCTAAGAAGGGCTCTAAGAAGGGCTATAAGAAGGGCTATAAGAAGGGCTATAAGAAGAGCTATAAGAAGGGCTATAAGAAGGGCTCTAAGAAGGGCTATGAGAAGAGCTATAAGAAGGGCTATAAGAAGGGCTACAAGAAAGGCTCTAAGAAGAGCTATAAGAAGGGCTATAAGAAGAGCTATAAGAAGGGCTATAAGAAGGGCTACAAGAAAGGCTCTAAGAAGAGCTCTAAGAAGGACTATAAGAAGTGCTATAAGAAGGACTATAAGAAGGGCTCTAAGAAGAGCTATAAGAAGAGCTATAAGAAGGGCTATAAGAAAGGCCACAAGAAAGGCTCTAAGAAGAGCTATAAGAAGGGCTATAAGAAGAGCTATAAGAAGGGCTATAAGAAGGGCTACAAGAAAGGCTCTAAGAAGAGCTATAAGAAGGGCTATAAGAAGAGCTATAAGGAGGGCTCTAAGAAGGGCTATAAGAAGGGCTATAAGAAGTGCTATAAGAAGAGCTATAAGAAGGGCTATAAGAAGGGCTATAAGAAGGGCTATAAGAAGGGCTATAAGAAGTGCTATAAGAAGAGCTATAAGAAGGGCTATAAGAAGGGCTATAAGAAGAGCTATAAGAAGAGCTATAAGAAGGGCTATAAGAAGGGCTCTAAGAAGGGCTATAAGAAGAGCTATAAGAAGAGCTATAAGAAGAGCTATAAGAAGGGCTATAAGAAGGGCTATAAGAAGGGCTATAAGAAGGGCTCTAAGAAGGGCTATAAGAAGGGCTCTAAGAAGGGCTCTAAGAAGGGCTATAAGAACGGCTATAAGAAGAGCTATAAGAAGAGCTGTAAGAAGTGCTATAAGAAGAGCTATAAGAAGAGCTATAAGAAGAGCTATGAGAAGAGCTATAAGAAGGGCTATAAGAAGAGCTATAAGAAGAGCTATAAGAAGGGCTATAAGAAGAGCTATAAGAAGAGCTCTAAGAAGGGCTATAAGAAGAGCTCTAAGAAGGGCTATAAGAAGAGCTATAAGAAGGGCTCTAAGAAGAGCTATAAGAAGGGCTATAAGAAGGGCTCTAAGAAGGGCTATAAGAAGAGCTATAAGAATAGCTATAAGAAGTGCTATAAGAAGGGCTATAAGAAGGGCTATAAGAAGAGCTATAAGAAGAGCTATAAGAAGAGCTATAAGAAGGGCTCTAAGAAGGGCTATAAGAAGAGCTATAAGAAGAGCTATAAGAAGAGCTATAAGAAGGGCTACAAGAAGGGCTATAAGAAGAGCTATAAGAAGAGCTATAAGAAGAGCTATGAGAAGAGCTATAAGAAGTGCTATAAGAAGTGCTATAAGAAGAGCTATAAGAAGGGCTATAAGAAGGGCTATAAGAAGAGCTATAAGAAGGGCTATAAGAAGGGCTATAAGAAGGGCTATAAGAAGGACTATAAGAAGGGCTCTAAGAAGAGCTATAAGAAGAGCTATAAGAAGAGCTATAAGAAGAGCTGTAAGAAGTGCTATAAGAAGAGCTATAAGAGGAGCTATAAGAAGAGCTATGAGAAGAGCTATAAGAAGGGCTATAAGAAGAGCTATAAGAAGAGCTATAAGAAGGGCTCTAAGAAGAGCTATAAGAAGAGCTATAAGAAGGGCTATAAGAAGAGCTATAAGAAGAGCTATAAGAAGAGCTATAAGAAGAACTATAAGAAGGGCTATAAGAAGAGCTATAAGAAGAGCTATAAGAAGGGCTATAAGAAGAGCTATAAGAAGAGCTCTAAGAAGGGCTATAAGAAGAGCTCTAAGAAGGGCTATAAGAAGAGCTATAAGAAGGGCTCTAAGAAGAGCTATAAGAAGGGCTATAAGAAGGGCTACAAGAAAGGCTCTAAGAAGAACTATAAGAAGGGCTATAAGAAGAGCTATAAGAAGGGCTCTAAAAAGGGCTATAAGAAGAGCTATAAGAAGAGCTATAAGAAGGACTATAAGAAGGGCTATAAGAAGGACTATAAGAAGGGCTCTAAGAAGAGCTATAAGAAGAGCTATAAGAAGAGCTATAAGAAGGACTATAAGAAGAGCTATAAGAAGGACTATAAGAAGGGCTCTAAGAAGAGCTATAAGAAGAGCTATAAGAAGGGCTATAAGAAGGGCTACAAGAAAGGCTCTAAGAAGAGCTATAAGAAGGGCTATAAGAAGAGCTATAAGAAGAGCTATAAGAAGGACTATAAGAAGGGCTATAAGAAGGACTATAAGAAGGGCTCTAAGAAGAGCTATAAGAAGAGCTATAAGAAGAGCTATAAGAAGGACTATAAGAAGAGCTATAAGAAGGACTATAAGAAGAGCTATAAGAAGGACTATAAGAAGGGCTCTAAGAAGAGCTATAAGAAGAGCTATAAGAAGGGCTATAAGAAGGGCTACAAGAAAGGCTCTAAGAAGAGCTATAAGAAGGGCTATAAGAAGAGCTATAAGAAGGGCTATAAGAAGGGCTACAAGAAAGGCTCTAAGAAGAGCTATAAGAAGGGCTATAAGAAGAGCTATAAGGAGGGCTCTAAGAAGGGCTATAAGAAGGGCTATAAGAAGTGCTATAAGAAGAGCTATAAGAAGGGCTATAAGAAGGGCTATAAGAAGAGCTATAAGAAGAGCTATAAGAAGGGCTATAAGAAGGGCTCTAAGAAGGGCTATAAGAAGAGCTATAAGAAGAGCTATAAGAAGAGCTATAAGAAGGGCTCTAAGAAGGGCTATAAGAAGGGCTATAAGAAGGGCTATAAGAAGGGCTATAAGAAGGGCTCTAAGAAGGGCTATAAGAAGGGCTCTAAGAAGGGCTCTAAGAAGGGCTATAAGAACGGCTATAAGAAGAGCTATAAGAAGAGCTGTAAGAAGGGCTATAAGAAGTGCTATAAGAAGAGCTATAAGAAGGGCTATAAGAAGGGCTATAAGAAGAGCTATTAGAAGAGCTATAAGAAGAGCTATAAGAAGGGCTCTAAGAAGGGCTATAAGAAGAGCTATAAGAAGAGCTATAAGAAGAGCTATAAGAAGGGCTCTAAGAAGGGCTCTAAGAAGGGCTATAAGAAGGGCTATAAGAAGGGCTATAAGAAGAGCTATAAGAAGGGCTATAAGAAGGGCTCTAAGAAGGGCTATGAGAAGAGCTATAAGAAGGGCTATAAGAAGGGCTACAAGAAAGGCTCTAAGAAGAGCTATAAGAAGGGCTATAAGAAGAGCTATAAGAAGGGCTATAAGAAGGGCTACAAGAAAGGCTCTAAGAAGAGCTCTAAGAAGGACTATAAGAAGTGCTATAAGAAGGACTATAAGAAGGGCTCTAAGAAGAGCTATAAGAAGAGCTATAAGAAGGGCTATAAGAAAGGCCACAAGAAAGGCTCTAAGAAGAGCTATAAGAAGGGCTATAAGAAGAGCTATAAGAAGGGCTATAAGAAGGGCTACAAGAAAGGCTCTAAGAAGAGCTATAAGAAGGGCTATAAGAAGAGCTATAAGGAGGGCTCTAAGAAGGGCTATAAGAAGGGCTATAAGAAGTGCTATAAGAAGAGCTATAAGAAGGGCTATAAGAAGGGCTATAAGAAGAGCTATAAGAAGGGCTCTAAGAAGAGCTATAAGAAGGGCTATAAGAAGGGCTCTAAGAAGGGCTATAAGAAGAGCTATAAGAATAGCTATAAGAAGTGCTATAAGAAGGGCTATAAGAAGGGCTATAAGAAGAGCTATAAGAAGAGCTATAAGAAGAACTATAAGAAGGGCTCTAAGAAGGGCTATAAGAAGAGCTATAAGAAGAGCTATAAGAAGAGCTATAAGAAGGGCTACAAGAAGGGCTATAAGAAGAGCTATAAGAAGAGCTATAAGAAGAGCTATGAGAAGAGCTATAAGAAGTGCTATAAGAAGTGCTATAAGAAGAGCTATAAGAAGGGCTATAAGAAGGGCTATAAGAAGAGCTATAAGAAGAGCTATAAGAAGGGCTATAAGAAGGGCTATAAGAAGGACTATAAGAAGGGCTCTAAGAAGAGCTATAAGAAGAGCTATAAGAAGAGCTATAAGAAGAGCTGTAAGAAGTGCTATAAGAAGAGCTATAAGAGGAGCTATAAGAAGAGCTATGAGAAGAGCTATAAGAAGTGCTATAAGAAGAGCTATAAGAAGGGCTATAAGAAGAGCTATAAGAAGAGCTATAAGAAGGGCTCTAAGAAGAGCTATAAGAAGAGCTATAAGAAGGGCTATAAGAAGAGCTATAAGAAGAGCTATAAGAAGAGCTATAAGAAGAACTATAAGAAGGGCTATAAGAAGAGCTATAAGAAGAGCTATAAGAAGGGCTATAAGAAGAGCTATAAGAAGAGCTCTAAGAAGGGCTATAAGAAGAGCTCTAAGAAGGGCTATAAGAAGAGCTATAAGAAGGGCTCTAAGAAGAGCTATAAGAAGGGCTATAAGAAGGGCTCTAAGAAGGGCTATAAGAAGAGCTATAAGAATAGCTATAAGAAGTGCTATAAGAAGGGCTATAAGAAGGGCTATAAGAAGAGCTATAAGAAGAGCTATAAGAAGGGCTCTAAGAAGGGCTATAAGAAGAGCTATAAGAAGAGCTATAAGAAGAGCTATAAGAAGGGCTACAAGAAGGGCTACAAGAAGGGCTATAAGAAGGGATATAAGAAGGGCTATAAGAAGGGCTCTAAGAAGGGCTATAAGAAGGGCTCTAAGAAGGGCTCTAAGAAGGGCTAAAAGAAGGGCTATAAGAAGTGCTATAAGAAGGGCTATAAGAAGGGCTATAAGAAGAGCTATAAGAAGAGCTATAAGAAGAGCTATAAGAAGGGCTCTAAGAAGGGCTATAAGAAGGGCTATAAGAAGAGCTATAAGAAGAGCTATAAGAAGGGCTCTAAGAAGGACTATAAGAAGGGCTATAAGAAGGGCTATAAGAAGAGCTATAAGAAGAGCTATAAGAAGGGCTATAAGAAGGGCTCTAAGAAAGACTATAAGAAGGGCTATAAGAAGGGCTATAAGAAGAGCTATAAGAAGAGCTATAAGAAGAGCTATAAGAAGGGCTCTAAGAAGGGCTCTAAGAAGGGCTATAAGGGCTATAAGAAGGGCTCTAAGAAGGGCTCTAAGAAGGGCTTTAAGAAGGGCTATAAGAAGGGCTATAAGAAGGGCTCTAAGAAGCTCTAAGAAGTGCTATAAGAAGAGCTATAAGAAGGGCTATGAGAAGAGCTATAAGAAGGGCTCTAAGAAGGGCTCTAAGAAGGGCTATAAGAAGGGCTCTAAGAAGGGCTATGAGAAGAGCTATAAGAAGAGCTATAAGAAGGGCTCTAAGAACGGCTATAAGAAGGGCTATAAGAAGAGCTATAAGAAGAGCTATAAGAAGAGCTATAAGAAGGGCTATAAGAAGGGCTCTAAGAAGCTCTAAGAAGAGCTATAAGAAGAGCTATAAGAAGGGCTATAAGAAGAGCTATAAAAAGGGCTCTAAGAAGGGCTATAAGAAGTGCTATAAGAAGGGCTATAAGAAGGGCTATAAGAAGGGCTATAAGAAGGGCTCTAAGAAGGGCTATAAGAAGGGCTATAAGAAGGGCTATAAGAAGGGCTCTAAGAAGGGCTATAAGAACGGCTATAAGAAGGGCTATAAGAAGGGCTCTAAGAAGCTCTAAGAAGGGCTATAAGAAGAGCTATAAGAAGGGCTATAAGAAGAGCTATAAGAAGAGCTATAAGAAGGGCTATATGAAGGGATATAAGAAGGACTATAAGAAGGACTATAAGAAGGGCTCTAAGAAGGGCTATAAGAAGTATAAGAAGGGCTCTAAGAAGGGCTATAATAAGGGCTATAAGAAGGGCTATAAGAAGAGCTCTAAGAAGAGCGATAAGAAGGGCTCTAAGAAGGGCTCTAAGAAGGGCTATAAGAAGGGCTCTAAGAAGGGCTCTAAGAAGGGCTCTAAGAAGGGCTTTAAGAAGGGCTCTAAGAAGGGCTATAAGAAGGACTATAAGAAGAGCTATAAGAAGAGCTATAAGAAGGGCTCTAAGAAGGGCTATAAGAAGAGCTATAAGAAGAGCTATAAGAAGAGCTATAAGAAGGGCTACAAGAAGGGCTACAAGAAGGGCTATAAGAAGGGCTATAAGAAGGGCTATAAGAAGGGCTCTAAGAAGGGCTATAAGAAGGGCTCTAAGAAGGGCTCTAAGAAGGGCTAAAAGAAGGGCTATAAGAAGTGCTATAAGAAGGGCTATAAGAAGGGCTATAAGAAGAGCTATAAGAAGAGCTATAAGAAGAGCTATAAGAAGGGCTCTAAGAAGGGCTATAAGAAGGGCTATAAGAGCTATAAGAAGAGCTATAAGAAGGGCTCTAAGAAGGACTATAAGAAGGGCTATAAGAAGGGCTATAAGAAGAGCTATAAGAAGAGCTATAAGAAGGGCTATAAGAAGGGCTCTAAGAAGGACTATAAGAAGGGCTATAAGAAGGGCTATAAGAAGAGCTATAAGAAGAGCTATAAGAAGAGCTATAAGAAGGGCTCTAAGAAGGGCTCTAAGAAGGGCTATAAGAAGGGCTCTAAGAAGGGCTATGAGAAGAGCTATAAGAAGAGCTATAAGAAGAGCTATAAGAAGGGCTCTAAGAACGGCTATAAGAAGGGCTATAAGAAGAGCTATAAGAAGAGCTATAAGAAGAGCTATAAGAAGGGCTATAAGAAGGGCTCTAAGAAGCTCTAAGAAGAGCTATAAGAAGAGCTATAAGAAGGGCTATAAGAAGAGCTATAAAAAGGGCTCTAAGAAGGGCTATAAGAAGTGCTATAAGAAGGGCTATAAGAAGGGCTATAAGAAGGGCTATAAGAAGGGCTATAAGAAGGGCTCTAAGAAGGGCTATAAGAAGGGCTATAAGAAGGGCTATAAGAACGGCTATAAGAAGGGCTATAAGAAGGGCTCTAAGAAGCTCTAAGAAGGGCTATAAGAAGAGCTATAAGAAGGGCTATAAGAAGAGCTATAAGAAGAGCTATAAGAAGGGCTATATGAAGGGATATAAGAAGGACTATAAGAAGGACTATAAGAAGGGCTCTAAGAAGGGCTATAAGAAGTATAAGAAGGGCTCTAAGAAGGGCTCTAAGAAGGGCTATAAGAAGGGCTCTAAGAAGGGCTCTAAGAAGGGCTTTAAGAAGGGCTCTAAGAAGGGCTATAAGAAGGACTATAAGAAGAGCTATAAGAAGAGCTATAAGAAGGGCTCTAAGAAGGGCTCTAAGAAGGGCTCTAAGAAGGGCTATAAGAAGGACTATAAGAAGAGCTATAAGAAGAGCTATAAAAAGGGCTATAAGAAGGGCTCTAAGAAGGGCTCTAAGAAGGGCTATAAGAATGGCTATAAGAAGGACTATAAGAAGAGCTATAAGAAGGGCTCTAAGAAGGGCCCTAAGAAGGGCTCTAAGAAGGGCTCTAAGAAGGGCTATAAGAAGAGCTATAAGAAGAGCTATAAGAAGAGCTATAAGAAGGGCTATAAGAAGAGCTATAAGAATTGCTATAAGAAGAGCGATAAGAAGGGCTCTAAGAAGGGCTTTAAGAAGGGCTCTAAGAGGGGCTATAAGAAGGGCTATAAGAAGGGCTCTAAGAAGGGCTCTAAGAAGAGCTATAAGAAGGACTATAAGAAGGGCTCTAAGAGGAGCTATAAGAAGGGCTATAAGAAGGGCTATAAGAAGGGCTATAAGAAGGGCTCTAAGAGGGGCTATAAGAAGGACTATAAGAAGGGCTCTAAGAAGGGCTCTAAGAATGGCTCTAAGAAGGACTATAAGAAGGGCTATAAGAAGGGCTATAAGAAGAGCTATAAGAAGAGCTATAAGAAGAGCTATAAGAAGGGCTCTAAGAAGGGCTCTAAGAAGGGCTATAAGGGCTATAAGAAGGGCTCTAAGAAGGGCTCTAAGAAGGGCTCTAAGAAGGGCTTTAAGAAGGGCTATAAGAAGGGCTATAAGAAGGGCTCTAAGAAGCTCTAAGAAGTGCTATAAGAAGAGCTATAAGAAGGGCTATAAGAAGAGCTATAAGAAGGGCTCTAAGAAGGGCTCTAAGAAGGGCTATAAGAAGGGCTCTAAGAAGGGCTATGAGAAGAGCTATAAGAAGGGCTATAAGAAGAGCTATAAGAAGAGCTATAAGAAGAGCTATAAGAAGGGCTCTAAGAAGGGCTATAAGAAGAGCTATAAGAAGAGCTATAAGAAGGGCTATAAGAAGGGCTCTAAGAAGCTCTAAGAAGAGCTATAAGAAGAGCTATAAGAAGGGCTATAAGAAGGGCTATAAAAAGGGCTCTAAGAAGGGCTATAAGAAGAGCTATAAGAAGGGCTATAAGAAGGACTATAAGAAGGGCTCTAAGAAGGGCTATAAGAAGAGCTATAAGAAGAGCTATAAGAAGAGCTATAAGAAGGGCTCTAAGAAGGGCTCTAAGAAGGGCTATAAGAAGGGCTATAAGAAGGGCTATAAGAAGAGCTATAAGAAGGGCTATAAGAAGGGCTATAAGAAGTGCTATAAGAAGAGCTATAAGAAGGGCTATAAGAAGGGCTATAAGAAGAGCTATAAGAAGAGCTATAAGAAGGGCTATAAGAAGGGCTCTAAGAAGGGCTATAAGAAGAGCTATAAGAAGAGCTATAAGAAGAGCTATAAGAAGGGCTATAAGAAGGGCTATAAGAAGGGCTATAAGAAGGGCTCTAAGAAGGGCTATAAGAAGGGCTCTAAGAAGGGCTCTAAGAAGGGCTATAAGAACGGCTATAAGAAGAGCTATAAGAAGAGCTGTAAGAAGTGCTATAAGAAGAGCTATAAGAAGAGCTATAAGAAGAGCTATGAGAAGAGCTATAAGAAGGGCTATAAGAAGAGCTATAAGAAGAGCTATAAGAAGGGCTATAAGAAGAGCTATAAGAAGAGCTCTAAGAAGGGCTATAAGAAGAGCTCTAAGAAGGGCTATAAGAAGAGCTATAAGAAGGGCTCTAAGAAGAGCTATAAGAAGGGCTATAAGAAGGGCTCTAAGAAGGGCTATAAGAAGAGCTATAAGAATAGCTATAAGAAGTGCTATAAGAAGGGCTATAAGAAGGGCTATAAGAAGAGCTATAAGAAGAGCTATAAGAAGAGCTATAAGAAGGGCTCTAAGAAGGGCTATAAGAAGAGCTATAAGAAGAGCTATAAGAAGAGCTATAAGAAGGGCTACAAGAAGGGCTATAAGAAGAGCTATAAGAAGAGCTATAAGAAGAGCTATGAGAAGAGCTATAAGAAGTGCTATAAGAAGTGCTATAAGAAGAGCTATAAGAAGGGCTATAAGAAGGGCTATAAGAAGAGCTATAAGAAGGGCTATAAGAAGGGCTATAAGAAGGGCTATAAGAAGGACTATAAGAAGGGCTCTAAGAAGAGCTATAAGAAGAGCTATAAGAAGAGCTATAAGAAGAGCTGTAAGAAGTGCTATAAGAAGAGCTATAAGAGGAGCTATAAGAAGAGCTATGAGAAGAGCTATAAGAAGGGCTATAAGAAGAGCTATAAGAAGAGCTATAAGAAGGGCTCTAAGAAGAGCTATAAGAAGAGCTATAAGAAGGGCTATAAGAAGAGCTATAAGAAGAGCTATAAGAAGAGCTATAAGAAGAACTATAAGAAGGGCTATAAGAAGAGCTATAAGAAGAGCTATAAGAAGGGCTATAAGAAGAGCTATAAGAAGAGCTCTAAGAAGGGCTATAAGAAGAGCTCTAAGAAGGGCTATAAGAAGAGCTATAAGAAGGGCTCTAAGAAGAGCTATAAGAAGGGCTATAAGAAGGGCTCTAAGAAGGGCTATAAGAAGAGCTATAAGAATAGCTATAAGAAGTGCTATAAGAAGGGCTATAAGAAGGGCTATAAGAAGAGCTATAAGAAGAGCTATAAGAAGGGCTCTAAGAAGGGCTATAAGAAGAGCTATAAGAAGAGCTATAAGAAGAGCTATAAGAAGGGCTACAAGAAGGGCTACAAGAAGGGCTATAAGAAGGGATATAAGAAGGGCTATAAGAAGGGCTCTAAGAAGGGCTATAAGAAGGGCTCTAAGAAGGGCTCTAAGAAGGGCTAAAAGAAGGGCTATAAGAAGTGCTATAAGAAGGGCTATAAGAAGGGCTATAAGAAGAGCTATAAGAAGAGCTATAAGAAGAGCTATAAGAAGGGCTCTAAGAAGGGCTATAAGAAGGGCTATAAGAGCTATAAGAAGAGCTATAAGAAGGGCTCTAAGAAGGACTATAAGAAGGGCTATAAGAAGGGCTATAAGAAGAGCTATAAGAAGAGCTATAAGAAGGGCTATAAGAAGGGCTCTAAGAAGGACTATAAGAAGGGCTATAAGAAGGGCTATAAGAAGAGCTATAAGAAGAGCTATAAGAAGAGCTATAAGAAGGGCTCTAAGAAGGGCTCTAAGAAGGGCTATAAGAAGGGCTCTAAGAAGGGCTATGAGAAGAGCTATAAGAAGAGCTATAAGAAGAGCTATAAGAAGGGCTCTAAGAACGGCTATAAGAAGGGCTATAAGAAGAGCTATAAGAAGAGCTATAAGAAGAGCTATAAGAAGGGCTATAAGAAGGGCTCTAAGAAGCTCTAAGAAGAGCTATAAGAAGAGCTATAAGAAGGGCTATAAGAAGAGCTATAAAAAGGGCTCTAAGAAGGGCTATAAGAAGTGCTATAAGAAGGGCTATAAGAAGGGCTATAAGAAGGGCTATAAGAAGGGCTATAAGAAGGGCTCTAAGAAGGGCTATAAGAAGGGCTATAAGAAGGGCTATAAGAACGGCTATAAGAAGGGCTATAAGAAGGGCTCTAAGAAGCTCTAAGAAGGGCTATAAGAAGAGCTATAAGAAGGGCTATAAGAAGAGCTATAAGAAGAGCTATAAGAAGGGCTATATGAAGGGATATAAGAAGGACTATAAGAAGGACTATAAGAAGGGCTCTAAGAAGGGCTATAAGAAGTATAAGAAGGGCTCTAAGAAGGGCTCTAAGAAGGGCTATAAGAAGGGCTCTAAGAAGGGCTCTAAGAAGGGCTTTAAGAAGGGCTCTAAGAAGGGCTATAAGAAGGACTATAAGAAGAGCTATAAGAAGAGCTATAAGAAGGGCTCTAAGAAGGGCTCTAAGAAGGGCTCTAAGAAGGGCTATAAGAAGGACTATAAGAAGAGCTATAAGAAGAGCTATAAAAAGGGCTATAAGAAGGGCTATAAGAAGGGCTCTAAGAAGGGCTATAAGAATGGCTATAAGAAGGACTATAAGAAGAGCTATAAGAAGGGCTCTAAGAAGGGCCCTAAGAAGGGCTCTAAGAAGGGCTCTAAGAAGGGCTATAAGAAGAGCTATAAGAAGAGCTATAAGAAGAGCTATAAGAAGGGCTATAAGAAGAGCTATAAGAATTGCTATAAGAAGAGCGATAAGAAGGGCTCTAAGAAGGGCTTTAAGAAGGGCTCTAAGAGGGGCTATAAGAAGGGCTATAAGAAGGGCTCTAAGAAGGGCTCTAAGAAGAGCTATAAGAAGGACTATAAGAAGGGCTCTAAGAGGAGCTATAAGAAGGGCTATAAGAAGGGCTATAAGAAGGGCTATAAGAAGGGCTCTAAGAGGGGCTATAAGAAGGACTATAAGAAGGGCTCTAAGAAGGGCTCTAAGAATGGCTCTAAGAAGGACTATAAGAAGGGCTATAAGAAGGGCTATAAGAAGAGCTATAAGAAGAGCTATAAGAAGAGCTATAAGAAGGGCTCTAAGAAGGGCTCTAAGAAGGGCTATAAGGGCTATAAGAAGGGCTCTAAGAAGGGCTCTAAGAAGGGCTCTAAGAAGGGCTTTAAGAAGGGCTATAAGAAGGGCTATAAGAAGGGCTCTAAGAAGCTCTAAGAAGTGCTATAAGAAGAGCTATAAGAAGGGCTATAAGAAGAGCTATAAGAAGGGCTCTAAGAAGGGCTCTAAGAAGGGCTATAAGAAGGGCTCTAAGAAGGGCTATGAGAAGAGCTATAAGAAGAGCTATAAGAAGAGCTATAAGAAGGGCTCTAAGAACGGCTATAAGAAGGGCTATAAGAAGAGCTATAAGAAGAGCTATAAGAAGAGCTATAAGAAGGGCTATAAGAAGGGCTCTAAGAAGCTCTAAGAAGAGCTATAAGAAGAGCTATAAGAAGGGCTATAAGAAGGGCTATAAAAAGGGCTCTAAGAAGGGCTATAAGAAGAGCTATAAGAAGGGCTATAAGAAGGACTATAAGAAGGGCTATAAGAAGGGCTATAAGAAGGGCTCTAAGAAGGGCTATAAGAAGGGCTATAAGAAGGGCTATAAGAAGGGCTCTAAGAAGGGCTATAAGAACGGCTATAAGAAGGGCTATAAGAAGGGCTCTAAGAAGCTCTAAGAAGAGCTATAAGAAGAGCTATAAGAAGGGCTATAAGAAGAGCTCTAAGAAGGGCTATAAGAAGGGCTATAAGAAGGGCTATAAGAAGGGCTATAAGAAGGGTTATACGAAGGGCTCTAAGAAGGGCTATAAGAAGGACTATAAGAAGGGCTATAAAAAGGGCTCTAAGAAGCTCTAAGAAGAGCTATAAGAAGAGCTATAAGAAGGGCTATAAGAAGAGCTATAAGAAGTGCTATAAGAAGGGCTATAAGAAGAGCTATAAGAAGCGCTATAAGAAGAGCTATAAGAAGAGCTATAAGAAGGACTATAAGAAGGGCTATAAGAAGTACTATAAGAAGGGCTCTAAGAAGAGCTATAAGAAGTGCTATAAGAAGAGCTATAAGAAGGAATATAAGAAGGGCTCTAAGAAGAGCTATAAGAAGAGCTATAAGAAGGGCTATAAGAAGGGCTACAAGAAAGGCTCTAAGAAGAGCTATAAGAAGGGCTATAAGAAGAGCTATAAGAAGGGCTATAAGAAGGGCTACAAGAAAGGCTCTAAGAAGAGCTATAAGAAGGGCTATAAGAAAAGCTATAAGAAGGGCTCTAAGAATGGCTATAAGAAGGGCTATAAGAAGAGTTATAAAAAGGACTATAAGAAGGGCTCTAAGAAGGGCTCTAAGAAGGGCTCTAAGAAGCGCTATAAGAAGAGCTATAAGTAGGGCTATAAGAAGGGCTATAAGAAGGGCTATAAGAAGAGCTATAAGAAGTGCTATAAGAAGGGCTATAAGAAGAGCTCTAAGAAGAGCGATAAGAAGGGCTCTAAGAAGGGCTCTAAGAAGGGCTCTAAGAAGGGCTATAAGAAGGGCTATAAGAAGGGCTCTAAGAAGGGCTCTAAGAAGGGCTATAAGAAGGGCTATAAGAAGGGCTCTAAGAAGCTCTAAGAAGTGCTATAAGAAGAGCTATAAGAAGGGCTATAAGAAGAGCTATAAGAAGGGCTCTAAGAAGGGCTCTAAGAAGGGCTATAAGAAGGGCTCTAAGAAGGGCTATGAGAAGAGCTATAAGAAGAGCTATAAGAAGAGCTATAAGAAGGGCTCTAAGAACGGCTATAAGAAGGGCTATAAGAAGAGCTATAAGAAGAGCTATAAGAAGAGCTATAAGAAGGGCTATAAGAAGGGCTCTAAGAAGCTCTAAGAAGAGCTATAAGAAGAGCTATAAGAAGGGCTATAAGAAGGGCTATAAAAAGGGCTCTAAGAAGGGCTATAAGAAGAGCTATAAGAAGGGCTATAAGAAGGACTATAAGAAGGGCTATAAGAAGGGCTATAAGAAGGGCTATAAGAAGGGCTATAAGAAGGGCTCTAAGAAGGGCTATAAGAAGGGCTATAAGAAGGGCTATAAGAACGGCTATAAGAAGGGCTATAAGAAGGGCTCTAAGAAGCTCTAAGAAGGGCTATAAGAAGAGCTATAAGAAGGGCTATAAGAAGAGCTATAAGAAGAGCTATAAGAAGGGCTATATGAAGGGATATAAGAAGGACTATAAGAAGGACTATAAGAAGGGCTCTAAGAAGGGCTATAAGAAGTATAAGAAGGGCTCTAAGAAGGGCTCTAAGAAGGGCTATAAGAAGGGCTCTAAGAAGGGCTCTAAGAAGGGCTTTAAGAAGGGCTCTAAGAAGGGCTATAAGAAGGACTATAAGAAGAGCTATAAGAAGAGCTATAAGAAGGGCTCTAAGAAGGGCTCTAAGAAGGGCTCTAAGAAGGGCTATAAGAAGGACTATAAGAAGAGCTATAAGAAGAGCTATAAAAAGGGCTATAAGAAGGGCTATAAGAAGGGCTCTAAGAAGGGCTATAAGAATGGCTATAAGAAGGACTATAAGAAGAGCTATAAGAAGGGCTCTAAGAAGGGCCCTAAGAAGGGCTCTAAGAAGGGCTCTAAGAAGGGCTATAAGAAGAGCTATAAGAAGAGCTATAAGAAGAGCTATAAGAAGGGCTATAAGAAGAGCTATAAGAATTGCTATAAGAAGAGCGATAAGAAGGGCTCTAAGAAGGGCTTTAAGAAGGGCTCTAAGAGGGGCTATAAGAAGGACTATAAGAAGGGCTCTAAGAAGGGCTCTAAGAAGGGCTCTAAGAAGCGCTATAAGAAGAGCTATAAGTAGGGCTCTAAGAAGGGCTATAAGAAGGGCTATAAGAAGAGCTATAAGAAGGGCTATAAGAAGGGCTATAAGAAGAGCTCTAAGAAGAGCGATAAGAAGGGCTCTAAGAAGGGCTCTAAGAAGGGCTCTAAGAAGGGCTATAAGAAGGGCTATAAGAAGGGCTCTAAGAAGGGCTATAAGAAGGGCTATAAGAAGGGCTATAAGAAGGGCTATAAGAAGGGCTTTAAGAAGCTCTAAGAAGAGCTATAAGAAGGGCTATAAGAAGAGCTATAAGAAGGGCTATAAGGAGGGCTCTAAGAAGGGCTCTAAGAAGGGCTATAAGAAGGGCTATAATAAGGGCTATAAGAAGGGCTCTAAGAAGGGCTCTAAGAAGGGCTATAAGAAGGGCTATAAGAAGGGCTATAAGAAGGGCTTTAAGAAGCTCTAAGAAGAGCTATAAGAAGAGCTATAAGAAGGGCTATAAGAAGAGCTATAAGAGGGGCTATAAGAAGGGCTATAAGAAGAGCTATAAGAAGCCCTATAAGAAGAGCTATAAGAAGAGCTATAAGAAGGACTATAAGAAGGGCTCTAAGAAGAGCTATAAGAAGAGCTATAAGAAGAGCTATAAGAAGGACTATAAGAAGAGCTATAAGAAGGACTATAAGAAGGGCTCTAAGAAGAGCTATAAGAAGAGCTATAAGAATGGCTATAAGAAGGGCTACAAGAAAGGCTCTAAGAAGAGCTCTAAGAAGGGCTATAAGAAGAGCTATAAGAAGGGCTATAAGAAGGGCTACAAGAAAGGCTCTAAGAAGAGCTCTAAGAAGGGCTATAAGAAGAGCTATAAGAAGGGCTATAAGAAGGGCTACAAGGAAGGCTCTAAGAAGAGCTATAAGAAGGGCTATAAGAAGAGCTATAAGAAGGGCTCTAAGAAGGGCTATAAGAAGGGCTATAAGAAGGGCTCTAAGAAGAGCTATAAAAAGGACTATAAGAAGGGCTCTAAGAAGGGCTCTAAGAAGGGCTCTAAGAAGCGCTATAAGAAGAGCTATAAGAAGGGCTCTAAGAAGGACTATAAGAAGAGCTATAAGAAGGGCTATAAGAAGAGCTATAAGAAGAGCTATAAGAAGGGCTATATGAAGGGATATAAGAAGGACTATAAGAAGGACTATAAGAAGGGCTCTAAGAAGGGCTATAAGAAGTATAAGAAGGGCTCTAAGAAAGGCTATAATAAGGGCTATAAGAAGGGCTGTAAGAAGAGCTCTAAGAAGAGCGATAAGAAGGGCTCTAAGAAGGGCTATAAGAAGGGCTCTAAGAAGGGCTCTAAGAAGGGCTCTAAGAAGGGCTATAAGAAGGACTATAAGAAGAGCTATAAGAAGGGCTATAAGAAGAGCTATAAGAAGAGCTATAAGAAGGGCTATAAGAAGAGCTCTAAGAAGAGCTCTAAGAAGGGCTATAAGAAGAGCTCTAAGAAGAGCTATAAGAAGGGCTATAAGAAGGGCTCTAAGAAGGGCTATAAGAAGAGCTCTAAGAAGGGCTCTAAGAAGGGCTCTAAGAAGGGCTATAAGAAGAGCTCTAAGAAGGGCTCTAAGAATGGCTCTAAGAAGGGCTCTAAGAAGGGCTCTAAGAAGGGCTATAAGAAGAACTCTAAGAAGGGCTCTAAGAAGGGCTATAAGAAGAGCTCTAAGAAGGGCTCTAAGAAGGGCTCTAAGAAGGGCTATAAGAAGGGCTCTAAGAAGGGCTATAAGAAGGGCTCTAAGAGGGGATATAAGAAGAGCTCTAAGAAGGGATATAAGAAGGGCTCTAAGAAGGGCTATAAGAAGAGCTCTAAGAAGGGCTATAAGAAGAGCTCTAAGAAGGGCTCTAAGAAAGGCTCTAAGAAGGGCTATAAGAAGGGCTCTAAGAAGGGCTAGAAGGGCTATAAGAAGGGCTCTAAGAGGGGATATAAGAAGAGCTCTAAGAAGGGATATAAGGGCTATAAGAAGGGCTCTAATAAGGACTATAAGAAGAGCTCTAAGAAGGGCTATAAGGGCTATAATAAGGGCTCTAAGAGGGGCTATAAGAAGATCTCTAAGAAGGGCTCTAAGAGGAGCTGTAAGAAGGGCTCTAAGAAGGGCTATAAGAAGAGCTATAAGAAGGGCTCTAAGAAGGACTATAAGTAGAGCTCTAAGAAGGGCTATACGGGCTATAAGAAGGGCTCTAAGAGGAGCTATAAGAAGGGCTCTAAGAAGGGCTATAAGAAGAGCTATAAGAAGGGCTCTAAGAAGGACTATAAGTAGAGCTCTAAGAAGGGCTATAAGAAGAGCTATAAGAAGGGCTATAAGGGCTAAAAGAAGGGCTCTAAGATGGGCTATAAGAAGAGCTCTAAGAAGAACTATGAGAAGGGCTCTAAGAAGGACTATAATAAGAGCTCTAAGAAGGGCTATAAGAAGGACTATAAGAAGAGCTCTAAGAAGGGCTATAAGGGCTATAAGAAGGGCTCTAAGAGGGGCTATAAGAAGAGCTCTAAGAAGGGCTAGAAGGGCTATAAGAAGGGCTATAACAAGAGCTCTAAGAAGGGCTATAAGGGCTATAAGAATGGCTATACGAAGGACTATAAGAAGAGCTCTAAGAAGGGCTATAAGGTCTATACGAAGGGCTCTAAGAAGGACTATAAGAAGAGCTCTAAGAAGGGCTATAAGGGCTATAAGAAGGGCTCTAAGAAGGGCTATAAGGGCTGTAAGAAGGGCTCTAAGAGGAGCTATAAGAAGGGCTCTAAGAAGGGCTATAAGAAGGGCTCTAAGAAGGGCTATAAGAAGGGCTCTAAGAAGAGCTATAAGAAGAGCTATAAGAAGGGCTCTAAGAAGGGCTATAAGGGCTATAAGAATGGCTCTAAGGGGGCTATAAGAAGGACTATAAGAAGAGCTCTAAAAGGGCTATAAGGGCTATAAGAAGGGCTCTAAGAATGGCTATAAGGGCTCTAAGAAGGGCTCTAAGGGGGGCTATAAGAAGGGCTATAAGAAGGGCTCTAAGAAGGGCTCTAAGAAGGGCTATAAGAAGGGCTATAAGAAGGGCTATAAGAAGGGCTATAAGAAGGGCTTTAAGAAGCTCTAAGAAGAGCTATAAGAAGAGCTATAAGAAGGGATATAAGAAGGGCTACAAGAAAGGCTCTAAGAAGAGCTATAAGAAGCCCTATAAGAATAGCTATAAGAAGGACTATAAGAAGGGCTCTAAGAAGAGCTATAAGAAGAGCTATAAGAAGAGCTATAAGAAGGACTATAAGAAGAGCTATAAGAAGGACTATAAGAAGGGCTCTAAGAAGAGCTATAAGAAGAGCTATAAGAATGGCTATAAGAAGGGCTACAAGAAAGGCTCTAAGAAGAGCTCTAAGAAGGGCTATAAGAAGAGCTATAAGAAGGGCTATAAGAAGGGCTACAAGAAAGGCTCTAAGAAGAGCTCTAAGAAGGGCTATAAGAAGAGCTATAAGAAGGGCTATAAGAAGGGCTACAAGGAAGGCTCTAAGAAGAGCTATAAGAAGGGCTATAAGAAGAGCTATAAGAAGGGCTCTAAGAAGGGCTATAAGAAGGGCTATAAGAAGGGCTCTAAGAAGAGCTATAAAAAGGACTATAAGAAGGGCTCTAAGAAGGGCTCTAAGAAGGGCTCTAAGAAGCGCTATAAGAAGAGCTATAAGAAGGGCTCTAAGAAGGGCTATAAGAAGAGCTATAAGAAGGGCTATAAGAAGAGCTATAAGAAGAGCTATAAGAAGGGCTATATGAAGGGATATAAGAAGGACTATAAGAAGGACTATAAGAAGGGCTCTAAGAAGGGCTATAAGAAGTATAAGAAGGGCTCTAAGAAGGGCTATAATAAGGGCTATAAGAAGGGCTATAAGAAGAGCTCTAAGAAGAGCGATAAGAAGGGCTCTAAGAAGGGCTATAAGAAGGGCTCTAAGAAGGGCTCTAAGAAGGGCTCTAAGAAGGGCTTTAAGAAGGGCTCTAAGAAGGGCTATAAGAAGGACTATAAGAAGAGCTATAAGAAGGGCTATAAGAAGAGCTATAAGAAGAGCTATAAGAAGGGCTATAAGAAGAGCTATAAGAAGAGCTCTAAGAAGAGCTCTAAGAAGGGCTCTAAGAAGGGCTATAAGAAGAGCTCTAAGAAGAGCTATAAGAAGGGCTATAAGAAGGGCTCTAAGAAGGGCTATAAGAAGAGCTCTAAGAAGGGCTCTAAGAAGGGCTCTAAGAAGGGCTATAAGAAGAGCTCTAAGAAGGGCTCTAAGAATGGCTCTAAGAAGGGCTCTAAGAAGGGCTATAAGAAGAGCTCTAAGAAGGGCTCTAAGAAGGGCTATAAGAAGAGCTCTACGAAGGGCTCTAAGAAGGGCTCTAAGAAGGGCTATAAGAAGGGCTCTAAGAAGGGCTATAAGGGCTATAAGAAGGGCTCTAAGAGGGGATATAAGAAGAGCTCTAAGAAGGGATATAAGAAGGGCTCTAAGAAGGGCTATAAGAAGAGCTCTAAGAAGGGCTATAAGAAGAGCTCTAAGAAGGGCTCTAAGAAAGGCTCTAAGAAGGGCTATAAGAAGGGCTCTAAGAAGGGCTAGAAGGGCTATAAGAAGGGCTCTAAGAGGGGATATAAGAAGAGCTCTAAGAAGGGATATAAGGGCTATAAGAAGGGCTCTAATAAGGACTATAAGAAGAGCTCTAAGAAGGGCTATAAGGGCTATAATAAGGGCTCTAAGAGGGGCTATAAGAAGATCTCTAAGAAGGGCTCTAAGAGGAGCTGTAAGAAGGGCTCTAAGAAGGGCTATAAGAAGAGCTATAAGAAGGGCTCTAAGAAGGACTATAAGTAGAGCTCTAAGAAGGGCTATACGGGCTATAAGAAGGGCTCTAAGAGGAGCTATAAGAAGGGCTCTAAGATGGGCTATAAGAAGAGCTCTAAGAAGAACTATGAGAAGGGCTCTAAGAAGGACTATAATAAGAGCTCTAAGAAGGGCTATAAGAAGGACTATAAGAAGAGCTCTAAGAAGGGCTATAAGGGCTATAAGAAGGGCTCTAAGAGGGGCTATAAGAAGAGCTCTAAGAAGGGCTAGAAGGGCTATAAGAAGGGCTATAACAAGAGCTCTAAGAAGGGCTATAAAAGCTATAAGAATGGCTATACGAAGGACTATAAGAAGAGCTCTAAGAAGGGCTATAAGGTCTATACGAAGGGCTCTAAGAAGGACTATAAGAAGAGCTCTAAGAAGGGCTATAAGGGCTATAAGAAGGGCTCTAAGAAGGGCTATAAGGGCTGTAAGAAGGGCTCTAAGAGGAGCTATAAGAAGGGCTCTAAGAAGGGCTATAAGAAGGGCTCTAAGAAGGGCTATAAGAAGGGCTCTAAGAAGAGCTATAAGAAGAGCTATAAGAAGGGCTCTAAGAAGGGCTATAAGGGCTATAAGAATGGCTCTAAGGGGGGCTATAAGAAGGACTATAAGAAGAGCTCTAAAAGGGCTATAAGGGCTATAAGAAGGGCTCTAAGAATGGCTATAAGGGCTCTAAGAAGGGCTCTAAGGGGGGCTATAAGAAGGACTATAAGAAGAGCTCTAAAAAGGGCTATAAGAAGAGCTCTAAGAAGGGCTCTAAGAAGGGCTATAAGAAGAGCTCTAAGAAGGGCTCTAAGAAGGGCTCTAAGAAGGGCTATAAGAAGGGCTCTAAGAAGGGCTATAAGGGCTATAAGAAGGGCTCTAAGAGGGGATATAAGAAGAGCTCTAAGAAGGGATATAAGAAGGGCTCTAAGAAGGGCTATAAGAAGAGCTCTAAGAAGGGCTATAAGAAGAGCTCTAAGAAGGGCTCTAAGAAAGGCTCTAAGAAGGGCTATAAGAAGGGCTCTAAGAAGGGCTAGAAGGGCTATAAGAAGGGCTCTAAGAGGGGATATAAGAAGAGCTCTAAGAAGGGATATAAGGGCTATAAGAAGGGCTCTAATAAGGACTATAAGAAGAGCTCTAAGAAGGGCTATAAGGGCTATAATAAGGGCTCTAAGAGGGGCTATAAGAAGATCTCTAAGAAGGGCTCTAAGAGGAGCTGTAAGAAGGGCTCTAAGAAGGGCTATAAGAAGAGCTATAAGAAGGGCTCTAAGAAGGACTATAAGTAGAGCTCTAAGAAGGGCTATACGGGCTATAAGAAGGGCTCTAAGAGGAGCTATAAGAAGGGCTCTAAGAAGGGCTATAAGAAGAGCTATAAGAAGGGCTCTAAGAAGGACTATAAGTAGAGCTCTAAGAAGGGCTATAAGAAGAGCTATAAGAAGGGCTATAAGGGCTAAAAGAAGGGCTCTAAGATGGGCTATAAGAAGAGCTCTAAGAAGAACTATGAGAAGGGCTCTAAGAAGGACTATAATAAGAGCTCTAAGAAGGTCTATAAGAAGGACTATAAGAAGAGCTCTAAGAAGGGCTATAAGGGCTATAAGAAGGGCTCTAAGAGGGGCTATAAGAAGAGCTCTAAGAAGGGCTAGAAGGGCTATAAGAAGGGCTATAACAAGAGCTCTAAGAAGGGCTATAAGGGCTATAAGAATGGCTATACGAAGGACTATAAGAAGAGCTCTAAGAAGGGCTATAAGGTCTATACGAAGGGCTCTAAGAAGGACTATAAGAAGAGCTCTAAGAAGGGCTATAAGGGCTATAAGAAGGGCTCTAAGAAGGGCTATAAGGGCTGTAAGAAGGGCTCTAAGAGGAGCTATAAGAAGGGCTCTAAGAAGGGCTATAAGAAGGGCTCTAAGAAGGGCTATAAGAAGGGCTCTAAGAAGAGCTATAAGAAGAGCTATAAGAAGGGCTCTAAGAAGGGCTATAAGGGCTATAAGAATGGCTCTAAGGGGGGCTATAAGAAGGACTATAAGAAGAGCTCTAAAAGGGCTATAAGGGCTATAAGAAGGGCTCTAAGAATGGCTATAAGGGCTCTAAGAAGGGCTCTAAGGGGGGCTATAAGAAGGGCTATAAGAAGGGCTCTAAGAAGGGCTCTAAGAAGGGCTATAAGAAGGGCTATAAGAAGGGCTATAAGAAGGGCTATAAGAAGGGCTTTAAGAAGCTCTAAGAAGAGCTATAAGAAGAGCTATAAGAAGGGCTATAAGAAGGGCTACAAGAAAGGCTCTAAGAAGAGCTATAAGAAGCCCTATAAGAATAGCTATAAGAAGGACTATAAGAAGGGCTCTAAGAAGAGCTATAAGAAGAGCTATAAGAAGAGCTATAAGAAGGACTATAAGAAGAGCTATAAGAAGGACTATAAGAAGGGCTCTAAGAAGAGCTATAAGAAGAGCTATAAGAATGGCTATAAGAAGGGCTACAAGAAAGGCTCTAAGAAGAGCTCTAAGAAGGGCTATAAGAAGAGCTATAAGAAGGGCTATAAGAAGGGCTACAAGAAAGGCTCTAAGAAGAGCTCTAAGAAGGGCTATAAGAAGAGCTATAAGAAGGGCTATAAGAAGGGCTACAAGGAAGGCTCTAAGAAGAGCTATAAGAAGGGCTATAAGAAGAGCTATAAGAAGGGCTCTAAGAAGGGCTATAAGAAGGGCTATAAGAAGGGCTCTAAGAAGAGCTATAAAAAGGACTATAAGAAGGGCTCTAAGAAGGGCTCTAAGAAGGGCTCTAAGAAGCGCTATAAGAAGAGCTATAAGAAGGGCTCTAAGAAGGGCTATAAGAAGAGCTATAAGAAGGGCTATAAGAAGAGCTATAAGAAGAGCTATAAGAAGGGCTATATGAAGGGATATAAGAAGGACTATAAGAAGGACTATAAGAAGGGCTCTAAGAAGGGCTATAAGAAGTATAAGAAGGGCTCTAAGAAGGGCTATAATAAGGGCTATAAGAAGGGCTATAAGAAGAGCTCTAAGAAGAGCGATAAGAAGGGCTCTAAGAAGGGCTATAAGAAGGGCTCTAAGAAGGGCTCTAAGAAGGGCTCTAAGAAGGGCTTTAAGAAGGGCTCTAAGAAGGGCTATAAGAAGGACTATAAGAAGAGCTATAAGAAGGGCTATAAGAAGAGCTATAAGAAGAGCTATAAGAAGGGCTATAAGAAGAGCTATAAGAAGAGCTCTAAGAAGAGCTCTAAGAAGGGCTCTAAGAAGGGCTATAAGAAGAGCTCTAAGAAGAGCTATAAGAAGGGCTATAAGAAGGGCTCTAAGAAGGGCTATAAGAAGAGCTCTAAGAAGGGCTCTAAGAAGGGCTCTAAGAAGGGCTATAAGAAGAGCTCTAAGAAGGGCTCTAAGAATGGCTCTAAGAAGGGCTCTAAGAAGGGCTCTAAGAAGGGCTATAAGAAGAGCTCTAAGAAGGGCTCTAAGAAGGGCTATAAGAAGAGCTCTAAGAAGGGCTCTAAGAAGGGCTCTAAGAAGGGCTATAAGAAGGGCTCTAAGAAGGGCTATAAGGGCTATAAGAAGGGCTCTAAGAGGGGATATAAGAAGAGCTCTAAGAAGGGATATAAGAAGGGCTCTAAGAAGGGCTATAAGAAGAGCTCTAAGAAGGGCTATAAGAAGAGCTCTAAGAAGGGCTCTAAGAAGGGCTATAAGAAGGGCTCTAAGAAGGGCTAGAAGGGCTATAAGAAGGGCTCTAAGAGGGGATATAAGAAGAGCTCTAAGAAGGGATATAAGGGCTATAAGAAGGGCTCTAATAAGGACTATAAGAAGAGCTCTAAGAAGGGCTATAAGGGCTATAATAAGGGCTCTAAGAGGGGCTATAAGAAGATCTCTAAGAAGGGCTCTAAGAGGAGCTGTAAGAAGGGCTCTAAGAAGGGCTATAAGAAGAGCTATAAGAAGGGCTCTAAGAAGGACTATAAGTAGAGCTCTAAGAAGGGCTATACGGGCTATAAGAAGGGCTCTAAGAGGAGCTATAAGAAGGGCTCTAAGATGGGCTATAAGAAGAGCTCTAAGAAGAACTATGAGAAGGGCTCTAAGAAGGACTATAATAAGAGCTCTAAGAAGGGCTATAAGAAGGACTATAAGAAGAGCTCTAAGAAGGGCTATAAGGGCTATAAGAAGGGCTCTAAGAGGGGCTATAAGAAGAGCTCTAAGAAGGGCTAGAAGGGCTATAAGAAGGGCTATAACAAGAGCTCTAAGAAGGGCTATAAAAGCTATAAGAATGGCTATACGAAGGACTATAAGAAGAGCTCTAAGAAGGGCTATAAGGTCTATACGAAGGGCTCTAAGAAGGACTATAAGAAGAGCTCTAAGAAGGGCTATAAGGGCTATAAGAAGGGCTCTAAGAAGGGCTATAAGGGCTGTAAGAAGGGCTCTAAGAGGAGCTATAAGAAGGGCTCTAAGAAGGGCTATAAGAAGGGCTCTAAGAAGGGCTATAAGAAGGGCTCTAAGAAGAGCTATAAGAAGAGCTATAAGAAGGGCTCTAAGAAGGGCTATAAGGGCTATAAGAATGGCTCTAAGGGGGGCTATAAGAAGGACTATAAGAAGAGCTCTAAAAGGGCTATAAGGGCTATAAGAAGGGCTCTAAGAATGGCTATAAGGGCTCTAAGAAGGGCTCTAAGGGGGGCTATAAGAAGGACTATAAGAAGAGCTCTAAAAAGGGCTATAAGAAGAGCTCTAAGAAGGGCTCTAAGAAGGGCTATAAGAAGAGCTCTAAGAAGGGCTCTAAGAAGGGCTCTAAGAAGGGCTATAAGAAGGGCTCTAAGAAGGGCTATAAGGGCTATAAGAAGGGCTCTAAGAGGGGATATAAGAAGAGCTCTAAGAAGGGATATAAGAAGGGCTCTAAGAAGGGCTATAAGAAGAGCTCTAAGAAGGGCTATAAGAAGAGCTCTAAGAAGGGCTCTAAGAAAGGCTCTAAGAAGGGCTATAAGAAGGGCTCTAAGAAGGGCTAGAAGGGCTATAAGAAGGGCTCTAAGAGGGGATATAAGAAGAGCTCTAAGAAGGGATATAAGGGCTATAAGAAGGGCTCTAATAAGGACTATAAGAAGAGCTCTAAGAAGGGCTATAAGGGCTATAATAAGGGCTCTAAGAGGGGCTATAAGAAGATCTCTAAGAAGGGCTCTAAGAGGAGCTGTAAGAAGGGCTCTAAGAAGGGCTATAAGAAGAGCTATAAGAAGGGCTCTAAGAAGGACTATAAGTAGAGCTCTAAGAAGGGCTATACGGGCTATAAGAAGGGCTCTAAGAGGAGCTATAAGAAGGGCTCTAAGAAGGGCTATAAGAAGAGCTATAAGAAGGGCTCTAAGAAGGACTATAAGTAGAGCTCTAAGAAGGGCTATAAGAAGAGCTATAAGAAGGGCTATAAGGGCTAAAAGAAGGGCTCTAAGATGGGCTATAAGAAGAGCTCTAAGAAGAACTATGAGAAGGGCTCTAAGAAGGACTATAATAAGAGCTCTAAGAAGGGCTATAAGAAGGACTATAAGAAGAGCTCTAAGAAGGGCTATAAGGGCTATAAGAAGGGCTCTAAGAGGGGCTATAAGAAGAGCTCTAAGAAGGGCTAGAAGGGCTATAAGAAGGGCTATAACAAGAGCTCTAAGAAGGGCTATAAGGGCTATAAGAATGGCTATACGAAGGACTATAAGAAGAGCTCTAAGAAGGGCTATAAGGTCTATACGAAGGGCTCTAAGAAGGACTATAAGAAGAGCTCTAAGAAGGGCTATAAGGGCTATAAGAAGGGCTCTAAGAAGGGCTATAAGGGCTGTAAGAAGGGCTCTAAGAGGAGCTATAAGAAGGGCTCTAAGAAGGGCTATAAGAAGGGCTCTAAGAAGGGCTATAAGAAGGGCTCTAAGAAGAGCTATAAGAAGAGCTATAAGAAGGGCTCTAAGAAGGGCTATAAGGGCTATAAGAATGGCTCTAAGGGGGGCTATAAGAAGGACTATAAGAAGAGCTCTAAAAGGGCTATAAGGGCTATAAGAAGGGCTCTAAGAATGGCTATAAGGGCTCTAAGAAGGGCTCTAAGGGGGGCTATAAGAAGGGCTATAAGAAGGGCTCTAAGAAGGGCTCTAAGAAGGGCTATAAGAAGGGCTATAAGAAGGGCTATAAGAAGGGCTATAAGAAGGGCTTTAAGAAGCTCTAAGAAGAGCTATAAGAAGAGCTATAAGAAGGGCTATAAGAAGGGCTACAAGAAAGGCTCTAAGAAGAGCTATAAGAAGCCCTATAAGAATAGCTATAAGAAGGACTATAAGAAGGGCTCTAAGAAGAGCTATAAGAAGAGCTATAAGAAGAGCTATAAGAAGGACTATAAGAAGAGCTATAAGAAGGACTATACGAAGGGCTCTAAGAAGAGCTATAAGAAGAGCTATAAGAATGGCTATAAGAAGGGCTACAAGAAAGGCTCTAAGAAGAGCTCTAAGAAGGGCTATAAGAAGAGCTATAAGAAGGGCTATAAGAAGGGCTACAAGAAAGGCTCTAAGAAGAGCTCTAAGAAGGGCTATAAGAAGAGCTATAAGAAGGGCTATAAGAAGGGCTACAAGGAAGGCTCTAAGAAGAGCTATAAGAAGGGCTATAAGAAGAGCTATAAGAAGGGCTCTAAGAAGGGCTATAAGAAGGGCTATAAGAAGGGCTCTAAGAAGAGCTATAAAAAGGACTATAAGAAGGGCTCTAAGAAGGGCTCTAAGAAGGGCTCTAAGAAGGGCTCTAAGAAGAGCTATAAGAAGGGCTCTAAGAAGGGCTATAAGAAGAGCTATAAGAAGGGCTATAAGAAGAGCTATAAGAAGAGCTATAAGAAGGGCTATATGAAGGGATATAAGAAGGACTATAAGAAGGACTATAAGAAGGGCTCTAAGAAGGGCTATAAGAAGTATAAGAAGGGCTCTAAGAAGGGCTATAATAAGGGCTATAAGAAGGGCTATAAGAAGAGCTCTAAGAAGAGCGATAAGAAGGGCTCTAAGAAGGGCTATAAGAAGGGCTCTAAGAAGGGCTCTAAGAAGGGCTCTAAGAAGGGCTTTAAGAAGGGCTCTAAGAAGGGCTATAAGAAGGACTATAAGAAGAGCTATAAGAAGGGCTATAAGAAGAGCTATAAGAAGAGCTATAAGAAGGGCTATAAGAAGAGCTATAAGAAGAGCTCTAAGAAGAGCTCTAAGAAGGGCTCTAAGAAGGGCTATAAGAAGAGCTCTAAGAAGAGCTATAAGAAGGGCTCTAAGAAGGGCTCTAAGAAGGGCTATAAGAAGAGCTCTAAGAAGGGCTCTAAGAAGGGCTCTAAGAAGGGCTATAAGAAGAGCTCTAAGAAGGGCTCTAAGAATGGCTCTAAGAAGGGCTCTAAGAAGGGCTCTAAGAAGGGCTATAAGAAGAGCTCTAAGAAGGGCTCTAAGAAGGGCTATAAGAAGAGCTCTAAGAAGGGCTCTAAGAAGGGCTCTAAGAAGGGCTATAAGAAGGGCTCTAAGAAGGGCTATAAGGGCTATAAGAAGGGCTCTAAGAGGGGATATAAGAAGAGCTCTAAGAAGGGATATAAGAAGGGCTCTAAGAAGGGCTATAAGAAGAGCTCTAAGAAGGGCTATAAGAAGAGCTCTAAGAAGGGCTCTAAGAAAGGCTCTAAGAAGGGCTATAAGAAGGGCTCTAAGAAGGGCTAGAAGGGCTATAAGAAGGGCTCTAAGAGGGGATATAAGAAGAGCTCTAAGAAGGGATATAAGGGCTATAAGAAGGGCTCTAATAAGGACTATAAGAAGAGCTCTAAGAAGGGCTATAAGGGCTATAATAAGGGCTCTAAGAGGGGCTATAAGAAGATCTCTAAGAAGGGCTCTAAGAGGAGCTGTAAGAAGGGCTCTAAGAAGGGCTATAAGAAGAGCTATAAGAAGGGCTCTAAGAAGGACTATAAGTAGAGCTCTAAGAAGGGCTATACGGGCTATAAGAAGGGCTCTAAGAGGAGCTATAAGAAGGGCTCTAAGATGGGCTATAAGAAGAGCTCTAAGAAGAACTATGAGAAGGGCTCTAAGAAGGACTATAATAAGAGCTCTAAGAAGGGCTATAAGAAGGACTATAAGAAGAGCTCTAAGAAGGGCTATAAGGGCTATAAGAAGGGCTCTAAGAGGGGCTATAAGAAGAGCTCTAAGAAGGGCTAGAAGGGCTATAAGAAGGGCTATAACAAGAGCTCTAAGAAGGGCTATAAAAGCTATAAGAATGGCTATACGAAGGACTATAAGAAGAGCTCTAAGAAGGGCTATAAGGTCTATACGAAGGGCTCTAAGAAGGACTATAAGAAGAGCTCTAAGAAGGGCTATAAGGGCTATAAGAAGGGCTCTAAGAAGGGCTATAAGGGCTGTAAGAAGGGCTCTAAGAGGAGCTATAAGAAGGGCTCTAAGAAGGGCTATAAGAAGGGCTCTAAGAAGGGCTATAAGAAGGGCTCTAAGAAGAGCTATAAGAAGAGCTATAAGAAGGGCTCTAAGAAGGGCTATAAGGGCTATAAGAATGGCTCTAAGGGGGGCTATAAGAAGGACTATAAGAAGAGCTCTAAAAGGGCTATAAGGGCTATAAGAAGGGCTCTAAGAATGGCTATAAGGGCTCTAAGAAGGGCTCTAAGGGGGGCTATAAGAAGGACTATAAGAAGAGCTCTAAAAAGGGCTATAAGAAGAGCTCTAAGAAGGGCTCTAAGAAGGGCTATAAGAAGAGCTCTAAGAAGGGCTCTAAGAAGGGCTCTAAGAAGGGCTATAAGAAGGGCTCTAAGAAGGGCTATAAGGGCTATAAGAAGGGCTCTAAGAGGGGATATAAGAAGAGCTCTAAGAAGGGATATAAGAAGGGCTCTAAGAAGGGCTATAAGAAGAGCTCTAAGAAGGGCTATAAGAAGAGCTCTAAGAAGGGCTCTAAGAAAGGCTCTAAGAAGGGCTATAAGAAGGGCTCTAAGAAGGGCTAGAAGGGCTATAAGAAGGGCTCTAAGAGGGGATATAAGAAGAGCTCTAAGAAGGGATATAAGGGCTATAAGAAGGGCTCTAATAAGGACTATAAGAAGAGCTCTAAGAAGGGCTATAAGGGCTATAATAAGGGCTCTAAGAGGGGCTATAAGAAGATCTCTAAGAAGGGCTCTAAGAGGAGCTGTAAGAAGGGCTCTAAGAAGGGCTATAAGAAGAGCTATAAGAAGGGCTCTAAGAAGGACTATAAGTAGAGCTCTAAGAAGGGCTATACGGGCTATAAGAAGGGCTCTAAGAGGAGCTATAAGAAGGGCTCTAAGATGGGCTATAAGAAGAGCTCTAAGAAGAACTATGAGAAGGGCTCTAAAAAGGACTATAATAAGAGCTCTAAGAAGGGCTATAAGAAGGACTATAAGAAGAGCTCTAAGAAGGGCTATAAGGGCTATAAGAAGGGCTCTAAGAGGGGCTATAAGAAGAGCTCTAAGAAGGGCTAGAAGGGCTATAAGAAGGGCTATAACAAGAGCTCTAAGAAGGGCTATAAAAGCTATAAGAATGGCTATACGAAGGACTATAAGAAGAGCTCTAAGAAGGGCTATAAGGTCTATACGAAGGGCTCTAAGAAGGACTATAAGAAGAGCTCTAAGAAGGGCTATAAGGGCTATAAGAAGGGCTCTAAGAAGGGCTATAAGGGCTGTAAGAAGGGCTCTAAGAGGAGCTATAAGAAGGGCTCTAAGAAGGGCTATAAGAAGGGCTCTAAGAAGGGCTATAAGAAGGGCTCTAAGAAGAGCTATAAGAAGAGCTATAAGAAGGGCTCTAAGAAGGGCTATAAGGGCTATAAGAATGGCTCTAAGGGGGGCTATAAGAAGGACTATAAGAAGAGCTCTAAAAGGGCTATAAGGGCTATAAGAAGGGCTCTAAGAATGGCTATAAGGGCTCTAAGAAGGGCTCTAAGGGGGGCTATAAGAAGGACTATAAGAAGAGCTCTAAAAAGGTCTATAAGGGCTATAAGAAGGGCTCTAAGGGGGGCTATAAGAAGGACTATAAAAAGAGCTCTAAAAAGGGCTATAAGGGCTCTAAGAAGGGCTATAAGGGCTATAAGAAGGGCTATACGAAGGACTATAAGAAGAGCTCTAAGAAGGGCTATAAGGTCTATAAGAAGGGCTCTAAGAAGGACTATAAGAAGAGCTCTAAGAAGGGCTATAAGGGCTATAAGAAGGGCTCTAAGAAGGGCTATAAGGGCTATAAGAAGGGCTCTAAGAGGAGCTATAAGAAGGGCTCTAAGAAGGGCTACAAGAAGGGCTCTAAGAAGGGCTATAAGAAGGGCTCTAAGAAGAGCTATAAGAAGAGCTATAAGAAGGGCTCTAAGAAGGGCTATGAGGGCTATAAGAAGGGCTCTAAGGGGGGCTATAAGAAGGACTATAAGAAGAGCTCTAAAAAGGGCTATAAGGGCTATAAGAAGGGCTCTAAGAATGGCTATAAGGGCTCTAAGAAGGGCTCTAAGGGGGGCTATAAGAAGGACTATAAGAAGAGCTCTAAAAAGGTATATAAGGGCTATAATAAGGGCTCTAAGGGGGGCTATAAGAAGGACTATAAGAAGAGCTCTAAAAAGGGCTATAAGGGCTCTAAGAAGGGCTCTAAGAAGGGCTATAAGGGCTATAAGAAGGGCTCTAAGAGGAGCTATAAGAAGGGCTCTAAGAAGGGCTATAAGAAGGGCTCTAAGAAGGACTATAAGAAGAGCTCTAAGAAGGGCTATAAGGACTATAAGAAGGGCTCTAAGAAGGGCTATACGGGCTATAAAAAGGGCTCTAAGAGGAGCTATAAGAAGGGCTCTAAGAAGGGCTATAAGAAGGGCTCTAAGAAGGACTATAAGAAGAGCTCTAAAAAGGGCTATACGGGCTATAAGAAGGGCTCTAAGAATGGCTATAAGGGCTCTAAGAAGGGCTCTAAGGGGGGCTATAAGAAGGACTATAAGAAGAGCTCTAAAAAGGTCTATAAGGGCTATAAGAAGGGCTCTAATGGGGGTTATAAGAAGGACTATAAGAAGAGCTCTAAAAAGGGCTATAAGGGCTCTAAGAAGGGCTATAAGGGCTATAAGAAGGGCTATACGAAGGACTATAAGAAGAGCTCTAAGAAGGGCTATACGGTCTATAAGAAGGGCTCTAAGAAGGACTATAAGAAGAGCTCTAAGAAGGGCTATGAGGGCTATAAGAATGGCTCTAAGAAGGGCTATAAGGGCTATAAGAAGGGCTCTAAGAGGAGCTCAAGTTCTTCAAGTTCAAGTTCTTTAATAGTTGTCATACAGAAGTACAGAATACTTTCATACAAAATGCTTCTTACTGTTACGCTCCAGAGACTGTGCTAGACAAGATAGTATCAAATAACATAATAACATAATATAGCATGAATTTAGAAGAAGAAAATGAGGTCACAGTGTTCGGTATAGACATATGTACAATGTTCTGAGTTACCATATAATATACAATACACAATACTATGCAGTGTACTAATGTACAGTACTATCTAGTGCAAAGCAGAAATGGGATGAGGTACAATTTTAGGTACAATTTACAGTAAGGTGTACGAGTTGTAGTGCAATCCTTCATCCATAAATATAAAGTGTGGGGAGTGGGTGCTACAGTGTGTTTGTTTAAAGTGGGTGTGTGCTATAAAGTGTGTGGAGTGGGTGCTACAGTGTGTTTGTTTAAAGTGGGTGTGTGCGTGTGGATGTGTGTGCTATGTGCGTTTGGTGGTTGTTGTTGTGTAGTGTTCATTCATTGTTCGTTTAGCAGCCTGATGGCCTGGGGATAGAAGCTACTTCTGAGTCTTTCTGTGCTCGCCTTGAGACTCCTGTATCGCTTGCCTGACCGCAGCAGTTCGAAGAGGCAGTTGTTCGGGAGCTATAAGAAGGGCTCTAAGAAGGGCTATAAGAAGGGCTCTAAGAAGGGCTATAAGAAGGGCTCTAAGAAGAGCTATAAGAAGAGCTCTAAGAAGGGCTCTAAGAAGGGCTATAAGGGCTATAAGAAGGGCTCTAAGTGGGGCTATAAGAAGGACTATAAGAAGAGCTCTAAAAAGGGCTATAAGGGCTATAAGAAGGGCTCTAAGAATGGCTATAAGGGCTCTAAGAAGGGCTCTAAGGGGGGCTATAAGAAGGACTATAAGAAGAGCTCTAAAAAGGTATATAAGGGCTATAAGAAGGGCTCTAAGGGGGGATATAAGAAGGACTATAAGAAGAGCTCTAAAAAGGGCTATAAGGGCTCTAAGAAGGGCTATACGGGCTATAAGAAGAGCTCTAAGAATGGCTATAAGGGCTCTAAGAAGGGCTCTAAGAGGGGATCTAAGAAGGACTATAAGAAGAGCTCTAATAAGGGCTATAAGGGCTATAAGAAGGGATCTAAGAGGGGCTATAAGAAGAGCTATAAGAAGGGCTATAAGAAGAGCTATAAGAAGGGCTCTAAGAAGGACTATAAGAAGAGCTCTAAGAAGGGCTCTAAGGGCTCTAATAAGGACTATAAGAAGAGCTATAAGAAGGGCTATAAGAAGGACTATAAGAAAAGCTCTAAGAAGGGCTATAAGGGCTATAAGAAGGGCTCTAAGAGGGGCTATAAGAAGGACTATAAGAAGAGCTATAAGAAGGGCTATAAGAAGGACTATAAGAAGAGCTCTAAGAAGGGCTATAAGAAGAGCTCTAAGAATGGCTATAATGGCTATAAGAAGGGCTCTAAGAGGGGCTATAAGGGCTATAAGGGCTATAAGAAGGGATCTAAGAGGGGCTATAAGAAGGGCTATAAGGGCTATAAGAAGGGCTCTAAGAAGGGCTATAATGGCTATAAGAAGGGCTCTAAGAAGGGCTCTAAGAAGGGCTATAAGGGCTATAAGAATGGCTCTAAGAAGGGTTCTATGAAGGGCTCTAAGAAGGGCTTTAAGAAGAACTATAAGAAAAGCTCTAAGAAGGGCTATAAGGGCTATAAGAAGGGCTCTAAGAGGGGCTATAAGAAGGACTATAAGAAGAGCTATAAGAAGGGCTATAAGAAGGACTATAAGAAGAGCTCTAAGAAGGGCTATAAGGGCTATAAGAAGGGCTCTAAGAGGGGCTATAAGAAGGACTATAAGAAGAGCTATAAGAAGGGCTATAAGAAGGACTATACGAAGAGCTCTAAGAAGGGCTATACGGGCTATAAGAAGGGATCTAAGAGGGGCTATAAGAAGGACTATAAAAGAGCTCTAAGAAGGGCTATAAGGGCTCTAAGAAGGGCTATAAGAAGGGCTCTAAGAGGGGCTATAAGGGCTATAAGAAGGGCTCTAAGAAGGGATCTAAGAGGGGCTATAAGAAGAGCTCTAAGAAGGGCTCTAAGAAGAGCTCTATGAAGGGCTATAAGGGCTATAAGAAGGGCTCTAAGAATATCTCTAAGAAGGGCTATAAGGGCTATAAGAAGGGCTCTAAGAAGGGCTTTAAGAAGGACTATAAGAAGGGCTCTAAGAAGGGCTCTAAGAAGGGCTATAAGAAGGGCTCTAAGAAGAGCTCTAAGAAGGGCTTTAAGAAGGGCTATAAGGGCTATAAGAAGGGCTCTAAGAATAGCTCTAAGAAGGGCTTTAAGAAGGGCTCTAAGAAGGGCTATAAGAAGAGCTCTAAGAAGGACTATAAGAATGGCTTTAAGATGGGCTCTAAGAAGGGCTCTAAGAAGGGCTCTAAGAAGGACTATAAGAAGGGCTATACGGACTCTAAGAAGCGCTATAAGAAGGGCTCTAAGAAGGGCTATAAGAAGAGCTCTAAGAAGGGCTATAAGAAAAGCTATAAGAAGAGCTCTAAGAAGGGCTCTAAGAAGGGCTATAAGAAGAGCTCTAAAAAGGGCTCTAAGAAGGGCTCTAAGAAGGGCTATAAGAAGAGCTCTAAGAAGGGCTCTAAGAAGGGCTCTAAGAGGGCGGCTGGGTGGCGCAGAGGACACTGCGCTCGTCACCAACGCAGGATACACCGGGTTCAATTCCGGCTGTCGGCGTTGCCTCCTGCTTGGGCCAGTCGTCATACTATCTCAATTGGCAGAGGTAGCGGGTGGAAGTCGATGGGTGGTAATCTGGACGTTGTGGACAGCGACTCCTACAGGTCGGTTGGGGGACGCCTGCACAGCAGAGACAGGAAATGGCGGGGGTAGTGTGAGCCTCCCACACGTTACACCTCGCCAATGAGAGTCCGCGCTGGCAGGTGAAAAGTTGTGACAGGCTGCCTCTGCGTGTATCAGAGGGGACACGTGATGCAAGGCTTCTATCCTCCCTACAACCGGCCAGTGGGGGGCATATGCGAGCGACGTTCAAGACAGGGGAGGGAAGAATTGGCACATTGGAATTGGGATGGGGGAAAAATAGAAAAAGTGGATAAAAAAAAAGGAGAGCTCTAAGAAAGGCTATAAGAAGAGCTCAAGTGTGCTGGCTGATAACTCACAGACACTTCAGACAACAAGTTTACCCCCCTCTCTCTCTCTCTCTCTCTCTCTCTCTCTTTCTCTCTCTCTCTCTCTCTGGTTGTTCCCACGCCAACCCACCCTCCATGACATCACAATGTTTATGTGCGTGTGTGATTTTGGGGCCATATGTGGGGGTGGTTAGGATATTCAAGAGGTGTGTGTGTGTGTGTGTGTGTGTGTGTGTGTGTGTGTGTGTGTGTGTGTGTGTGTGTGTGTGTGTGTGTGTGTGTGTGTGTGTGTGTGTGTGTGTGTGTGTGTGTGTGTGTGTGTGTGTGTGTGTGTGTGTGTGTGTGTGTGTGTGTGTGTGTGTGTGTGTGTGTGTGTGTGTGTGTGTTGGGGCCGTGTTGGGGAGTGTATGGGTGGTCTGATATTTAAGAGGCAGTGTGTGTTAGGAGTTAGGGTCTGTTAGTGTGTTGTCGGTTATGGACCTGGAGGTTTTACTGAGGGTGACAGAGAGGAGGATTCGGGCTGCGTTGTGGAGCGCTGACCGAGGTAAGATACACACTCTACTCTGGAGCGCTGACCCAGGTAAGTGTAAGCAAATGTGCTGCGACGTGCCCAGGGTTGGGGAGGGGGGCGCCGAACGTTAACACATTCCTGGCCAACCACGTATAAATACGTGATTGGGCGCCATCTTTAAAAGGCCAACCACGTATCTATACATGTTACCACTCGGTTTTATTCCATTTGAATATCCTACTCAATGTCACAGAGCTGTATTTTGGCTGGAAACGGCATATCGGGACTCCGAAAGTGCAGTACCGGCCAGATCCTGGTATTGGCGCTGTCTCGATAATGCAGTTTCCCCTGTTGCAGACCGGGTGTCACTTTTTTTTCATTCCGGGTTAGCTTTTCTGTTAGCCTGAAGCTATGGCTTTACCAGATCGCCTGGAATACTTTTTGCGACGCCGAATTCAGTATGCAGTAAAGGAATATATAGCATCAGCCAATGGAAATATCGATCTACCAGATGGCGATAACTGGGAAATTCTTTTTGGAATCCAACCGGCCACAGGTAAGAGCGATTTGACGTCAATTTCAGTCTGATCGGGCCTTGTTCTCATAGCCATCCACTCAGTCAGTGTATGTTGTTGTAATAACGAATGCCGTTATTGGTAATCAATAATCAGAAACGACTTCCCCCGCCCCCCCCCCCCCCCCCCCTTTCATGCATTCATGGTGGACCATGATACCGATCATATGCATTTTGATTTTTAACTCTAGCTTGTGTAGGCCCGAAACGCCAATCGATTTAACATTATTAGCTTAGCGCCCTATAACTAGCTTTGCAGGAATTACCCCAGAACATTGCGGTATATAGTTCATATTCACAACGCTATAAAATGCGAACATGTTGATGAAAAGATTATTTCATTATGGCATATTGAAGGGAAGGTTTATACTGTCAATTGACAATGACAATGGACACATAGCAATAATATAAAATATAGATTTAGCTCTACAAACAACCGCACGCACAGTGAAAACTTGTAATGAAAAGCTGGCCTCATAGAGTGGGATTAGATGGGCCCCAATGGCCCTGAATGTGTTAACTAGTTAAACAGTAGTGGTTTAAATCAATATAATTAACTAGTTAAACAGTAGTGGTTTAAATCAATATAATTAACTAGTTAAACCGTAGTGGTTTAAATCAATATAATTAACTACAGTAGTGGTTTAAATCAATATAATTAACTAGTTAAACAGTAGTGGTTTAAATCAATATAATTAACGTAAGGTTATGTATATAACCAAGTTCTATGAATACTGGTGACGCTCAGTGTCAGTCTGCACTAACCTCACTTCGTGCACAGCACTGAATAAAAAACTTCCACAATGTACCTTTACATACCGACATCCGTCTGGCCACACCCCTATCCGCTTACCTTCATAAGCAGGTGTGTGGTCACCTACTCGCCTCCTTCCCAAACTTTCACCACAAGGCGAGGTCAAGGGCCGCAGCGGCGTCCAGATGCTGAGCGTCACCAGTATTCATAGAACTTGGTTATATACATAACCTTACGTTCTATTTCATACTGGTTTCCGCTCAGCGTCAGTCTGCACAACAGGAGCTGAGCGGAAGCCAGAAGCTCGACAAATTTACCCCGCTGAGGCCCCCCACAACCATCAGACCGGAGAGGACCGAGCCCCCCCGACCCACCCTAATGGAGGGATACCCTCCCTATTGGAGGACGGGAGGGAGACGGATCCGACCGTGCGAAGAGGAACTCGAGCAACTCAACGCACAGGGTGAGCAGACCGTAGCTTGACCCCACGACTACGCACACGCACAACCCGCATGCCACCAGGGAACGAACGGAAGGAACAAACCTCGTTACTGCCCCCAAAATCACGGAGTCAAGAGCAAACTCAACCCCGTGGCAAGGCCGTAGCAGCGGAGCGCGAAGGAAGACCCAGACCCCCTGAAGGGACTGGATCCCCTGGAAAAAGGGGGCCCGGAGAGGTCAATGACGCCAAGCATCAAGACCTCACCAGGTGGTCACTTAGTGACACCGCCCCCCACATCGCCAGCGTATTCGGACAGGGCCCCTCCAAGAGCGGGCCCTTCCCCCCACTAGTACGCCTTCCCCCCACTAGTACGCCGCCTGGCACACTGCAACACAGGCAGTCAGCATGGCCGTAACTTGAAGCACTCAAAAGACTAACCATAACGGAAGCAGGCAGCGCACCGGGGAAACCAGGCAGCAGGCTTTAGACCCGAGCCTGGAGCACTGCGGACGAGACAGGCGCCAAAGGGGTCAACTGAAAACAGCACCCCGGCGGAAGGGGCATATGCTGGCATTGTTGCGCACCATGACAAAGCCTCCATCAAAAAAAAACCACCCAGAGGGGTCGAGGCAGAGAAGGCTGACACGATTGGCAGACGTCATGAACGTGCAGGGGCACACTCAACCGGGTAACCCGGGAGTTGACTCTGCTCCAACACACCAGGGAATCAACCACCCTCTTGGTACCACATACGGTGGTTGTTCCTATAACCCCTCAAGAAAAAACTCCAAAACACACCTGCGGGTATACACCAGCTATACCGCAGTACAAGTGTTTCAGTTTCCAAAAAAGGGTTATCCCAGGCCTACGGGTCAACGAAACATTACTTCGGACCGGGCCCGGCGGCTCGGGAAGCACACAGTGCTACAAGAGGAGGTCCAGAAGACCACCCCAACAGCCCCCTCTTCGCCATGTGTGAGAGAGGAGCGAAAAGAATGGAGAACCAGCCCCTTTACGATAGTGCAGAGTACAACATGTACCCAACAAAGGGTCTCCATAACGCCTAACCCTGTGAAAAAAGCACAAGTCCCTCAGGGTACCAGAACAGCAGATCTGCGTCCCCGGCGGACAACGGGTTAACTGACCTAGACCAGCGCGACCAGAACCAGTCCCGTGCCCTAACCACGCCGACATGCCCACTCCAGGAGAGGGGGTAGGTATGCGTGTCGATCTAAAACATGAAAAGAGGGCGCCACCCAGACGGTCCCATTTGTACCGTGCTCAGTGGCCCACCCCCAGAGCGTGAGACCCCTCTACCTATGTTCTGATCTATTCCGTTAACATCCCCCAGATATGAACGAGAATCCATCGAGACCCAGCAACAGGCGCTCGGAAGAGGAAAAAATCCCCCATCCCAGTTGCCCTATAAAAACGCTGTTTTAATAACGAGCAACCAAGGTGTACTAGCCTCCTGCATGATTCTTATCAGAAACACCCCGAGCCAGCACTATGTACGCGTCGAGACCCAAACACATCAATGGATAGTCTAACCAGACACCAGACATTGGTCCTTCAAATCGCCTGGGAGAACGACAAGAAGTTGTCGTGCTTCATATTCTTCACTCTTTTTATTATTAAAAAGAAAGAAACACAGACTGACATGAATCCCACGTGACGCGGCCGGTGTTAAAAATTGTTTACATTCTTACATCCCGCCACCCTCACCACAGAGAGGAGACGGGAATCCTCAGAGAGACTTCCCACGTGAGCCATAGATTGAAAAGTCACGGTAACATTGAGTCATGTGACCAACAGACTCAAGTTACACGTATATCGAGCGTAGTAGAACAGTAAGTTCCTACGCTCTGCCCCGACAACTTGACAATAACAGACCCTACATACGGGTCTGACAAAACTCACGGAAGCCGTCGTCCAATAGAAACGTGCCTAGTGACGTTTGCTATGACGGGGGAAACCCAGGACTCAACCGCCTGTGATAGGTGCGGAGTCAGGGAAACCCTCCCCCCCCCCCCCCCCCCCGTGCCAAGCTGCCTAACAGCTTGGCCCTGACCGAATGAAAAGTGAGTCCAATAAACCCCCTGACCAATCAGAAGAGGGAAGGAGGGGTTTATCCAGTACCCCCTCGCAAGCCCAACCCTTGCATACGACAACAACAAACAGCCATATGATACCTTAAGTAGCCAATATGCTAATGAACAGCGCAAAGCTAATTCAATGCACGCTAGCCACAGACACATCTGTGAACAGGGTTTATAACAAGGCCAAGTTATGTATGTGTGAACCCGACACCCGTATCCATGTTGTAAGACACAGAAAGCCGCGGTACTTTTCATACGAGCATTACTGCAGACCAACACAATAGTGTTGTGGCTCAATATCACTGTTTAAGCAACAGAACACACAACTAACCTCTACCTTTATGTGAAGATTCAGGTCGAGGCAGAAAAAACCTTTTTCAACCGAGTGTAAGCTGCAGGCCTTGCTTAAGCTCTAACATGAATGTAGCGTCTAGCCCTCCTATCAAACCCATACTAGCGAAAGATTCACACGTCGTATCCCCATCATATGTTTGGTGAATAAACACACAGTTTGTAACAAAAAATACAGTCCTTCGAGGGACTCTTTATTTTCTAACAAATCATATTTGGGCCGGGAAGGGAACAGGGGGGGACCACAGAGGGAAAAAGTCAACTCTTTTCAGCGACGCCTTCCACGAGCCGCTCTGGACTTGCCACCCCGGGGAGCCCCGGAGGGACGGTAAACGATCGGAGGCTGGTCACGACGATCCCTACAATCACCTCCGGGCGTAGATGGGCCGGCTGCAGTGGCAGAGGCGCCCTCTCTCCTCCTGGCCTTCTTCGCCGAAGGTCCAGCAGTGGCGGTGGTAGCAGCGGCGGCTACGGCGGCGGAACCCCGATGACGAGCCTGCCGTCTGACTCCACCGGCGACATCGGGTGGGGGGAAATGAGGCTGGAGCACGGAACGCTCCTCCTGCATCTCCCTGCAGGTTGAGGTCATCAGCTGCAGTGCCGACCCGAAAAGTCCAGCATCGGAGAGGGGTGCCGTCAGAAGTGGAGTCCTCTTCTTCTCCGGCACACGCGCCTGCTCCAGCCAAAGGTGGCGCTGGATTAGAGTGGCCAGGGCACGTACTTTCCCAGCGGCTATGGCCTGCGGCTGGATCAGATGCAGGATGGCTCCTGCCGACTGGGCGAGCTGATCATGTTGCAAATCAGTCAGCTCCGTACCGCCCGTCAGTATCCCGGACATGAATCTCGCCAGCTGCGCGATGTTAGAAGTCGCAGCCAGAGATTGCGTCGCGGAGATAAATGACTGGTCACTCCAAAAAGCCAACCACCTCACCGATTTCCCTTGGGGAAGCGGCTTCCGTAACGGCTCCCACACCACCTCAGGACAAAGGAGCGCCGCCATCGGCCTATCAAGCCGAGGCACGCCCTCCTTCATGCCTACTACCAAACCCACCACCCTCGTGACTTGCACGTAGGCGGGGGTAAGGCCCATGATGTGGGAGACCACCTGTCCCTGACGGACGTAGACCTCCATTGAGGGGAAAAATGGACAGACAACGTCCACCCCTCTCACCGGACGGCGTTGCCATAGATGACCTATGAGATCGTCAGGAATAGGAACAGGCAGTGGCTGCGGCAGCGGCACGCCGTTTGCGACTGCCGCCGCCGCCATGAGCTCGGGGAACAAAGCACGCAGTTCCCCCTGCATACTTTCCCCCACCGAGCTCGCGTCCCTCACATGCAGCAGACTACTGGTTAAAGAGCCACATTCTGATGTGGCTGATAGCAGGGCATCCCGCCGCCGAGTGGGAGGTTCTAACCCAACATCTGCGTACGAGGAATCCCAAGGAGACATCTCACCCCCCTCCAGTGTTACCTGGACGGGTGGGGGACATGTCTCCACCGGGGCTTCAAACAAGAACCCGTCCGCTTCTACCATGTAGTCCTCTGTTTCCATCGGCCATGGAGAATCAGACGCATCCTCATCCGGCTCCAGCAACTCACCAAAACCAGGCCGTTCGCGTCTACAAGCCACCATCTTGCGACGGGAGCGAGCTGACGCAAAAAGTTTGCGTCTCAAATCCACCGCAACCAGAGGAGCCGGCCGCCCAACAGCGGACGACTCCCCGGAGGCAGAGGAACCAGAGCCGGAACCAGGCCATCGCACAGGAGACGGCGCTGGTGCACCAGCTCCTTGGAGAAGCAAACTATCCATCGGACGTCTACCGGGCGTGGCCGCCGACCACGAAAGAGGCCTCAACCCCGCTCCAAGACGCACGACAGAGGAGGCAATGGAGAACCGCTGGTGAAGGGTGACGTTGCGAGCGCGACCCTCCGAGGTAAACATTATGACTTAGCTTTTTTCTTTTTAAACTTATGAGAGAAAGAAAAAAGCAAGAAAAAATTTAAACACGTATCAACTTTCTTCAGCTAACAACCTCGTCAAGTGGGTATATAACAGGCACTTCCTTGTGGTGAAGGTGAAGAAGGAGGCGAGTAGGTGACCACACACCTGCTTATGAAGGTAAGCGGATAGGGGTGTGGCCAGACGGATGTCGGTATGTAAAGGTACATTGTGGAAGTTTTTTTATTCAGTGCTGTGCACGAAGTGAGGTTAGTGCAGACTGACGCTGAGCGGAAACCAGTATGAAATAGAACTAGTTTAAACAGTAGTGGTTTAATAAAACAATATAATTAACTAGTTAAACAGTAGTGGTTTAATAAAACAATATAATTAACTAGTTTAAACAGTAGTGGTTTAAATCAATATAATTAAAGTAGTGGTTTAAAACAATATAATTAATGTAGTGGTTTAAATCAATATAATTAAAGTAGTGGTTTAAAACAATATAATTAAAGTAGTGGTTTAAAACAATATAATTAAAGTAGTGGTTTAAAACAATATAATTAAAGTAGTGGTTTAAAACAATATAATTAAAGTAGTGGTTTAAAACAATATAATTAAAGTAGTGATTTAAAACAATATAATGAACTAGTTAAACAGTAGTGGTTTAAAACAATATAATGAACTAGTTAAATAGTAGTGGTGTAAAGCCATATAAAGCAATATAAATAATAACAGTGGCTCAGTTGGTAGAGCAGCCATCTGGTAACCAACAGGTTCCCGGTTCAATTCCGGCTCCTCCCAGCAGCGTGTTGAAGTGTCCTTGATGAGATATTCTGAATGGGGGAAGATAGGAGGTACCCTGTACTCACCTCATCACACACAGCTTCTGTTGACATGGAAACCAAACCTTATGTCTCTCTCTCTCTCTCTCTCTCTCTCTCTCTCTCTCTCTCTCTCTCTCTCTCTCTCTCTCTCTCTCTCTCACACACACACATGCACGCACGCACGCACGCACAAACGCACGCACGCACACACGCACGCACACACACACACACACACGCACACGCACATGCACACAAGGCGTGAGGTGCCCTGGCCTGTGGACGATAAGGCAGGCGTCAGACTAGAGACTGTCTGGAGAGAGAGAGGGGAGAGAGATAGAGAGAGAGAGATAGAAAGACAGAGAGAGACATAAGAGGGAGAGAGAGACATAGAGGGAGAGAAAGAGGGAGAGACATAGAGAGGAAAGAGAGAGATACAGCGGCTTTAGAAAGAAATATAAAGCGAGAGAGAGAGATAAAGAGGATAGAGAAAGAAATATAAAGAGAGAGAGAAAACAGAGAGAAAGAGAGAGAACGAGAGGGGGTGAGAGGAGACAGAGATAGAGCGGGGGAGAGAAGGGGAAAATAGAGGGGAGAGAGAGAGAAAGAGAGAGAGCGGAAAATAGAGAGAGACATAGATAGAAAGAGACATAGAGGGAGAGAAAGAGGGAGAGAAAGAGGGAGAGACATAGAGAGGAAAGAGAGAGATAAAGAGGATAGAGAAAGAAATATAAAGAGAGAGAGAAAACAGAGAGAAAGAGAGAGAACGAGAGGGGGTGAGACGAGACAGAGGGAGAGGGGGGGAGAGAAGGGGAAAATAGAGGCGAGAGAGAGAGAGAAAGAGAGAGAGGGGAAAATAGAGAGAGAGAAAGAGAGAGGGGAGAGAGAAAGAGAGAGGGCGGGGAGAAAGAGAGAGAAAGAGAGGGAGAGAGGGGGTGAGAGGAGACAGAGAGAGGGGGGAGGGAGGAGAGAGAGAGCGAGAGACTTTTTTTCTGTAGCCTTTGTTTG